>NC_138204.1:4796061-4971965 GCF_964194415.1 Vipera berus
CTATGCACTACTCTAAGCAGATGAGGTCCCTGGCTTGCCGAGGAGCAGGGAGTATCTTCCTGTGTGCTGTCCCGCTCACACACACACCCAAACACCCACCATGGGCGTTAGGAGTCTTTATTGAGGCTTCCAAGCCTGAATTAGCATTCCCCAGCAATTCCTTATGCCAGCACCAGCCCACAGTGCTGGCAAGTCGATTAGGCAAAGGCCAATCCCCAAAGCAAAGGCAAGACCCGAGGCAAAGGCAAGTCCACAGTTGTGCAATCCAAAGTTCAAAGCAAGAACACACAGCAATGAAATGGACACCTTGTTCTTGGCATTGCTTCACTCCCCTTGTTGTTTTTTTTTTTATTGAAAAGTTTTAACATACAATTTTCCTTTAAAAACCCCCCCCTCCCCCTCCCTTCACCCTCCCCCCCTACCTCTCCCCCCTCCCCCCTCCCCCCCCCGACTTCCCAGAGCTAAATACAAGGTATATATAAAAAAAGCAATCATAAACAATCATATACTAACAACTATAAACTCTAAAATCCATCACTCTCTAACTTATATAGGATAAAACAAGCCTTAATAATATTAAATATATATATAAAAAAAAAACTAAAAGAAAAAAAAAGAAAAAAGAAAGAAGACTTATTCAAATGCTACATAAAACTTTTTAACCCTATACTTATTCTGGATAAATTCGATCCATTTTCTCCATTCCATCATATAGCGTTCTTGCGAGTGATCTTTCAAATAGGCCGAAATCTTCGCCATCTCTGCCAGGTCGGAAACCTTTAAAGTCCACTCTTCTATAGACGGCAATTCCTCTTTCTTCCAATACTGACCTATCAAGAGTCTTGCTGCCGTAATTAAATTCAACATCAACTTAGCGTCCACAACTGTAGCATCTGTAATTATTCCCAACAAAAAAAGTTGCGGACAAAACTTTATCCTCTGTTTAAAAATCTTCTGCATGTTCCACCAGACTTTTATCCAAAAGGCCTTAACCTTTTTACATGTCCACCATATATGAAAATATGTTGCATCTTCATCACCGCACCTCCAACATTTTGGCTGATAATTCGGATACATACTTGCGAGCTTTTTAGGATCTAAATGCCATCTATAAAACATTTTGTAAAAATTCTCTCTTAGATTTTGAGCTTGTGTAAATTTTACGTTCCTCACCCAAATCTTTTCCCACGTGTCCATAGTAATAACTTCCTGGATATTTTGGGCCCATTTTATCATACAATCCTTAACAAGTTCTGTTTCTGAATCAATCTCTATCAACGCAAGATATATCCGTTTAATATGTGCTGGTCCCTGATTTCTAATTTGCTTTATCAGATTTTCATCAGTCATTGTAAAACCATTTTTCTGATCTTCTTTCCACCTGGCCCGTAACTGAGTATATTGAAACCAGTTTTGAACAACCTTCTCTTCTCGCAAGAGGCTATATGATTTCAAACACCAGACATTTCTTTCCAAACTTAGGATCTCCTTGTACGTAGTCACATCATGTTTGAAACCAGCATGTATATTTTCTATTGCGTGTTTTGGAATTGCCCACAATGGTATCTTACAATCTAACTTATGTCTGTACTTCTTCCAAACTCTCAGCAATGCCTGTCTTAACATATGCACTCTAAACACATTGTCTACCTTCTTGTCATACAACAAATATGCATGCCAGCCAAACAACAAATCATGGCCCTCAAGATTTAATAATCTCTCTTGTGTCAAATTAATCCAATCACTTATTCCTACTAATGCAGCAGCTTCATAATATAATTTAAGATTGGGCATTTTAAGCCCACCTCTCTCACGAGTATCCTGCATAATCTTAAGTTTAACTCGTGGCTTTTTCCCTGCCCACACAAATTTATTGATACCTCGCTGCCATTCCTCCAGATTAGAATCTTTCTTAAGAATCGGTATCATTTGAAATAGAAATAAAAATTTGGGCAGGACATTCATTTTCACTGCTGCAATCCGTCCCAACAAAGACAATTGCAATTTTTCCCAATTCTCCAATTCTTTTTGAATTTTCCCCCATAGTTTTTCATAATTATTTTTATATAACTTTGTATTAGAGGGCGACAAAAACACCCCCAAATATTTAACCCTTTTAACAATCTCAAATCCAGTTAGTCCTTCTAAAAGAGCCTTTTGCGAAACTGTCATATTTCTGGCCAAAATTTTGGTTTTCTGTGTATTAACTTTAAATCCAGAAACCTTCCCGTATTGTGTTATTATCTCCATCAGGTCCACAACAGAGTTCTCTGGCTGAGTCACTGTAACAACCAGATCATCTGCAAATGCTCTTAATCTATAATCCTGATCTCTAATTTGTATCCCCTTAATTTTTTCCGAATTCCGTATTTTAACCAATAATATCTCTAATGTTAACACAAATAACAAGGGCGATAGCGGACACCCTTGCCTTGTGCCCTTCTCAATATTACATACTTCTGTCAAGCTATTATTAACTATAATTCGGGCAGTTTGTTTTTGATATAATGCCCTAATCGGTTGCAAAAAATTTTCCCCAAAATCCATTTTGTCTAAAACTTTCAACAAAAATTGCCAATTCAATTGATCAAAAGCTTTTTCAGCATCTAAGAAAATTAGCGCCACAGATATCTGGTTGTTCCTTTCCAAAAACTCTAACACATCAACTATATGCCTCACATTATTTTTCATTTGCCTACCACTAATAAACCCCATTTGGTCCCCATGAATCACCTGTTGCAGAACCCTCATCAGTCTATTAGCCAAAACCTTAGCAAATATCTTGTAATCTGTATTTAAAAGCGATATCGGTCTGTAATTTTTAACTTGAGTAGCATCTTGGTCTTCCTTCGGAATCAAAGAAATAAAAGCTGTTCTCCAAGACGGTGGCACCTTTCCCCCCCTCTGGATTGTCTGGAACAGTTCCTTCAACGGTTTTATCATCTCTATTTGTAAATTTTTGTAATAGACCGCAGTCAAACCATCCGTACCTGGTGCTTTATCCACCTTCAATTCCTTAATTGCTGTAAAAATTTCTTCTTCTGTAATCAATTGATTAATCCCTTCTTTTTGTACTTGCGTAAGAACCGGGATGCTAGCATTCTCCAAATATATATCAATGTCTTTTTCATTAATTTTCTCCTTAGCATATAATTTAGAATAAAAATCCACAAAAGCGTCCTTAATAAGGTCCTGTTGAAACACAACCCTTCCTTTATGCTCAATCTTGTCTATATTAGAAGCTCTTTGTTTTTTCCTCAATCTGTAAGCTAACCATCTACCTGGTTTATTAGCGTTGCAAAAAGTATTATGCCTGGCAAACCGCAAATTGGTTGCCACTTGGTCAGCCATTAATTTATCAAATTGTCCTCTTAACAATTTAATAGCCTCCTTAATCTTCACATCCTCTGAGTTCAAAATCAAAGCCTTTTCTTTTTCCTTTATTTCATTCTCCAATTCTTTCCTCCTAGCTTCCACAGCACGTCTATGTTTATTATTCATATATATCAACACCCCTCTCATGTAGGCCTTGCTAGCATCCCAGACCATATCCATAGAGGTACCTTTGTTCATATTAGTTTCAAAAAAATCCTTCATCCGCTGTTTGCATTCTTCCACATTTCTCTGATTTCTAAACAAATTCTCATTTACGCGCCACGAGCGCCTATCTCTTTTCTCCTTATCAATCTCTAACCAGACTGGACTATGATCAGAGATAGTTCTTGCACAAATCTTCACCTTTTTAGTCCTCAAAAAAAAGTCATTAGTCACCAAGATGAAATCAATCCTCGAAAAAGATTGATGTCTATCAGAATAAAAAGTATAATCCTTTTCCTGCAAGTGTCTCTCACGCCAAATATCTCGCAATTCCAAGTCATCCTTCATTTCAAAAAAAGATTTAGGCAGTCTAGCATGACTTGGAATGCACTTAAAAGCTCCAGCCTTATCCATCTGTACATCCAAAACACCATTCCAGTCCCCCATAAAAATAAAAGATTTATAATCCAACTGGGTAAGCTTTGTTTGAAGTAAACTAAAAAAGTCAGCCTGTTGTTGTTGTTGATTAGGGGCATACAGTCCAACTAAAAGCGTCTTTTTGCCTTCTAGCAACAAGTCTATCAGTACATATCTTCCATGCTTGTCTGCTTCAATTAAGTCCGCTGTTATAGCACTTTTAATATAAACAACCACCCCATTTTTCTTATTCATTGCAGAGGCAACAAAATGCGTACCCAGTCTTGAGTTCAATAAAAACTTTTGGTCCATAGCCCTAATATGCGTTTCTTGCAAACATATAACATCTATCTTGAATTGTTTTAAATATTGAAAAACTTTCTTTCTCTTCTGTGGTGAATTTAGTCCATTAACGTTCCAAGTCAAAAATTTAGTTGCCATGCATATCCTCCCAAAGCTCTTGAAGCACTGCTTTGACAGGACTATCTTCTTTAGGCCGTGCTCCTCCCACTGCTTGGCTATGAGTACGTTGTGAAGATTCCGAAGACTTTTGCTGGTCTTGTTCTTTTATTTTCTTTGCTCGTTTTAAAGCAGCACGCGTTACCCTTTGCTCTCTAAGATCATCCAAAGAAGTTATAGCTTGATCTCCTCCAGCACCATTTTCCTCTGCTTCAGCCTCTTGATGTTCTCCCTCTCCAGGTCCCTTTGCTGCTTCCAGAAGTGTTAATGGGGTTGCTTTTAAAACGTTATTATAGAAATCACGCGCTTGCTTCACAGTAATCAGCCGGTACCTTTTGCCTTCATGCATCACCATCAACCCCTCTGGAACCTCCCATCTGAACCTTATATCTCGTTGTTTAAGCTCATGCACAAGAAATGTGAAGTCTTTCCTTTTCCTTAAAATCTTTGGAGGAATTTCTTTTAAAACCAAGACTTCTTGCTCAGCAATCACAACTTTAGCATCATAGGCAGCTTGTATAACTTCATCTCTAATTTCTCTTTTTGCAAAGTAGACCACCACATCTCTAGGCAACTTTCTCTGTCTAGCAATCCATGAATTCACACGGAACACTTTATCCATAGCTTGTCTTATTTCAGATGCTGGCTGATTCAATACCACTTCGAGAGCCTCAGAAACCAGCTGCTTTAAATCTTCCTTAACATTCTCTTTTAAGCCTCTGATTCTAACAGCAAACTGCATCTGGTAATATTGAGCAAGACTTAATTCCCTTTCCATTTTGTCTCTTAAATCTTCATTCTCCCGTACTTTTGCTTCTAATATGGCATTCTTTTGAGTCAAATCATCCACTTTTTCATCCAAATCATCCACACATTCCGCCACTTTATGCACTGAAGACAAAATGTCTACCTTCATCACGCTGTACTTCTGTTCCATCCTCTCTTCTATTCTCTCCTCCAGTTTCTCCAATTTCTCCTCCATCTGTGCAAATTTATCACCCATTGATTGATTAATTGATTCCAAAAGTTTATCCAGAGCATCTCGTAAGTCCTTCGGTGTCAATACATCAGGAGGGTGCAACGCCTGTAATGATGATTGTTGCACCGGAGAAGATCCACCACTCCGAAGAGTTTTAGGGGGAGGTTTAGCCGCCATCTTTAACTTTCACTTATGACGCACTTTCACTTAAAGTTTAAAAAATCCATCAAGCTCGAGAGTAAAATAAAATAATCCTCTTCACCTTTTCCTCTTGTACCGCTCTGCCTGCTCCTTTTAATCCATAGTCCTTTCTTCAGGCAGGGGTGGTCGCAGACGCCTGGCTCTGCTCCAAGAAGTCTGGAGCAGAGACGCCGGCCAGCTGGGAGCAACCCAGGCTTCGGGGGAGTTCAATCCTTCAGCCGCCCAAGCTCCAAGCTCAGGCGGCCCCGGAGAACTCTACCCCTACCTGGGGCCTCACCCCCTCCTCTTCTCCCGAGGAGGGGGCTTCAAATTCGCCCGAACAGCTGATCGGCGCTGTTTCGGGCGAAAAAACACACAGCTGAGCCGCGGGCAGCCCGGGAAGGCTGTCTCCGTCGCCGCGGAGCCACCGGAAGTCCCTCCCCTTGTTGTTGTTAGTTGCGAAGTCGTGTCCGACCCGTCGCGACCCCATGGACCACGTTCCTCCAGGCCTTCCTGTCCTCTACCATCTTCTGGAGTCCGTTTAGGCTCACGCCTCCTGCTTCAGTGACTCCATCCAGCCACCTCATTCTCTGTCGTCCCCTTCTTCTCTTACCCTCCACCTTTCCCAGCATTAGTCCTTCCTTCTCCTTAGGTGGCCAAAGGATTTGAGTTTTAGCTTCAGGATCTGGCCTTCTAAAGAGCAGTCAGGGCTGATCTCCTCTAGGACTGACCGGTTTGAACGCCTTGCAGTCCAAGGGACTCGCAGGTGTCTTCTCCAGCAACCCCCCTATGCTGAGCTAAATAACTGCTTCCTGGTGCAGCTCCATCAAGAGGGCGAGGCTGCCTCCTCACAAGTAGCCTGGCTGACCTTTGTTGCGCCTGCCTCCTCTCCGCCCTACCTGCTCTCCGATTTGGAGGAGGAGACAATTCTTCACCTCTACTGACCAGCGGCAGTCGTGTGCCCTCTCCACCCGAAGCCTCCGGGCTTCCCAACTGCAGCTGTGCCTCTTCTGTCTTTAGCTCAGCCGGCTGCGAGTCTGGTTGCTGCCCCGTGCTAGGCTTCTCCACTCCTGGCTCGTAGCCCTCGGCTGCCAGTCCAGGACTGCCCCATTCTCCCCTGATCTAGCATTTGAGGAAGCGCCCCGGGGGAGTCATCCCAGCCTGGCCTGAGGGGAAAGAAGAGTGGGTTGCCCCCTCAAGGGGAGCATCCATTTGTAAACTACCTTAAAATTTTTACCCCCTTTTTTCTTTATATATGCCGTAAAGGGATTCTCCTGCAGCTCGAAAGCGCTATTGACGATGTAAAACTCCCATCGGGTCAAAATGGACTCACGAAAGAAGGAAGGTATATTCCAATCTTTTTTTCCTTTTTCTTTTTTCTTTTTGTTTTAAAAAACCACACACACCATCTCTTCCAACTTGGCGTTACTGTAATCGTTACTTTTGCATGCTTCTCTTTTGGCCAGCCTGTTCCAATCACAATTGGGACTGGAAAATTCCTCGTTAAACAGGGTGGTCATTAAGCGGGGCATCATACGACCGGACCTGAGTTTACGACCTTTTTTTTTTTTTCCTGCGGTCATTAAGGGAACGAACACGGTGGTGAAGCAAGAGACCATGTGATTACAATTTGCAACCTTCCCTGCCAGCTTCCCCATTGACTTTGGTTGCATGTACATATGTTTGTTTGTTGGCTAGTTTTAGTAAACGTTACACTGCTCGTCTCTCTTACAAGGAGAGAAGCTGGCTGGCAAATCACATGACCCCAGAGCACTGCAAACATCGTAAGTGTAAGGAGGGATCACAAGTCCCTTTTTTCAGCGACCTAAGTTCAAATAGTCGCTAAACCGGGAGACGGTGAGTTCTAGTCCCGTCTTAACGACCACTGTCTCGCAGCCCAACTCATCTCATAGGGTTGTTGTTATGGGGAAGTTAAAAAGAGGAAGGACTATCAGTAGGTTTGTCACCTTGAGTAGTGTGTTAAAAAAAAAGTGGGATAAAACTTTAAGAAACAAAAAGTGAAGGGTCATAAGTGAGAGCTACCTCTACTGTATATGAATTTTGGAGATGTTGCCCCAAGGCAGTGATGGCGAACCTTTCAGAGCAAGGGTGTCAAACTCGCAAAGTCACGCGACGTGTTGCGATGTATCGCAACTTTTTTTGCCATTGCCGGCAATGGGGTGGGCACAGTTTTGCTAGGATGCCTCCGGCCCGTGGGCCGGCAGTTTGACACCCCTGTTTTAGAGACTGAGTGCCCCAAAACCGCCCCCACCCTGCCTGCCTGCAGGGCCACTCACCAACTCCATGGCCCGCCACATATCTCCTAGGCAGCCCAGCAGCGCCAAGGCAGCCATGCCCTCCACCCGCACCCCGCAGCATCAACTGCGCGTGACGGGGCGCGAGGGCGGAGTCTTGTCCCCGCTGCCTGGCTGCCATGTCCTTGGTTGCGCTGGTCCACGTGGGCCACGCTTGGGGGTGACTCTCCTCTGCGGGGCTGCTGGTGAAAAGGGGGCCTCTGGGGGAGGCAGGGGTGGGGCGAGGGCATGCGTGCCCACAGAGAGAGCTCTGAGTGCCACCTCTGGCACGCATGCCATCGGTTCGCCACCACCGCCCTAAGGCACACCACTTAGTTAAGTCGAACAGCATTTGCCATTTTGTTGACCGTTTACACCAGACATGTCAAACACAAGGCCCGGGGGCCAGATCCGGCCCGCGAAGTGGTTTCATGCGGCCCGCAAAGCCATCCTGGAAACAGTGAGGGAACAGCCCCCGCTGCCTTGGCCCTGGCCCAGAGACCCTCCTTCTGCCAGAGACCCTCAGATCTGTCCCACTCCTGCTCAGGCCCCCATAGGCACCCTTGATGCCAACGATGTAGAGCTGGCCACGCCCACCCAGTAGGCCATACGCACTCTAGCCACGCCCACCCAGTAGGCCACGCCCACCCTGACCATACCCACCCGGCCCCCTGAGGGCAACCGCAATGCTGAAATTGAGTTTGACACCCCTGGTTTACACTGTTCTTTGCAATCACATTTGGGGTTTTTTTCCTCTGCAGAAAATTTTCTCTATAGAAGTCTAGAAGGTCTTAGCAAACGAACTTGCATCCTTTGCTTTGTAAATTTCTTTTTTTTTTCCAGATCTCACTGCCTCAACATAGCGACATATAGGTAGACTTTGACTTATAACAGTTCATTTAGTGACCATTTGAAATTACAACAGCACTGGAAAAAGTGACTTGTGACCGTTTTTCGCACTTACGACCGTTGCAGCACTCGCACGGTCACATGATCAAAATTCAGATGCTTGGCAGCCGGTTCATATTTATGACGGTTGCAGTGTCCTGGAATCCCCTTTTGCGACCGTCTGACAATCACACTCAAGGGGGAAGCCAGATTATACAACTGCGATGATTCACTTGACTGTGGTAAAAAAAAGTCGTAATAGGAGGCAAAACTCACTTAACAACTGTATTAATTAGCAACAGAAATTTTACCTCAGTTGTGGTCCTAAGTCAGGGGTCTTCAAACTTGGCCCTTTTATGACTTCTGGACTTCAACTCCCAGAATTCCTCAGCCAGGAATTCTGGGAGTTGAAGTCCACAAGTCATAAAAGGGCCAAGTTTGAAGACGCCTGTCCTAAGTAGAGGACTATATAGAGATATACAATTCAGCCCAAAATTTATGTTGTTAAGTGAGACATTTGTTAAGTGAGTTTAGCCCCATTTTAGGACTTTTCTTGCCCCGGTTGTTAAGTGAATCACTGCAGTTCATAAGTTGGTCACCCAGGTTGTTAAGTGAACCAGGTTCCCCCATTGACTTGGCTTGTCAGAAGGTCGCAAAAGGAGATCACACGATCTTGGGACACTGCAATTCCATCATAAATATGAACCAGTTGCCAAGCGTCTGAATTTTGATCACGTGATCGTGGGGATGCTGGAAAGGTTGCAACTGAAAAACCGTCATAAGCCTCTCTTTTTCAGTGCCGTTATCACTTTGGTCGCTAAACGAACTGTTGTAAGTCGAGGACTACCTGTATGGCCTCAGCTTACAGCCAATCGTGATGTGATCTAGAGTTTGACATGGAAGCCCTGAGGGGAGGAGAGACTGCCCCCTAGGACTACCTAGCTCTGATGCTAAGGTCTAAGGGCTTTTCAACCAGTGGTACGGGTACCACCTGGGGTACACTGGCACCTGGCAGGTGGTACGCGAGCATCCTAGGAAAGTGGTAGCGGAGGGGAATGAGTTGAACCGGTGGCAGCACCGCACAAGCCTGAGCGAGAGACGGCTGGAGCTGCAGGGCTGTCAGGGCTCAGCGGAAGCGCCAGGATCAGCGCCAGGCTCCAGCTGGAGCTCGGCACTGATCCTGGTGCTTCTGAGCCCAGAAGAAGCGCCGATCAGCTGGAACGTTGCAGCATCTCCCGGTCTTGTGATTTGCATTCAGATGCTCGGCAACTGATTCATATTTATGACGGTCACAGTGTCCCAGGGTCATGTGAAGTGACCAAAACCTGCTGCGACCACCCAGCAGATGAGGGGAATAAAAACCAAACACCAACACCCCCCCCCCCCCGCTGCCAATCCTCAACAAAAATGCTCACAACAATGAAAACCTCGGATAGGAGGAAGAGCGCCGCCAGGCGGGCAGACAGGTGTCTTGTTCGGCTGTGGCTTGGGGGGCGCTTTTTTCAGTGCCATTGTAACTTCGAACAGTCCCTAAGCGAACTGTCGTAAGTCGAGGACTACCTGTACTTCATCACTTTTTTTTTTTTGGTCATCAAGTTTTTGACACCTTGCTAGGCGACTGGTGGTGCTCGGATGTCGCCGTATCCTAAAAGTGGTGCAGTGGGTGAAAAAGTTGAAAAGCCCTGGTCTAAGAGAAATCGGAGAACGCAGGGTAAAGGAACAGCCACAAAACGACATCTTGCAAAGAGCTTAAGAGGCTTGTAAAGCAGAAGTACACCCCTTGCCAGCTCACACACACCAGGCTGAAGACCAGGTGTAGCTCTGAGCAGCTCCGGGCAGTGGGTCTCAAGTGGCACCTGTTCCTCTTTTGGGGAACGCCTGCTAATGAGCAGGTCTGCCATCCTAGTTAAAACCGAGCTCTTCAGGCACACGTGAGGCTTCAAGGTGCTCGTTTTGACTCTCCCCTCCCGTATAAAAGAAAGCTTCAAAGGTCCCTTCTGGGTCCTCATCCTCCCACTTTCAGCGCCCTGGAAGGGAGGCTGGCTGGCAGGCTGCGTTTCTTAGATCTCTCGCTAAGCACATTTAATAATTAAAAGTCTTTGTGCAAAGTCGGAGCCTGCTTTCCTCGGCATTGGGGGAAACAACGGAGATAATGCAAGAGAGCTCTTTATTTATTTACTACATTTATAGGCCGCCTCGTGATTGGAGGAGACTGGGCTGCTTGCGATGTAATAAAAATAGAGAGACAAGAGCGGCTATGAATATAAGAAAAGGATTAAAATTATGGGGGCTTGGTTGTTTTCTTGCAGACTTTTGTTTACCCAACTAAGTAACACTTTGAGGGCAGGCAACTAAATTTCATTTTTAATGTGTGCCATTGTGCCCACAGTTAAAAAACTATCTTGTCTGTCTGTGTGTCTGTCTCTAGATAGATAGATGGATGGATGGATGGATAGATAGATAGATAGATAGATAGATAGATAGATAGATAGATAGATAGATTATCTATCTTATCTACCTTATCTCTTATCTATCTTATCTACTTATCTCTTATCTACCTTATCTATCTATCTTATCTACCTATGTTAACTATCTTATCTACCTATCTTATCTACCTATCTATCTTCTCTTATCTATCTTATCTAGCTTCTCTTATCTATCTAGCTTCTCTATTATCTATCTTATCTCTCTACTCTTTATCTATCATCTCTATCTCTTCTCTATCTTACCTATCTATCTAACATCGTTGGGTTTTAAGGCCCTTCCTGAGGATTAAGATGGCGGGGGTGGCTCTCGCCTCTGGCGGCAAGACGAAGCCCTGGTAGAAAAGGGTCTTCCAGACCTCGCCAGCCAAAATTCCTCGGCAGATGGGGTTTGTAGTGAGCTGGTTCTGCCAGAACCATAATCATATCTGCTTTCCCTTCAGCAACTCCAGGCTTTGGCTGCTCTTCTCCACATGTCACCCTCACAACAACCTGTGCTTTAAGATGGGCCGAAACATTTGTGTGTAAATACACTGACTTCCCTCTCCTTAAATCAGACTATTCCAGAATAGTTCGTTTTGAAACGAGATGCAGTGTTCATCTCTGCAGGGAAACTTGGAATAAGCCGTTGCAGAATGAGGCTGTGCTTTCTGCTGACTGTATACTTCCAATGAGGCATTGAGCTGTAAAATCTACTGTTTCGTCTCTCCTTTCCCTCCCCCCCCCTCTTTTTGAATCCAATGTCAAGTGTGGGTGGTGTAGTGAAGATTTGTGGCAAGTTAAAAAAAAAAGAAAAAAAAAAGAAAATCAGATTTGGTAAGTGAGGAATAACAGCATGCTTTTCATCCTACAGAGATGGGAAGGCTGCTGCTTCCTTTCAGGATGTACTAAAAATACCTCCTTAACAGTATGTTTCTGCTTGAATCTCTAGCTACATATTTGACTTGTTCGCAAAGGCTCAAATCACGTACGAAACTCAGAATTCTCTCCGTGAATCACTGGAACAGATTGTGCAGTATTTAGCTGGCCGTAAGTATAAGACCTCACTTTTAAGGAGACGGGGGGAAAAATATCTCGAGGAGGGTGGAAAAGTTTGGGAAAAATTTAATATAGGGATTGTGAAAGGTAATAATTTTGCCTCATCTGTTCTGGTCAGCTCAGCAAAAAAAAAAAAGAAGAAGAAGAAGAAGCCGTCCGGGTGGATGGGTGGGAGTAGCTGGCTTAATAGTTTATTACAGATAGTCTTCGACTTACAATCACATCAAGCCCAACGTTTCAGTTGTTAAGCGAGACAACTGTCAAGGGAGCCATGCTCCATTTTGTGACATTTTTTTGCCATGGTGGTTAGGCGACTCCATACAGTTGATAAGTGAAGCACATGATTCGGGCTTCTCTCCCCCTTTGACTTTTGCTTGTCAGAAGCTGCTTCAGAAGATTGCAAATGACAATCCCAGAATCCTGGGATGCCTCACCCATTTTAAATACACGCCGGTTGCCAAGCACCAGACGTTTGATCACGAGACTGTAGGGAATGCTGTCGTGGTCAAAGGTGTGAGAACTGGTCATCAGTTTCAGTGCCATTCTAACTTTGAATGGGCATTTAATAACAACAACAAAATATAATAATAGTAATAATAATAAAAAATGGGAGGTACCTTGGAGGTCATCTAGTCCAACCCCCTGCTCAGGCAGGAAACCTATACCATTTCAGACAAATAGCTGTCCAGTGTCTTCTTAAAAACTTCCAGTGTTGGAACATTCACCGCTTCTGGAGGCAGGTAGTTCCACTGGTTAATTGTTCTCACTGTCAGGAATTGTCTCCTTAGTTCTAGGTTGCTTCTCTCCTTGATGAGTTTCCATCCGTTGCTTCTTCTCCTGCCTCAACTAGGCTGCCAGACACTAATCAGAGGAACAGAAGCCACCCAGTCTGGATCCAAAGAGAACTCAAAGAGTGGGTGGGCTTCTGGACCCCTTTTATTCCCCCCCCCCCCACTCCAAAAAAAACCTTGCTTTGTTCATTCACAAGACTGGCAGCAACTCTTGCCTTGTTGACTGACAAATTTGGTAGCTGTTAATGGGATTTGGGGAAAAGGTTTCCCAGGTGATCAGGCCCAAGTTTGTTTGCCTGGTTCAGGTGACATTTTTTCCCACTTTCTTTCCACGAGTTCTAGTTTTGCCTTGGGCACAAAAAATTGACTCTGGGCCAAGCAACAAGAAGCTGGGAGTTCTAGTCCCACCTTAAGCATAAAAGCCAGCTGGGTGACTCTGGGCCAATCACCAGGAGGCAATGAGTTCTAGTTCTGCCTTAGACGTGAAAGCCGGCTGGGTGACTTTGAGCCAATCGCTCACTCTCGGCCCACCCCACCTCACAGGTTTATTGTGGGGAACATAGGAGGAAGGAGTATTAAGCATGTTTGCCACCTTGAGTTGTTTATAAAAATAAGGGCAGGAAATAATAGCTCACAAAGGGATCCTTTAGACAACATTCCCGGCGCTTCACCCTAGTCTCACAGTGTGCATTGAAATCTTCTTTACATTTTCCATGTAAATTTTCACGTGCCTCAGTAGGGTATAGCAGCTGACTGAATAATACAAAAAAGAGTTCAAAGGAGCAACAAAGATGATCAGGGGACTGGAGGCTAAAACATACAAAACGGTTGCTGGAATTGGATCTGTCTAGTTTAATGAAGAGAAGGACGAGGGGTGACATGATAGCAATCTTCCAATCTCTCAGGGGCTGCCCCAAAGAAGAGGGAGTCAAGCTATTCTCCAAAGCACTCGAGAGTGGAATAAGAAGCAATAGATGGAAATTGATCAAGGAGAGAAGTGACCTAGAACTAAGGAGAAATTTCCTGACAGTAAAAACAGTCAGTGGAATGCCTTTCCTCCAGATGTTTTGGGTGCTCCATCACTAGAGGATCGTAAGAAGTTAGAGCCTCTACCGTTGCTCTACGCAGATGATACCACTCTAATGGCAGAAAGTGAAGAGGAACTAAAGAGCCTCTTGTTGCGGGTGAAGAAGGAATGTGCAAAAGTTGGGTTGAAACTAAACATTAAGAAAACCAAGATCATGGCATCCGGCCCTCTCAATTCCTGGCAAATAGATGGGGAAGAAATGGAGGTAGTGACAGATTTTATTTTCCTGGGCTCCAAGATCATTGCAGACGGGGACTGCAGCCAAGAAATTAAAAGACACTTGCTCCTGGGGAGGAAAGCCATGACAAATCTAGACAGCACACTAAAAAGCAGAGACATCACCCTGTCGACAAAAGTGCGTATAGTCAAGGCTACGGTCTTCCCAGTTGCAACGTATGGCAGTGAAAGTTGGACCATAAAAAAGGCTGAGCGCCAAAGAATTGAGGCCTTTGAACTATGGTGCTGGAGAAGACTCCTGCGAGTCCCTTGGACTGCAAGGCGATCAAACCGGTCGGTCCTAGAGGAGATCAACCCTGACTGCTCTTTAGAAGGCCAGATCCTGAAGCGGAAACTCAAATACTTTGGCCACCTAATGAGAAGGAAGGACTCACTGGAGAAGAGCCTCATGCTGGGGAAGATGGAGGGCAAGAGAAGAAGGGGACGACAGAGAATGAGGTGGCTGGATGGAGTCACTGAAGCAGTAGGTGTGAGCCTAAATGGACTCCAGAAGATGGTAGAGGACAGGAAGGCCTGGAGGAACATTGTCCATGGGGTCGCGATGGTCGGACACAACTTTGCAACTAACAACAACAAAGATAACCCATGACCCCTGGGTCCTCACTTCAGAGATATTTCCTGACCAGATTCCTCAAATGCCTTCAACTAGGGCTGAACTTCCCATGTACTGGGAAAGTTCTTAAAAATTCAGAGACCTTTTCAGAGATGCCTTGGAAGTAGCCCACATTGAACTGCGTGTAGCACCGTCAAACATCAGGAGGTGGCTGGATGGAGTCACTGAAGCAGGAGGCGTGAGCTTAAATGGACTCCAGAAGATGGTAGAGGACAGGAAGGCCTGTAGGAACGTTGTCCATGGGGTCACGATGGGTCGGACACAACTTCACAGCTAACAACAAACTGTTGGTCTGAAATGGTATAGGGTTTTCTGCTTGAGCAGACAGTTGGACTAAAAGACCTCCAAGGTCTCTTCCAAATCTCTTGTTCTGTTGTCTTGGAAAGCACTTATGGTCAGTCCAGGTTAGTACTTGGATAGGAGACCACCAGGAAACTCTAGGGCAGTAGGCTAGACTGGATAGTCAAGGTAGCACCTTGGAAGAAGGCAGTGGCAAACTGTTTCCATATTGTCACCAAGAAATCTCCATGAAATGACCTGCATATTTGATTTCCCTACTTCTTTTGCACTGATGACATTACCTAGTTTCGTAATAAAACGTCTGCAAGAAAAGAATCAAGCCGACAGAGCACCAAGGACCCCCATCTCTTAAAAGTTATCATTGATTGCCAATCTTTGGAGGAGGTTTTGGTTCATATTGTGAAAAAGTGTTCAGAATCTTAGATAATTTTATTTAACGCCATCTTCTAAACCTGCTGTACGTATGGTAGTGAATAACACAATGGGGAAACAGTGCATTCAAGGTATGCTTATAATGTGCATATTTGGAGGGATATATAGAAATACTATTTTCATATATATATATATTTATTCTAGGTTCTGGGACAGTCACTAACACTGCTGGACTGCATAAATTTATAGATGTAATTCAGGTAAACTTTTAGTTCTTGAATTCAATACCTAAATATATATATTTCTTTTTGATGTTCATCGTTCTTGATATTTTCCTAACCACCACTAGGTGACTCTCCAAGCTTTACTTTTCATTGAATTAATTAGGATACGGTAAAAGAGATACACTCTTTGCGTTTTCCAAACTCAGCAACCTTAAAATGTCTGCGCTTCCAATATGTCCTGGCCAGGGTTTCTGGGAGTTGAAATCCACACATCTTAAAAGTTGCTGTATTTGGGGGGAAAAAAGTGCTTTAGACTCTATGGTGCTCTCTACTATAACACATCCATGATTGATGGATTGATTATGTGCCATCAAGTTGCTTTCAACCCCTGTTTAGATACATAACACAGAGATAGAAGTATACATTAGCAAAAAACAAAAAAAACCAGAAGTAGCTGTTTCGTTGCAACAATTAAAGGCCTGGAACTAAAACATGTGAAGAACCGTTGCAGGAACTGGGTATGGCTAGTCTAGAGAAAAGAAAGACTAGGGATGACATGATAGCAATATTCCAATATTTGGAGGGGCTGCCTCAAAGAAGGGGGGGAGGGGGTTCAAACTTATTTTCCAAAGCACCAGAGGGCAGGACAAATGTCACTGGATGGAAACTAATCAAGGAGAGAAACAACCTGGAACTAAGGAGAAACTTCCTGACAGTGAGAACAATTAATCATTGGAACGCCTTGCCTCCAGAAGTTGTGGGTCTCCAACACTGGAAGTTTGTAAGAAGAGATTGGACAGCCATTTGTCCGAAAGGGTGTAGGGCAGGGATGGCGAACCTTTTAGAGACCGAGTGCCCAGACTGCAATCCAAAACCCACTTGTGTATCGTCGGTGCCGGGTGGGCGTGGTGTATTGGGTGGGTGTGGCCAATTGGTTGGGCGTGGCCCATAGGGTGGGCATGACTGGGTGGGACTAAAAAGTTCAATCAATCAGTTCCAACTTTGCGAGACCTTTTTTTTTTTCCTGTGAGAAGTTGAAATTGATTGAACCTTTTTTTTTTTTTGCACACAGCAGCGGAGGCCTAAAGCGAAAAGGTTTTATAAAACCCAGCTGAAGGCCTAGGACTGGGGCGACGGCGCGCGTGCCCACAGAGAGGGGTCTGCGTGCCACCTGTGGCATGGGTGCCATAGGTTCGCCACCACGGGTATAGGGTTTCCAGTCTGAGCAGCTCTATTCTGATTAAACTATGCTTTTTCTCATCTGCAAAAGTTCAAAGATTTTATTAACTGCATTAGCATGATTAACTGCAAATCCAGTGGCTCCACAATTCCTATCTGGTAGTTGCATTGAAGGTACAGTGCGTGCTTGACCTGGTTCTCAAATTTACTCATTTTCTAGGTTTGCTCAGTTCATTAAAACCTAAACTAATTAAGCCGGCAGAAGTACAGTTAGGCCTCATTTAACATCCGCTTGCAAAGCAACCGTTCAAAATGACAACCGCGCTGAATGAAAGGGGCTTAGGATGGTCCTCGCAGTTGTGGCCTTCGCAGCATCTCCATAGTCCTGCGGTTGCAATTCAGACGCTTGCAGACCACTTGGCAATTGCAACATTGCAGTGCCCCGCAGTCACATGATTGCCTTATTGTGATCTTCAGCGCTTGTTTCTGACAAGCAAAATCGATGAGGAAGCCGTCTGGAGGACTCCAATAGCCATCACGTGACTTTGGGATGCTGCCACCGTGCGGGCTTCTCCTAAGAACGGCAGGTGGCAGTGGCACAACTGCGGTCACAGAACGGTGCAGTCACGCAGTGGAGTTCCCGGTTCCAATTACAGGTAGTCCTCGACTTAACAACTGTTTAGTGACTGATCGAAGTAGGTCACTGGGGAAAAAAAAAGCGGCACGACCGTTTTTCAGGCTTAACGGCCGTTGCCGTATCCTCGTGGTCGCATGACCAAAAATTTGGACACTTGCCCACAGGTTCGTATTTATGACGGTTGCAGTGTCCCCGAATCACGTAAACACTTTTTGCGACCTCCTGATAAGCAAAGTCAGTGGGGAACCAGATTCACTTAACAACCGGGGTGGTGACAATTGCAACGATTCACTTAGCAACTGTGGCAAGAAAAGTGGTAAAGTGGGGCAAAAAAATCACTTAATCATTATCTCGCTTAGCCACATAAATTTTAGGCTCAATTATGGTCGTAATTGTACCTGTACAATTGCTGAGCAAGAACTATCTCTTCAAAAACCATAACCAAGGTTCAAACAAACTTAGCAAGCTATGGAAACAGAGCTACTGGGTGTGAAACTGACCTGGTTTAAGAATCAGTCTCCTTTCCGAGACTTTAATCATCTATTTTTGCATAAAATCATTTCTTTTCTGTCCTTCTGTTCTTTCAGTCCCCCCAAGGGCTGGCTGCTTTGATCATCCTCATTACCATTTTACATCATGCTAAAATGAAAATAGTAAAAGGATTTCACAGCAGGAGCAAAAATTATCGCCCGTTATTTAGTTCCAACAATTTTTATGCCATCTGTTTATATGGCCGTAAGCAGCTTACACCCTGCAGTAGGAAAAAGGTCCATAAAAACAATCCAGCGAGTTAGTCTCGGAATGCTGATCAAAAATAGCACCAAGGGGGCTGGCAGGAGGATCCTACTCAGTCGCACAGCCCAAAATAATGCTGCCTACTAGATTACGGGTAGTCCTCGACTTAACGACCACAATTGAGCCCAACATTTCTGTTGATAAGTGAGACATTTGTGAAGTGAGATTTGCGACCTCTCTTGCCACAGTTGTTAAGTGAATTAGTGCAGTCGTTAAGTTAGTAACACAGCTGTTAAACGAATCCGGCTTCCCCCATTGACTTTTGTCAGGGTAATGATTTAAAGGCTAACCAGCTGATGTAATGTAAGGTGGATGATGCAATGATAGGAATGAGTCAGCAGGATCTGTGTCTCTTTAAGAGCAAGCAGGGTCTGTGTCCCTTTAAGAGCCAGCAGGGTCTGTGTCTCTTTAAGAGCCTGAGTATAAAAGGGAAGGCCTTGCTGGAGTCTTCTTCTCTCGTCCGTTTCCTGCTGTAAGTGCTGAATGACCCCGTGTATGTATTTTGTTCCTAGCGTATATTGTAGATAGTGTAATGCAAAGCACCATTTGAGTCCTTCAGGAATAGGGCGGTATAAAAATTTAATTAATTAATTAATTAAATAATTAAATACAAACCACGGTTTACTGCATTTACTCCCGGGTTACCTCAGTGCAGTAAGACTGTGCATGCTCCGACAACTTTGCCTGTCAGAAGGTCACAAAAGGGGATCACGTGACCCTGGGACACTGCAACGGTCATAAAGAAGAACCAGTTGCCAAGCATTTACATTTTGATCACATGATCGTGAGAATGCTGCAAAGGTTACAACTGTGGGAAATGGTCAGAGGTCACTTTTTTTCAGTGCCGCTGTTAGCTTTGAACGGTGTCAGGACCCACCCCCAATCCACGTCTTAGGAAAACAAAAACTCTGGGAATCAGTTCTAGTCCAAAAGGAATTTTTTACTTTATGGTTATTGCCTTCTTCCTTTACAGCAGGGGGTCTTCAAACCTGGCCCTTTTATGACTTGTGGACTTCAACTCCCAGAATTCCTCAGCCAGGCACACTGGCTGAGGAATTCTGGGAGTTGAAGTCCACAAGTCATAAAAGGGCCAAGTTTGAAGACCCCTGCTTTACAGATTCAAATGGAGACACAAGCCAGATGCCCTCTTCCCTAACCCTCCCCTTTGTTCCCCCAGTTCAAAAGGTTTCCCTTGGTCTTTGAAATAACCTAAGGCAGGCTGAATCCACATTTTATTTATTTATTTATTTATATTTAAATTTATATACCGCCCTATTCCCGTAGGACTCAGGGCGGTTTACAGGGAAAATTAAAAGTTAAAATACATCATATACAATTAAAAACGATGAAAACTAAGATTAAATTAATCCCTGAACTTAACTAAAACCCCATTAATTAAAAATTAAAACCCCTCAGTCTGGGCCAGACAACTCAAAAAACCAAGTTTTCAAGTCCCTACGAAATGAGCGAAGGTCGGGGGCGGTCCTAAGCTCGGTGGGAAGCTGGTTCCAAAGGGCCGGCGCGCCCACAGAGAACGCCCTGCCCCTGGGAATAACCATGCGCTCTTCCTTCCTCGGGAGATGGCAGAATCTATGGGGAGGGGGGGGGAATAATGTTTTAAACATATATTTATGAATGTGATATAAATGGATTCTGACAAACGGTCGCCAAATGAACTCTTCTTAAGTCGAGGACTGGGAAATTCCTGAGGCATCTGTTGGAAACCCAAGAGGAACCGTAAAGATGTGCAAGAGTTAATGGTCCCCATTCCCCCAATAGAAGTCAGGGGTGGCTGCAATTCTGCCGTCTAATCAGGATGAGAGGCATCAAGATCAGGGTTGTCCCAAAGCGGCTTTTTTTCAGGAGGCAACTGGACTTTTTGGCTTTTCTTTGAAGACCTTTCGCTTCTCCTCCAAGAAGCTTCTTCAGCTCGTGACTGGAGGGTGGGGAATGGAAGGATTTATACTCCTTGCAGACGGCTGGTCCTCGTGAAAAAGCCTCTTTGGGACGAGCAGACTGATGTGAATCACCCTCAGATCACAGTTTTAAAAAAGGAATGGCTTTTGCCAGAAGTCAGAAAGCTTACCAGGAAAACCATCCATACCAATACAAGAGAATGTTTGTAGCTCAGGGCTGGACTTTAGGGTCGCTTGTACTCGCTGAGTTTGGTTGGTTTCTCCCAGACCAGACATGTCAAACCCGCGACGTCACGTGACGTTGCGCGACGTATCAGAGCTTTTTCCCCATTGCTGGCAATGGGGTAGGCGCGGTTTCGTCGCAACGCATCCGGCCCGTGGGCCAGCAGTTTGACACCCCTGTCCCAGATGCTTTGCCTCCTTTGTGCTGGGTGGGGCTCCTGCTCTGGGCGGCGGTGGCAGCCTGATGGACCTGCTGCTGATGGCGGTGGCACGCGTGCCAACAGAGAGGGCTCTGAGTGCCGCCTCTGGCAAGCGTGCCATAGGTTCGCCACCACTGACCTATACCATCTCAGACAGGTGATTGTCCAGTCTCTTCTTGAAAATTTCCAGTGATGGAGCGCCCACGATTCCTGGTGGCAAGCTGTTCCATTGGTTGATTGTCCTCACTGTCAGGAAGTTTCTCTTTAATCCCAGGTTGCTTCTCTCTTTGGTCAGTTTCCAAACATTGTTTCTCGTCCTCGTTCCTCTGGTGCTTTGGAGAATAATTTGACTCCCCTCTTTGTGGCATCCCCTCAGATACTGGAGAACTGCTATCCTGTCTCCCCTATTTCTTCTTTTCTTTAGACTAGCCAGTCCCAAGTCCTGCAGCCGTTCTTCGTATGTTTTAGTCTCCAGGCCTTTGATCATCTTAGTTGCTCTTCTCTGAACTTTTTCCCAAACTCTCAACATCTTCTTTGTGATAAGGTGACCAAAATTGGCTGCAGTATTCCATGTGTGGCCTTACTAGGGTTTTATAATGCGGTACTAATACTTCGTGTGATCTGGATTCTATGCCCTCTGTTTATACAACCCAGGATTGTATTAGCCTTTTTTGGCTGCTGCTGCACACGGCCAGCTCATGGTCAAGCGATCGTCCACTAGGACTCCGAGGTCTCTCTCACAGTTGCTGTTTTTGAGCCAGGTCTCACCTAATCTGTGTTTGTGCCTTTGTTCCTTCCTGTGGTAGATGTTGTTTCTCTCTGTGTGCCTGTTGATGGCTAGCGCTTTTGGATTTAGCTTGGTCTACTGGTGACTGGCCCAAAGTCACCCAGGGCAGCTTTTGTGCCTAAGCCTTCTGACTTTCAGCCTGGTGCCTTAACCACTAGCCCAAGCTGGCTATTAATTACTTTTTCCTAATGCTGGGAAAGATGGAGGGCAAGAGAAGGGGACAACAGAGAATAAGGCAGCTGGATGGAGTCACTGAAGCAGGAGGCGTGAGCTTAAATGGACTCCAGAAGAGGGTAGAGGACAGGAAGGCCTGGAGGAACGTTGTCCATGGGGTTGCGATGGGTCGGACACGACCTCGCAACTAACAGCAACAAGAACAACAACAACAAAACTGCTTTAAAAAGTGCACCTTTTAAACGTTGTTAGCTCGCCATGCTTTCAGTCGGATTGTTGAGTTAAGGCCATGAAAGGCAAACCAGAGACCCAGCAAAATCATAAGATCATACTGAAATCCTTTTTTGCTGATAAGGCAAGGCATTTCCGAATTTGTTTTATTTATTTATTTTTTTAAAAAAATGTGTAGCTGCCTTCTCGCTTACAGCCAGGCAGCTTACAAGCAATAAAAACACAATATAGAATTTTTATTTTTAAAAAAAACCTGTTAGAAATGTGGCTGGATTTGTCACCCATTTAATTCTAGATTTTTTCCCCTCTATTGTAGACTCTTTTTAATTTTGGTCCATCTGAAGGGACATCAAAATACTATAAGGTAAGTAACGCCCTTGTAAGGCAGTGATACGTGCTTTAGCTGCTGGAAAATCAAAGTGTGATTTCAAATCCTTCTGAGATTTCAATAGGCTAAGCAAGCATTGTTTGGAGTCAAGTGGCACCTAAATAGAATACCTTAAATTAAATTAAGCTTAAATGGCTGCTACATTTTAAGGAAATGGAAAGCACAGGTTTCAGAGCCCTTCAGTTTAACCACACTGGGTTTTTAAAAAGATTTTTTTTAGTACTTCCTAAAGTGGGATGCGGTGGCTCAGTGGGTTAGGACGCTGAGCTTGTCGATCAGAAGGTCGGCAGTTTGGCGAGTCGAATCCCGAGTGCCGCGTAGCGGAGTGAGCGCCTGTTACTCGTCCCAGCTTCTGCCAACCTAGCAGTTCAAAAGCACGTAAAAAGGCAAGTAGAAAAATAGGGACCACTCCGGTGGGAAGGTAACAGCGTTCCGTGCGCCTTTGGCGTCTAGTCATGCCGGCCACATGACCACGGAGATGTCCTCGGACAAGCGCTGGCTCTTCGGCTTTGAAACGGAGATGAGCACCGGCCCCTAGAGTCGGACACGACTAGCATGCATGTGCGGGGGAACCTTTACCTTTAAAGTGGGACTAGAACTCGCAGTCTCCTAGTGATCAGCCCACGATCACCCAGCAGCTTTCATGCCTAACATGGGACTAGAATTCACCGTCTCCTGGCTTCTAGCCTGGTGCCCTAGCTACCAGATATAGCTGGCTCTAAGCTAAAGGTAAAGGTAAAGGTTCCCCCGCACATGCGTGCTAGTCGTTTCCGACTCTAGGGGCCGGTGCTCATCTCCGTTTCAAAGCCGAAGAGCCAGCGCTTGTCCGAGGACGTCTCTGTGGTCATGTGGCCGGCATGACTAGATGCCAAAGGCGCACGGAACGCTGTTACCTTCCCACCGTAGTGGTCCCTATTTTTCTACTTGCATTTTTACGTGCTTTCGAACTGCTAGGTTGGCAGAAGCTGGGACGAGTAACAGGCGCTCACTCTGTTACGCGGCACTCGGGATTCGATGCAATCCTATTTCTTGACAGCCCTTACAATCTCTCTGAACGTTTACCCAATCTGATGCCTTCCAGATACTTACGGTAATTCTATTATAGAAGAATGCTCGCAGTTTAAACCAAAAACCAGAACACAACCACACTGGAAATTGATTCATTGACCGAGCTGGAGGCTAAAAACAAAGCCAAAGATGGAAACATTTACTACCACTGTTTACAGATTAAAGCAGAGAATGCATTTTCTTGGAGACAGCAGTGATCTCATTAATTGATTTAGGCAACTGTAAGCATTTGTTTGGGTCCAGCATGTAACACAACTTAATGCAGTGGTTTTACAACCTTAGCAACTTTAGGATAATTCTGGGAATTAAGAAGTCCACATATTTTACAGTTGCGAAAGTTGAGAAACACTGGTTGAATGAGATCATTCAGGCATTAGGGAAGCATTTTGGTCTAGTTCAGGGTTAGGCAGCCTTGGCTCTTTTATGATTCGTGGACTTCAGCTCCCAGAATTTCTGAGCCAACATGGGGGAACTATGGCCCCCTCATGACTTGCGGACTTCAACTCCCAGAATTCCTGAGCCAGCATGGCTCAGCTTGGAAACCTCTCCCTTTTCCCTCAGCATGGCTGGCTCAGGAATTCTGGGAGTTGAAGTCCAGAAGTCATAAAGCGGCGTAGGCCTAGGCCAGGGGTAGGCAACCCTTGGCTCTTTTATGACTTGTGGACTTCAACTCCCAGAATTCCTGAGCCAGCACTGTCCCTCAGCCCAGTTCACCTCACAGGGTTGTTGTGGGGAAAATAGGAAGAAGAAGGAATAGTAAGTACGTTTGTTGCTTTATTTATGAAAGTAAAGTGGGGGATACAAATAAAAAAAAAACTATTAGGTAATGCAGCAGAGCCAAAAAAAACCTGTGGGCTTTTGAAAAACAAAGAGAGAGCTTTTCATAAACATGGCTTCTTTTTAGGAGTTGTTTTCATTTCCAGAGCTTTGTTCAACCTCCATGGTGTTTCCCCAGCTTGTCAGTAATCCTTGGCCTTCTAACTTGTCATGTTCGAGCTGACAGATTAATTCCCCTGAAAATGTCTGTTTAGTTTAGGGATTTTTAGCTTGATCACTGAAATTCTCCTTTACGATGACTCCCAAGTTTGTCATCTCTTAACTTGGAAGGATGGGAATTGTAAACTCTAAAGATTTGGTTGACAATTAATTGGAGAAATGGACCTAACAACCTCTTGTGGAATGCAACTTGTACTAGATCAGACATGTCAAACACAAGGCCCGGGGGCCAGATCCGGCCCGCGAAGTGGTTTCATGCGGCCCGCGAAGCCATCCTGGAAACAGTGAGGGAACGGCCCCCACTGCCTTGGCCCTGGCCCAGAGACCCTCCTCCTGCCAGAGACCCTCAGATCTGTCCCACTCCTGCTCAGGCCCCCATAGGCACCCTTGATGCCAACGATGTAGAGCTGGCCATGCCCACCCAGTAGGCCATACGCACTCTAGCCACGCCCACCCAGTAGGCCACGCCCACCCAGGCCATACCCACCCGGCCCCCTGAGGGCAACTGCAATGCTGATGCGGCCCTCAGTGAAATTGAGTTTGACACCCCTGTACTAGATGGTGGTTCGCACTCCTTTTACGGAAGCATAGACCCCTTTTAGACATTCAGGTTCATCTCCTGTTCTTTGACGTTATCTTCTTCTGCCTAATTACCCAGGTCCATATCCATCCCGATGACAGTAATACAAAATGGAAGCCCAAGACCGATACGTGGAGCTCATTGCCAACTAAAAAAAACGGTAACTTGGGAGGTTAAACATGTTACAGCTTGGCGTAAACTATAGTGGTCAATTTATTTGGCTGTTAACTTAGCATGTCGTTGTGATGGACACTATTGGAGGCTAAATGTCTACGGAGATTTTCAGGCAGGACAAGAAGCAACAGATGGAAACTAATCAAGGAGAGAAGCAACCTAGAACTAAGGAGAAATTTCCTGACAGTTAGAACAATTAACCAGTGGAACAACCTGCCTCCAGAAGTTGTGGATGCTCCAACACTGGACGTTTTGAAGAAGAGTCTGGACAGCCATTTGTCTGAAAGGGTATAAAGTTTACTGCCTGAGCAGGGGGTTGGACTAGATGACCTCCAAGGTCCCTTCCAACTTTATTATCATTATTATTTTCCAGGTTCTAGTTGTCTGAAAGGTGCTTTTTCAAAAGGCAACTGGGCTATGTTTCTCCTTGAGGAAGAAGACGTTTCGCTTCTCATTCAAGAAACTTCCCTCAGTTGTGACTGGATGATGGGATCCCCTTTTCCTTCCATCCCGCCAGAACCGAGGAAGCTTCTTGGATGAGAAGCGAAACGTCTTCTTCTTCCTCGGGCAGAAACAGTCCAGTTGCCTTTTGCAAAAAAGCACCTTTGAGGCAAGCACAGCTAGTCCTCGACGTACGAAGCCAGCTGAGCCCCAATTTTCTATTGGTAAGCGAGACGGATCTTAAGTGAATCTTGCCCCATTTTGACGACCTCTCTGGCCACGGTTGTTAGGTGAATCACTGCAGTTGTTAAGTGAGCAACACGGTTGTTAAGTGAATCGGGCTTCCTCGTTGACTGCCGATCGGAGAGTCGCCAAAGGGGACAGACTGCAACCGTCCTAAATATGAGCCAGTTGTCCAGCGTCTGAATTTTGTTCACATGGCCACGGGGATGCTGCAATGGTTGCGTGAAAAACGGTCGCAGCTCACTTTTTTGCAGTCCTGCTGTAACTTCGAACGGTCACTAAATGAACACTCGTAATTCGAGGACTACCTGTATTGGAGGCTGTTCCTTCCTTGGGCTTCTGCATGATTTTGTGTGCCAGTTGTGTCCTTTCCTGGACCAAGAAGCTTTGCTCACAACCCCGCTTACCTATCGTTTGGAGAACTACAACGTGACCCGGAAGAACATCTCAGCAATGTTTCTGAAGCTTGACAAGTTTTAAGATGGGTGGACTTCAACTCTCAGAATTCCCCAGCCAGTGATGGCCTGGACAATGTACTGCAGCATACTCCGGTCACCCTGCAGGATTGGGAGCTGGGCTGTTGGCTTGCGGTGTGATTCCGCACCTGATTGGTCCCCTTTTAGCGTCCTACATCAATGGTCCCCAAACTTTGGGGCACCAGGGACCGGTTCCGTGGAGAGCAGTTTTTCCGCGGACCGCAGAGTGCGCAGTTTTGTGTGCTGCCTGCATCCTGCACATGGGGCTTTGCTTGTTTGTGCGGACCGGTTGCTGGCATGCTGCGGTCCTACACTAGTCCACGGACCGGGGGTTGGGGACCCCTGCCCCATATCAGCGGTCCCCAGCTTGGCAGCCCAGCTCTCGAGAGGGGAAAAAGGGGATAGATCTGCATGAGGGGAAGGCAATGCGTCGTTTGCGCAAGTGGAGCCGCGCACGCACACGGGCTCACGTGCCAGTTGCACAGCCCGGTTCCGAACAGGCTGCAGCCCAGGGGTCGAGGACCCTTGCCCTATATGGGTCTGGACCTCGAGATAATTTTTTCTGTACTTATCTACCTATTCAACCTGATCCAATAGGGCACAGGTGTCGAACTCGATCGCGTCACGTGACTTGGTGTGACGTATCGCGACGTTTTTTGCCTTGGAGGAGCCGGGGGTGGGTGGGCGTGGCCTGCACGTGACGCATCCGGCCCATGGACCGCCAGTTTGACACCCCTGAAATGGGGTCAGTTCCCTCCACGTATCACTTACAGTAGTGGCCAAAATTGTGGAAACCTTTTTGGAAAAGTGTACATTTGAGGTTCAATGGCTAATAAACCCACTTTTTTGGGGGGGAGTAGTACCATAAAATAATAGATCAACGGAAAGATAATTTAGTCAAGGATGTAACGCAGCATAGTTTGTTCAATTATCTGTACTGTATTCTGTGAAAAGCTATAGCCGAATAACCAGAAAAAAGGAAGCACAACTTGCTTAGGTTGAGATCAGGTTGCTTTCTTTCATCCGATTGTAGCCAATGAGCACGAGTGTTTAGACAACCAATCGGGTGTCACCTTGTTTTGGCAACGAGCCAATCAGATCACAGTAGGATCCGGTTATTGATGTCATGTATCGAAGCTGAGAGGAAGGACATTTGTCAGTGTGTTATGTGATCGCTATCAAGTCGGTTGGGGTTTTTGTGTGTGTGTGTTCTTCCATTTAGCGAGCTTATAAATCGTAATAAAATTAAAGCAACAGTGCCAAGAGTTGACTGTTCGCCCAGAAAGCGATGTAAAATAGTGTTTTTAAGTTAATAAGGCTACAGTTAGAAAGAAATTAGAAGAAAAATGGGTGGAAACTTAACCATGGGTGGCATTTCTACTGTACACTTTCCCCAAAAGGTTGCCACAATTTTGGCCACTACTGTATAGCAGAGGTCCCCAACCTTTTGGGCACCAGGGACCGGTTCCGTGGAGAGAGGTTTTTCCACGGACCGCAGGGTTCGTGGTTTTGTGTGCTGCCTGCATCCCGCGGATGGGGCTTCGCTTGTTTGTGCGGACCGGTTGCTGGCATGCCGTGGGCCGGTACTGGTCCACGGACTGGGGGTTGGGGACCCCTGACTTATAGATTAATTTCCCCAGCTGCATTTGCAGCAGAGACCTGGAGACTATTCCACTGAAATCTGAACTGGGCTACAGGCAGTCCTCAACTTACAACAGTTCGTTTAGTGACTGTTCAAAATTACAACAGCACTGAAAAATGTGACTTATGACCGTTTTTCACTCTTACAGCCGTTGTAGCGTCCTCACGTGATCAAAATCCAGGCAGTTGGCAACCGGCATGCATTTGTGACAATTACATTGTCCTGGGGTCATTTGACACACACACACACCCCACTTGTAACTTTCCCAACCGTCTTCTGACAATAACATCAATAGGGCAAGCCAGATTCACTTAACCAACTGCCTGATTAACTGCTGCAGCGGTTCCCTTAACAACTGCGGCAGAAAAAGTCACAAAAGGAGGCACAACTTACTGAACAAACTGCCTCACTTGCCACAAAAATGTTGGATTGAATCGTGGTCCTACGTCAAGGGGTACCTGTAGTAGTAGCTCTGGAGAGAGAGATGCGCCAGAATAAGGGGCAGATTGAATTGTTAAATCCACCAGGGTTGCGACTCTACGCAACAGCAAGCAAAAATATTTGATTGCATATAAGCCATGGTGAGCTTTGTGACGCCAGAGAGGCAACTCAGGGGTACTTATCAAGTAATGACTACAAAGACAATAGGGCTGTCAAAGATCAATGAGGCATATTCCACGAACTGAGTTTTCTCTGCAGGGAATTACTTTCCGTTGCTTTTCCGGAGCAATGCTTGCCTTTTATCCCCCTCTTTGTACTTAAACGGGCTTTGTCCTTAATTTCAGGAACACTTATAAACATTACAGTTCAGAAACAGATTTCGTTGGAAAAAGAGAAAAGAACTTCATTGTTTGTCTTTGGGTTCTGTTTAGGTGTTTTGTGAATATTGCAGAGAAGCATTACAATGGATAAGGCATGCACGTAGCAATTCTTGGAACAGAACCCAGAATTTTGAAGTTTATTGCCCTATCAAATTTGTTGCTCAATTTAAGGGGAAGCCACAAAGAAGAGGGTGTGTGTGTGGGGGGGGGGGGTCAACTTATTTTCCAAAGCAACAGAGGGCAAGACAAGAAACAATGGGTGGAAATTCATCAAGGAATAAAGCAACCTGGAATTAAGAAGAAACTTCCTAAGAAGTGAGAACAATTAATCAGGCGGAACAGCTTGCCTTCCTAGCAGTTCGAAAGCACGTCAAAATGCAAGTAGAAAAATAGGGACCACTCCGGTGGGAAGGTAACAGCGTTCCGTGCGCCTTTGGCGTCTAGTCATGCCGGCCACAGGACCACGGAGACGTCCTCGGACAAGCGCTGGCTCTTCGGCTTTGAAACAGAGATGAGCACCGGCCTCTAGAGCCGGAAACGACTAGCACGCATGTGCGGGGGAACCTTTACCTTCTTAATAATATAAAGTTGGAAGGGACCTTGGAGGTCTTCTAGTCTAACCCCCTACTCAGGCAGGAAACCCTATACCACTTCAGACCAATGGCCGTCCAGTCTCTTCTTAAAAACTTCCAGTGTTGGAGCATTCACAGCTTCTGGAGGCAGGTTGTTCCGCTGGTTAATTGTTCTAACTATCAGGAAGTTTCTCCTTAGTTCTAGGTTGCTTCTCTCCTTGATCAGTTTCCATCTATTGCTTCTTGTCCTGCCTTCGGGTGCTTTGGAGAATAGCTTGACTCCCTCTTCTTTGGGGCAGCCCCTGATGATGTTACCTAGTTGGATAATGAAATGCATGTTTTAAAGCAACCAAGGCCAGAGAACATCAGGGACACCACTGTTGTACAGATCTGAGGTGGGCCAGAGAAAAAGTGGAAAACGATTGCTTTTAGTTCATCCTAAGCAGGTTAGGATGAACTAAATGCAACCTAGCAGTTCGAAAGCACGTAAAAATGCAAGTAGAAAAATAGGGACCACAATGGTGGAAAGATAACAGTGTTCCGTGCCCCTTTTGCGTCTAGTCATGCTGGCCACGTGACTACAGAGACGTCCTCGGACAAGCGCTGGCTCTTTGGCTTTGAAACGGAGATGAGCACCGGCCCCTAGAGTCAGAAACGACTAGCAGGCATGTGCGGGGGAACCTTTACCTTTTTTACCTTTTAAGCAGGTTAGGAAGATGAAGTCACTCCAGGTTTACAGACACTTGGCCATGTAAAAGCATGCAAGTAATTACCTTCTTTAATTTGATACTTGACGGTGCTCTAACACAGGGGTCTTCAAACCTGGCCCTTTTATGACTTGTGGACTTCAACTCCCAGAGTTCTGGCTGAGGAATTCTGGGAGCTGAAGTCCACAAGTCATAAAAGGGCCAAGTTTGAAGACCCCCCTGCTTGTGGACTTCAAGTCCCAGAATTCCTCAGCCAGGCACGCTGGCTGAGGAATTCTGGGAGTCGAAGTCCACAAGTCATCAAAGGGCCAAGTTTGAAGACCCCCCTGCTCTAACATTTTGTCTTGGTATTCATTTGATACAGGGAAGATCTTGAGCTACTGGTGTTTCAGCCCTGGGTACAGCATGCATGAGTTGGTTCGTCAGGGCGTCCGTACCATCATTCTGACGAGTGGCACCCTAACCCCGCTTTCCTCTTTCGCTTTGGAGATGCAGATGTGAGTCCTGTTTATTTCCTTTTTGAATTGATTTTTTTAAAAAAATAATAATTTATAGGCCGCTTCAGTCAAGGTGACCCCAAACTGCACATAAAAGCAGCAGCTGCAGCCAAAGCAACAGCAACAATATTATGTATTTATTAGAGCCGTGGTGGCGCGGTGGATAGAACTGCCAGAGGTTTGGCAGTTTGATCCTGACCGGCTCAAGGTTGACTTGGCCTTCCATCCTTCCGAGGTCGATAAAATGAGGACCCGGATTGTTGCGGGCAACATGCTATCTCTGTAAACTGCTTGGCTGTGAAGCACTGTGAAGCGGTATATAAGTCTAGGTGCTATTGCTAAGTCCTAAGGAAGGAAGGAAGGAAGGGCCCTGGTGGCTCAGTGGTTAGAAGACAGCATTGTAGGCTGACTCTGCCCACTGCCAGGAGTTCGATCCAGACCAGCTCACGGTTGACTTGGCCTTCCATCCTTCCGAGGCCGATAAAATGAGGAACCGGATTGTTGGGGGCAAGAGGTTGACTCTGTAAACCGCTTAGAGAGGGCTGTATAGCACTGTGAAGCGGTATATAAGTGCTATTGCTATTGCTATTCAGTTGCAACGGCAGTGAAAAAAGTGACTTGTGACCGTTTTTCACACTTAATGACTGTTGCAGCATCCCCACGGTCACATGCTCAAAATTCAGATGCTTGGCAACTGGCTCTTTATTTTATGATGGCTGCAGTGTCCCGGGGTCATGTGATCATCTTTTGCAGCCATCTGACAAGCCAAGTCCATTAGGGACGCCAGTTTCGCTTAACAACTTAATCTCTGCAGTGTGTCAGTGCTGCTAACATTGGATGTTCTTGCTTGACAACGTAGGGCGATGTAGCCTTCCTTTAACTCGTATATCACTTTTAGAGTTAGAATTAGTGGACGCTGGGGGGTGGGTGGGGGGGTAGGGAGAACGTATCTCAGGACTGTTTGTAATAAGAGAAGATAAGAACTGGGCGGGCTGTTAAACAGGAGGGAAAGTTTGCATTTTAAACTAATTGGAGAATGTGATTTATGACGTTTAATTAAGGGAGGGAATTGTGCTTGATACGATGTGTTCAGGGGAGGAGAATTCAGATTTTGGCTCCCAATATGTTCCTGCCGAAGCCATGCAACTCTAATAAAAGATTCCTTAAGGTAAACAATGCCTTGGAAGTTCTTTGAAGTACTGCATTTGTCGGAACCATGACACGGCGATTCACTTAACAACTGTAGCAAGAAAGGCTGTCAAGCGGGGCAAAACTCAGTTAGCAACTGTCTCGCTTAGCAACGGAAATTTTGAGCTCAGTTGTTGTAAATCAAGAACTACCTGAATCTGCAATAGCTATAGGTATACCCTCTCTTAACCCTTTTCCTTCCCACCAGACAGCCCCTCCCTTCTGGGAATCCAGACTGCATTCCACCACATTATGGGAGCTTTTCCCTAGGAGCCCTTACCCTGTGGCAGGGCTTTTCAACCAGCGGTACAGGTACCACCTGTGGTACATTGGCACCTGGCAGGTGGTACGCGACCATCCTACCCCTGGACTAGACCAAACTGCCTCTATTCAAACTGGCTCTATATTTACTTATTTGAACGGTCTGTATTTATTTACTTGTTTGTGTGTTAAAATGTATTTGCTGCCCATCTTGCTATGGGGCTATTCTGGGTGGCTTACAACAATAACAAACGGGGGAAAAAGATAAAAAAGCTAAAAAAAACAATAACAAAGGAATAAAACAATAAAAATAAACAAGAGAGGCACAATCAAGTAAATGAATAATACAGAGGTCTACTTTAAAAAAAATTACATGTGCATATTTTTAAAAATTTTAACTGCTTTTCTATTTATCTTTTTACCATCTATAAGCCACCCGGGGACGCTTTATTGGGATGCATATTTATCTCATATTTTATCAATTTAAAGAAAACAAACAAACGAAGAAACAAATGAAGCTGACCATCTTGTGTTGAGCTCTGGGAATCTCCCAAGCAGCAATGAAAAGAATATTAATAATAAAGCACAGTGCATAAATATATTAAAACCAGAAATATTAAACGCCTTGCACTAAAGCAAAACATGCAACTTACAGTCCCTCATTCAAGCCTCTCACCCACCAATCCCTATCCAACACCCATGCTGGCTCAAGAATTCTGGGAGTTGAAGTCCACGAGTCATAAAAGAGCCAAGGTTGCCTACCCCTGGTCTAGTGGTTAGGGCATCAGACTAGAAAGCCGATGAGTTCTAGTCCCGCCTTAGCCAAGAAAGCTGGCTGGCTGACTTTGGACCAGCAGATTGTGAGTTCTAATCCTGCCTTAGGCACAAAAGCCAACTGGAAGACCTTTGGCCATTCATTCTCTCTCAGCCCAGCCCACCTCACAGGGTTGTTGTGGGGGAAAATAGGAGGAGGAAGGGGTGTTGCACAGGTTTGCTACCTTGAGTTTGTAAAAAATAATAAAGACGGGAGGCAAATAAATAAAGAAAAAACATTAAAAAAAACCATACAGCAAAATCCAGAATCCATAGTATTCTCACATCCATCAATAACGTTCAATACAACCGCTGCTCTCCTGGGTCCCCACACGATGGCGACCTACAATAAAACAAATATGGTTTATATCTAAGTATCTCTGGAGGTTCTGAATAATCCAGGTCACGGTTGTCCCAAATGTGCTTTTTCAAGAGGCAACTGGACTTCGTTTTTCCTTGAAGGCGTTTCGCTTCTCATCCTCATTTCTTTGAATGAGAAGTGAAATGTCTTCAAGGAAAAAAAAAAAAAAAGGAAGTCCACCCAGATGTTTAAGGATAAACCTTTCCAATTAATGTAAAATTTCTGGCCCTAGGAGCTCTCCAGCCTCAATTCCGAGACTTTTAAAGATCTTCCAGGAAACCGTTTTCAAAGCTTCCTGAAGATTTTGAAAGTGGGAGATTCCCCGGTCTTCCAGGGCAAGGTGTGGCAGATCGGCCTCCAGACTAAAAATTAACTCTGTAAAGGAAACGGTTGTTTGGCATTTCCCCTGAGAATCGGAATAGTCTTGACAGTAGGGATACCGAAAAGGAAAAACTCAGGGATTTTCCACGGTTGTCATTATCTCCCCAATTCCTGTTACAGAACAATGCATTTCACTTTCTTTTGCGATTGTCAAGGAATCTTTTTGCCCACCCGCCGTAATGGCTATATTTGCACTTGATAGAACTCGATAATGGCTTGCCAACAGTCAGTTTTGTCGTGTCCGGAAATGTCATTGAACGCTTGAAAATTTTATCATGCCTTAGTGGACTTATCATGCCTGTTAAAAAAAGCCAGAAATTTCTGGGTTCAAATGCAGATAACAATAGAAAGAATTGTAAAGATCAACATTCAACTTTAAGCAGAAGTTTACTTACCGGGATTAATGGACAGCCAGTTAAAAAAGGCCCCTAGGTGATTATTCTTGTTTGTTCGTATGTTTTTCATGTTTCTAGACTGCTCATCTCCTTCAAATAATAATAGAATAGAATAGAATAGAATAGAATAGAATAGAATAGAATAGAATAGAATAGAATAGAATAGAATAGAATAGAATAGAATAGAATAGAATAGAATAGAATAGAATAGAATAGAAATAGAATAGAATAGAGATGCATTTAAACTTGATTATTGTATGGGACCATTATATGTTGTTGTCATTGTTCAGTCATGACCCTATGGACAACAGGACACCAGCCTTGCCTGTCCTCCATTGTCTCCTGGAGTTTGCCCAAATTCATGTCCATTGTATCAATGACCCTAATTAACCATCTCATCCTCTGCCATCCCCTTCTCCTTTTGCCTTCCATCTTTTCCAGAAGTCTTCAAACTTGACCCTTTTATGGCTTGTGGACTTCCAACTCCCAGAATTCTGGGAGTTGAAGTCCACAAGTCGTAAAAGAGCCAAGTGTGAAGACTCCTGAACTTTCCCAACATCAGGACCTTCTCGACGGAGTCCTCCCTTCTCATTAAAGGTAAAGGTAAAGGTTCCCCCGCACATGCGTGCTAGTCGTTTCTGACTCTAGGTGCCAGTGCTTATCTCCATTTCGAAGCCAAAGAGCCAGCGCTTGTCCGAGGACGTCTCCGTGGTCATTTGGCCGGCATGACTGGACGCCAAAGGAGCACAGAACGCTGTTACCTTCCCACCGTAGTGGTCCCTATTTTTCTACTTGCATTTTTTTACGTGCTTTCGAATTGCTAGGTTGGCAGAAGCTGGGACGCGTAACAGGCGCTCACTCTGCTACGCGGCACTCGGGATTCGACCCACCAAACTGCCGACCTTCTGATCGACAAGCTCAGCGTCCTAACCCACTGAGCCATCGCGTCCCTTCCCTTCTCATTAGGTGGCCAAATTATTTGAGCCTTCAGCTTCAGGATCTGCCCTTCCAAAGGACAGTCAAGGTTGATTCCCTTTAGGAGTGACTGGTTGGATCTCCTTGCAGTCCAAGGGAATCTCAAGGGTTTTCTCCAGGCCCATAATTTGAAAGCACTGATTCTTCCACGCTCAGCTTTCCTTGTGGTCCAAGTCTCGTAGCCCTACATTACTCCTGGAAAAACCGTAGCTTTGACTCCTCACCTTAAAATACACAATGTGCATTTTAAGTTGTTCTATTTGATGTGAAGGCTGTGATAATTTTGTATGAATCTCAACAGATGTTCTGCAGCAGCACCTAAGTCTGAAGCACCAATTTTTTTGCTTTGGACTGATTTCAGTCTATTTCTACACCTCATTATTTTAGAAAAAATAATGTCCATTTCAAGTCATCATGTACTACCCCGGCCAATTATCTGCATGATATACTTGGAAAAAGATTTTTTTTTCTCCCCTTCCTGTTCTATTTTTATTATTCTGGATAATAAGAACAGAATGTTGGTAAGTGTCAGGATGAAGATTACAATTGATGCAAGTAATAAATAATGTCATTGGGAACAAACAACTTCCTTAGGGAAAGGAATTCTCTTTTCTTTGTGTGAAAATTGTTAGCATCCTTCCTCCCAGGAAACAGTGCACATAACTGAGGAGACTGTAGGAATGAATTAATGAATATATACACTCAGTCCTTGTCATTAGGACCACGATTGAGCCCAAAATTTCCGTTTGCTAAGTGAGACAATTTGTTAAGTGAGTTTTCTCCCATTTTGCAACCTTTCTTGCCACCGCTGTTAAGTGAATCCCTGCAGCTGTTTAGTTACTGAATCTGGCTTCCCCATTGACTTGGCTTGTCAGAAGGTCGCCAAAAGGGATCACGTCACACACACACACACACACACACACACACACACACACACACACACACACACACACCGGGACACTGCGACTGTCATAAATGTGAACCAATGGCCATGTGTGTGAATTTTGGTCACATGACCCTGGGGATGCGGTATCGGTCGTGTGAAAAACAGTCGTTAAGTCACTTGTTTCAATAGCCACTGTAACTTGGAATGGCCACTAAACGACCTGTTGTAAGTCGAGGGCCACCTGCAATGGTACCGCAGATTCCTGGATTTCTTAAGAACCTACGGGTGGCTGCCTTCTCCTCTGCCTGGTTTCAGGAACTAAATAGACAAGCATTAAGCCATGGAGCTCATCTCCATAATACGTCGATTACCTCATGTTGACTTTCTCCTTTTCTTTAGACCATTCCCAGTGTGTCTGGAAAACCCACATGTGATCGATAAACATCAAATTTGTGTAGGAATCATCCCCAAGGGACCGGATGGAGGTTTGCTGTGCTCCACTTACGATAAAAGGTAATGAATTATTTCCTGTTTGGTATCCCCCAAACTTTTTTTTTTTAAATGATGATGATGATGGTGATGTTCACTTAAGCATTCAAGGAGAAATATATACCGATATAAGTGCTTTACACATAATAGTTTTCATGGCTATACATTTTAACCAACAGAAGAGAATATCTTAAGCTTAGTGTGGAAATGCGGGCTCTGTAATACTCTCTTGCAGACATTTTCATTACCCTACTACAGTGATGGCGAACCTTCTAGAGACCGAGTGCCCAAACTGCAACCCAAAACCCACTTATTTATCGCCGGGTGGGCGTGGCCCACTGGGTGGGCGTGGCTGTGGTGGTTATGGCAGATTGGGTGGGTGTGACCAAGGTGGGCGTGGTCACCTCAGTGTTGCTCGTGGGGATGGGCGCCTGTGGGGAGTGGGCAGGGATGGAGGAGATCCAGGGCGTCTCTGGCAGGCCGGATGGTAGGCAGGAGTCTCATCCTGCGGGGTGAGGCGAGGCAGGGCGGGGGTGCCATTGCCATGGGGCAAGGCAAGGGCTGGGGCAGCTGCTGCCTGACACCATCGGCCCCCGCACACACAGGCCAGCGAGCGCATGGGGGCCAACGGTGTCCGTCAGCAGCCACAGCCTGCCGGCCCCTCGCCCGGCGCACTCTGGGGCTCCGCAGCCCACCGCCAGAGGTTCAAAGAAGCCGCCTCTGAGCTGGATGGCCGGCCGACAGCTGAGGAGGAGATGCAGTGGGTTGTGCCCAGGAAAAGGTTAAGGTTAAGGTTTATTAAATTTATATGCCGCCCTTCTCCCTAAGGACTCAGGGAGGCTCACAACAATAAAAAGTTAAAAGATATAAATACAAAAATTAAAAGAAGATTAAACAATATAAGAAATAAGAACAATTTAAACCAATAAAAACCCACATTTAAAAACTATGATCAGTCCAGGCCCACTTGTTGGAATAACCAGGTCTTTAGGTCACGACGGAAGGACCGAAGGTCAGGGTCCATCTGCAGCTCCGGGGGCAGTTCGTTCCAGAGGGTCGGCGCGCCCACAGAGAAGGCTCTCCCCCTGGGGGTCACCAGCCAGCATTGCCTGGCCGACGGCACCCTGAGGAGGCCGACTGTGGGAGCGAACTGGGCGATGGGAGGTTGACAGAGGCAACAGGTGGTCTCGCAAGTACCCCGGGCCTAAGCCATGCAGGGCTTTAAAGGTGATTATCAGCACCTTGAATCGCACCCGGAGGGCAACCGGAAGCCAATGCAGCTCGCGCAGGAGTGGTGTAACATGGGAGTATCGAGATATTCCCATAAGCACCCGCGCGGCCGCATTTTGCACCAGTTGAAGCCTCCGGGCGCACTTCAAGGGTAGCCCCATGTAGAGAGCATTGCAGTAATCCAGGCGAGAGGTGACAAGGGCATGGATGACCGTGCATGGGGCATCTCGGTCCAAAAAGGGGCGCAACTGGCGTACCAGGCGAACCTGTGCAAAAGCCCCCCTGGTCACGGCAGTTAGGTGAACAGGAACAGGCATCTCAAATACAAAGCCCAAACAAGGTATAAACACTCACCTACTCTCAACTCCATTTCGTCACCTGTCCCGGAACTGCATGCTGTTGCTGGTTCTGCTCATCGATAAACAGGAACTTTCTTTCTTAAGCAGCCTCCATTTTATTCCCAACTTGGAACTGGGCCTGATTTTCCTTTCAACAATATCATCCCTCTGTTAATGCGGCTAGAACACATTTGTCCAAGGCGGTATAAGGATTCCTGCCTTGGCCAGGGACTTGCGACTAGAAGACCTCCAGGGTCCCATCCGGCCCTATAATTTCAACTTCTAGGAAGGCTAGTAAAAAAAAAAAAAGATCCACCTTGAGAAATGGTGATAAAAGTAAATAAGTTCTAACTTTTAACGTGCCTGATTTGTGAACCCTTAGGTCAAAGTTGCGTTTTAGAGCAGTGTTTTCCCATTATAACTCCAAATGGTCGGTAAGTGAACAGTTGTAAGACGAGGACTACCTGTATTAGTGTTGTGATTCCTCGCCAGCCAGTGGATCCGGCAGCTGAGTCTAGGAATCAGAGGAGGAGGGGGGGGGCTGGAGTGACATCAGAGTCAGAGGAAGGCTCTGAGGAACTCCACGACTCTCAGTCGGAGGAGGAGACCGGCCCCTCTAATAAAGCGTACGATTCTGGTTGCTGCCACACCTCGAAAAAGGATATATAGGTAGTCCTCGACCTATGAACCACAAAAAGTTGACCCCAAAATTTCTGTTGCTAAGTGAAGGTGTGTTCAGTAGGGTGTGCCCCATTTGACGACCTTACTTGCCGCAATTGTTAAGTGAATCAGTGCCGTTGTTAAGTTAGCAACATGGTCATTAAGCGAATCTGGCTTCCCCCCCTCCCCTCCCCTCCCCCCCGACTTTGCTTGCCAAAAGGTCGCAAAAGAGGAACATGTGATTCCGGGACACTGCGACCGTCATAAATACGAGTCAGTTGCCAAGCGGCTAAGTTTTGACCCTGGGGAATGCTGCAACGGTCGTAAGTGTGAAAAAAGGTTATACACCCTGTTCAGCGCCGTTGTAACTTGGAATGGTCACTAAACAAATGGTTGTAAGTTGAGAACCACATGTAATGAAGGTATAGACCAGGTATAGACCATTTGATCTCTTAACGAACTATACCAGGGGTAGGCAACCTTGGCTCTTCTATGACTCGTGGACTTCAGCTCCCAGAATTCTTCAGCCGGCCATGCTGAGGGGAAAGGGAGAGATTTCCAAGCTGAGCCTTGCTGGCTCAGGAATTCTAGGAGTTGAAGTCCACAAATCATGAAGGGGCCATAGTTTCCCCCTTGCTGGCTCAGGAATTCTGGGAGTTGAAGTCCACGAGTCATAAAAGAGCCAAGTTTGAAGACCCCTGGAAGGTTCAGAGGAAGACAACTAAAACGGTCAAGGGGCCGGAGCGACTCCCTACAAGGAGAGATTGTGCCATTTGGGGGTGGGGGGGTTACTCTAGAAAAGAAGTAGAGGGGACACAGTTGAGGGCTGCAAAATTACAGCCGGTCCTTGACTTACGACCGTTCATTTAGTGACCATTGAAAGTTACAGTGGCCCTTAAAACACTGTCTTATGACCATTTTTCACACTGATGACCACGGTCACATAATTTACATTTGGACCTTTGACAACTGACTCATATAGATAGATAGATAGATAGATAGATAGATAGATAGATAGATAGATAGATAGATAGATAGATGATAGATTGATTGATTGATTGATTGACTTATATGCCGCCCTATCTCCCGAAGGACTCAGGGCGGCTAACAACAATAAAATACAGCAGTACAAAAGTTAAAAAGAATTAAATTAACAGCCCCAATAAAATAAATAAAAATAAAAATTAAAAAACATTTTAAAATTTATGACAGTTGCAGTGTCCCCGGGGTCATGTGATCCGCTGTTGTGACCTTCTGACAAGCAAAGTCAGCGGGGAAACCCGATTCACGTAAGAACTGTGTTACTAACTTAACAACTGCAGCGATTCGCTTAACAACTGTGTCAAGAAAGGTCATAAAACAGGGCAAAACTCGCTGAGGACTACCTGTTAGGTCTGGTCTGGATCAAATGGAGAAGGAGAAGCTATTTCCCCTGGCCAAAAAAAATTAGAGATCACCCAATAAAATTGGATCGTGGAAGACTTTGGCCAGATAAAGCAAGTTTTTTTTTTCTTTACACAAGACATACGTCAACTTTGGGATTTACTACTGTGAAATGTGGTGCAGACGTCCCAAAAAGACTGGCGCAATCAATGAGGTGATGGGGAACAGCGACTCTTCACTTTGACAATAATGGAGCTGCCTGTGAACTTGTCTGCTGAGAGACTAGTGGACTTTACCTTGGGAAGTCCCTTTGTGACTGTCCTTCGAGGTAGTCTAAACAAGAAAACCCATGTCACAACAACTAATGCTCCTTTTATCGTCAACTGAACAGTAACAGACCTTTTAAAGTTCCAGAGGTCAATTCTGAAAATATTTTCTCAAATGACTTTTTCTGGTTTTGGATTCAAACTGACTGTGGTGTAGGCTGTAGCTCTTTCTTCTGTCTCTCAGATTGTTCTCACAGCTCATTATGTCTGGCCATTGTAAGGACAGGCTGTTGAACTAAAGGTACAATCCATCAGGACTCCGCTGATATTTCTGTTTAAGTTTAAGTTTATTGAATTTATATACCGCCCTTTTCCCGTAGGACTCAGGGCGGTTTACAAGGTATTTAAAAACGTCAATACAATACAAAAATTAAGAAACAATTAAAAATAATTAAATTTGATCCCTGAAAAATATAAAACCCCAATTAAAAACTCCAATTAAAAACTCTCAGCCTGGGCTGGAAAGCTCAAAGAGCCAGGTCTTCAGGTCCCCCATTTAAATTGATCCACAGACAATTGTATTGAGCACAAATAAATACAAGTATCAAAATGAAGCAGATAATTGCTACATAGCTGTATCGTTACCCCCAACCTCATCCCCAGACGGGGCTGAAATAAAGAGATACTTCAGGTTTATGGATATAAATACTGTAAATGGATTTGCTAGCCACAATCTAGCCTCTCAGCCACGTCAGACCAGGCCACTTTTTCTGTGATCTAAATGCAGCTAATTGACAATAAGAGAATTTTTCCCCCTAGGACAGCAGCAAAGCTAATAGAAGAATTTCATGCACAGCTCCTAAAACAAGTCATGCTTGTGCAAAGTGGGAACGCGTGTGTGCTTGCCTGCCTCTTCCGCAGCCCGGTTCAAAACGGCTCAAGACCCAGTAGTGGGCCGTGTCCCAGGGGTTTGGGGACCCCTGCTTTAAATAAATCACATAGCCAACCCCTAAACCCGTGGTGGCGAACTGATGGCACGCGTGCCACAGGCGGCACGCAGAGGCCTCTCTGTGGGCACGCGCGCCGTCGCCCCAGTCCTAGGCCTTCAGCTGGGTTTTATAAAACCTTTTCGCTTTAGGCCTCTGCCGTGCGCAAAAAAATAAAATAAAAATGGTTCAATCAGTCAATCAGTTTGAAATTCTCGCGGGGAAAAATAAGGATCTCACAAAGTTGGAATGGATTGATTGAACTTTTTAGTCCCACCTAGTCTGCCATTACCACTGCAGCCACGCCCACCCAATTGACCACCCCCACCCCCAATGGGCCACCCCCACCCCCAATGGGCCACGCCCACCCGGCACATGACGATACATAAGTGGGTTTTGGGTTGCAGTTTGGGCACTCGGTCTCTAAAAGGTTCGCCATCCCTGCCCTAAACCAAGCCATTTCTGATGCTTAACATTTCTCCAGTTGAACTAGTTACATTGGCAGCATTGCCATTTTCCTACATTTAATTCTCCTCACTGCACGAAACGTCTTGTTTTGCCCTTCTTTTGCTGCGTAGCTTGAGTGACTCCTCTATAATTTCCTCTCTTGAATTTTAACTGAAGACGGGATTTAATTGCAGCCATCGTGTAAACGTGTTCCCACATGCCAGTCGAAGCTTGACTACGTGGAAAGCGGTTTTAGCACATTTTTCCCGGAAATTTACGACCTTTGTCCTAACAACTGAAAGCTGCGTGCTGATGGGATTCCTTCTCTCTTTTATTTACAGATTTACGGAAGAATGTCTGTCTGCCATTGGGAAAACCATAGGTAAGGCAGAAAAGAGTCCGGGTGCAAGTCAGGTGTCAACTCTACAGATGAACATCTTGGTTAGCTTCTGGGCAGAGGGAAGTCCTGAGCAAGCGATGAAACGGGCTTGTTTGGAATCTCTTTTCCATGCCCAGTTCATGGTGCTAAATTGTCTGTCGGAACCATGACATCAGGACTGAATGCCGCCATGCAGCTGATAGGGCACACAGCTCAAGGAGCAGAATAAGTGAGGGTTGAAGGAGGAAACTAACCCCAAACGCTGACATGGCCTTCACCGTGTCTGCCACTGGTGATTCTTCAAGAGCTGGTGGGCTCTAAAATCTGTTTCTGGGAACCACTCTTGGAAAGCAGCTGTCAGTCCAGAGTACTCAAAGGGACCTTACAAGTTGATGTCATATAATGCAGTGGTTTCTGCATTTACATCTGTATGTGCCTTTGTCCCAATATGTTGGCCTGCTCCACCCAGTGAGGCAGGAAACGGAGAGCAACAGCGCTTAGACTTATGTACCGCTTCACAGGGCTTTACAGCCCTTTACAGGGCTTTACAGCCCTCAGGGCTTTACAGCCTGTAGATAGATAGATAGATAGATAGATAGATAGATAGATAGATAGATAGATAGATAGATAGATAGATAGATAGATAGATAGACAGACAGACAGACAGACAGACAGACAGACAGACAGACAGACAGACAGACAGACAGACAGGATGGATGTTGTTAGCTGCGAAGTCATGTCCAACCCATCGTGACCCAATGGACAATGTTCCTCCAGGCCTTCCTGTCCTCCACCATCTTCTGGAGTCCATTTAAGCTCACGCCTCCTGCTTCAGTGACTCCATCCAGCCGCCTCATTCTCTGTCATCCCCTTCTTCTCTTGCCCTCCACCTTTCCCAGCATTAGGCTCTTCTCCAGTGAGTCCTTCCTTCTCATGAGGTGGCCAAAGGATTTGAGTTTTAGCTTCAGGATCTGGCCTTCTAAAGAGCAGTCAGGGTTGATCTCCTCTAGGACTGACTGGTTTGATCACCTTGCAGTCCAAGGGACTCGCAGGAGTCTTCTCCAGCACCATAGTTCAAAGGCCTCAATTCTTTGGCGCTCAGCCTTTTTTATGGTCCAACTTTCACTGCCATACATCGCAACTGGGAAAACCATAGCCTTGACTATACGCACTTTTGTTGACGATAGATAGATAGATAGATAGATAGATAGATAGATAGATAGATAGATAGATAGATAGATAGTTGTTGTTAGTTGCGAAGTCGTCCAACCCATTGCGACCCCATGGATGATGGATCTATCCCTGGATTGATCTATCTGGCTGAACAACATAAATTCTGGTCCCAATTGTGGCCGTAAGTCGAGGACTGCCTGTAGATCAGAAGAGGACTGTCCAAAGGCATTTAAAAAAACAAATGTTATCTCAGTACTGAGGTCAGGTAAAACTGGTTTAACCCACTCTCTGTTTTTTATTGCAGTTAATCTTGTCCGAATAATACCAAATGGACTCCTGGTGTTTTTTCCTTCATATCCAATCATGAATAAAAACCTGGAATATTGGAGAGTAGGTTTCTGCTTTGGGGAACAGACTAGCCCTTGGATCAGGAGGGGGGTGTCTCCAAATTTGGCAACTTTAAGACTTTGGATTTCAACTTCAACAGTCTGGCTGGGGAATTCTGGGAGTTGAAGTCACAAATGACTTAGGTGAGCGATTAGAAGGGGCACTCATCAAATTTGGAGATGACACTAAGCTGGCAGGAATATCAAACACCCCAGATGATAGGCTTTTAAGATCCAGATGGATCTTGACAGACTTGTTCACTGGCCCCTATCCAACAAAATGAAACTCCGTGTAGAGAAAAGCAAATAAAAAACAAATACAGATTAGGTGAAACCTGAATCAACAGCAGTAACTGTGAGAGGGATAATAATAATAATGATGATGATGATGTAAGGGACCTTGTAGGTCATCTAGTCCAACCCCTTGCTCAGCCAGAAATCCTAGTGGACAATCACTTAAATATGAGCCAGCCTTGTGCGGCAGCTGCCAAATAATCTAATGCAACCCTAAGTTGCACTAACAGGGATAGAATCAAGATCACATGAAGTATTTGTACCATTTTGAGCGCCTGTTACTCGTCCCAGCTTCTGCCAACCTAGCAGTTCGAAAGCACGTAAAAATGCAAGTAGAAAAATAGGGACCACTATGGTGGGAAGGTAACAGCGTTCCGTGCGCCTTTGGCGTCTAGTCATGCCGGCCACATGACCACGGAGACGTCCTTGGACAAGCGCTGGCTCTTCGGCTTTGAAACGGAGATGAGCACCGGCCCCTAGAGTCGGAAACAACTAGCACGCATGTGTGGGGGGACCTTTTATCTTTTTATAAAGCCTTAGTAAGACCATGCCTGGAATACTGCATCCAGTTTTAGTCACCTTATTATAAAAAAATATGTTGAGACGTTAGAAAGAGTGCAGAGAAGAGCGACAAAGATGTTTCGGGGGTGGGAGGCTGAAACGAACTGGGTATGGATAGTCTAGAGAAAAGAAGGACTAGGGGTGACACGATAGCAGTGTTCCAATATTTGAGGGGCTGCCACAAAGAAAAGGGGGTGACCCTATTTTCCAAAGCACCCGAAGACAAGACAAGAAACAATGGATGGAAACTAGTCAGGGAAAGAAGCAACTTATAACTTAAGGAGAAACTTCCTTAACAGATCAAATAACCAGTGGAACAACTTGCCTTCAGAAGTTATGGGTGCTCTGTCACTGGAGGCTTTGAAGAGGTCCCTTTCAACTCTTATAGATCATATAGATCTTATAGATCATATAGTAGCTGTGACTAGGGGGGCTTTCGCCCAGGTTCGCCTGGTGCGCCAGTTGCGGCCCTATCTAGACCGGGATGCCCTACGTACGGTCACTCACGCGCTCGTGACCTCTCGTCTTGACTACTGCAACGCTCTCTACATGGGGCTTCCCTTGAAGACCACTCGGAGGCTTCAGCTGGTACAGAATGCAGCCGCGAGAGTTGTCTTGGGAGTTTCCCGGTACTCCCATGTTACACCTTTGCTCCGCGAGCTGCATTGGTTGCCGGTTGTCTTCCGGGTGAGATTCAAGGTTTTGGTAATGGTTTTTAAGGCCCTACATGGCAGGGGTCCGGAGTACCTCGGGGACCACCTGCTGCCGGCGTCAACTTCCCTCCGCCCTGTGCGTTCCCACAGAGAGGGCCTCCTCAGGGTGCCACCGGTCAGAGAATGTCGGCTGGTGGCCCCCAGGGGGAGGGCCTTCTCTGTGGGCGCTCCGGCTTTATGTAATCAGCTGCCGGTCGAGCTCTGGATGGCACCTGACCTTCGCTCCTTCCGACGCGGTCTGAAGACCCATCTATTTGTACAAGCCGGCCTGGCCTGATGGGGATATGTTGGGGTTTTAATAGGGATTTTTAATGGGGATTTTTATATTGTATATTGTTACCGACTGTTTTAACTGGGCTATTATTTAATTCTTTTTTAATTTTTGTATCTCGTATTTTTTATGTATGCCCTGTTCACCGCCCTGAGTCCTTCGGGAGAAGGGCGGTATACAAATACAATAAAACTTAAAACTTAAACTTATTGTTTTATGTTCCTCGAAAAACTCCCAGAATTCCCTAGCCAGCCATGACATGCTGGCTGGGAAACTCTGGGAGTTGAAGTCCACAAGTCTTAAAGTGGCCAGGTTTGGAGAGCCCTCCCTTACACGATGGGGGAGTCCTCCCTATTCTTATTTTAATCTCATCTCTTCTGTCTCTGCTCTGCCAGGCCCATGATATTGGAAGGAAAATAGAAGCCCTGAAGCCCATGTTTGTAGAACCGAGGCACAAAGGAACATTCACAGAGGTCAGTCAGACTTCATCGTAATTTGTTGTGGTTTTTTTCCCCCCCTAAGAAATTACTTTTCTTTCAGAGCCCTTGAGCCCTTTGAGATTTCCTTACTAATTGGCTTAGTGATGGATTCAGCAGCTTTCATAAATTTTACCCTCGGCTTGCTGACTAAAGAAAAATATTTGGCCCAGAAAGATGTAAAATGTAAGTGAGCCAAAATATATTCCTAATATTAGATGATGATAGTTTAATGCTTTGAGGTTCCAATAAGGGTTATGCCTCAAGACGACTCTTGAAAGAGATCCGCCCAGAATTGGCCCTTGAGGGGAGATTGATCATAAAAGAGTGCACGGACAAGTCCTCCTCAAGTCTTCTGGATAATGTTTTTCAATTCTCTTAAGGTGCTTGGGGTTCTGCTTCTTCAAAACTGCAGAAATTCCTTGGATGAGAAGCGAAATGTTTTCAAAGAAAACCCCATGAAAGTCCAGTTGCCTTTTGGAAAAGCACCTTTGGGACAACCATAACCTGGATGGTTGAGAATCTCCATAGACACAAAGCCAGTGTGCTGTCCCCACTCACTCACTCACTCACTCACATACATAGCAATTTTTTTAATATTCCCCAGCAGCTGCCTTCACCAAAAACCCAGACTGTCCCAATTAAGTCTAGCCAAAAGCAGACCGGTGATAGTCCATAGAGCAGGGGGTCTTCAAACTTGGCCCTTTTATGACTTCTGGACTTCAACTCCCAGAATTCCTCAGCCAGGTCTTCAAATGTGGCCCTTTATGACTTCTGGACTTCAACTCCCAGAATTCCTCAGCCAGGTCTTCAAATGTGGCCCTTTATGACTTCTGGACTTCAACTCCCAGAATTCCTCAGCCAGGTCTTCAAACTTGGCCCTTTTATGACTTCTGGACTTCAACGTTCCATCACTTTCTATGGGGGGTGAGTTTTTACCCCCCGTAGATAGGGCTCGCAACTTGGGAGTCCTCCTGGATGCACGGCTTACCTTAGAAGATCATGTAGTAGCCGTGACCAGGGGGGCTTTCGCACAGGTTCGCCTGGTGCGGCAGTTGCGGCCCTATCTAGACCGGGATGCCCTGTGTACGGTCACTCATGCGCTCGTGACCTCTCGTCTTGACTATTGCAATGCTCTCTACATGGGGCTTCCCTTGAAGACCACTCGGAGGCTCCAACTGGTACAGAATGCGGCCGCGAGAGTTGTCTTGGGAGTTTCCCGGTACTCCCATGTTACACCTTTGCTCCGCGAGCTGCATTGGTTACCAGTTGTCTTCCGGGTGAGGTTCAAGGTCTTAGTGATGGTTTTCAAGTCCTTACATGGCATGGGTCCAGAATACCTCGGGGACCACCTGCTGCCGGCGTCGACTCCCCTCCGCCCCGTGCGTTCCCACAGAGAGGGCCTCCTCAGGGTGCCTCCAGTCAGAGAATGTCGACTGGTGGCCCCCAGGGGGAGGGCCTTCTCTGTGGGCGCTCCGGCTTTGTGGAATCAGCTGCCGGTTGAGCTCCGGATGGCACCGGATCTCCGCTCCTTCCGGCGCGGGTTAAAGACCCATTTATTTGAACAAGCTGGCCTGGCCTGATGGGGAATTACTTAGGGTTTTAATATTTATATATATATTTTATTGTTTTTATTGTGGGCAATAATTTAATTCTTTTTTAACTTTTGTACTTTTGTAGTTTTAAGATATGCCCTGTTCACCGCCCTGAGTCCTTCGGGAGAAGGGCGGTATAAAAATTTAATTAAAAGTAAATAAATAAAAAAAAAAGTAAACTCCCAGAATTCCTCAGCCAGGTCTTCAGAGTTGGCCCTTTATGACTTCTGGACTTCAACTCCCAGAATTCCTCAGCCAGGTCTTCAAACCTGGCCCTTTTATGACTTCTGGACTTCAACTCCCAGAATTCCTCAGCCAGGTCTTCAAATGTGGCCCTTTATGACTTCTGGACTTCAACTCCCAGAATTCCTCAGCCAGGTCTTCAAACCTGGCCCTTTTATGACTTCTGGACTTCAACTCCCAGAATTCCTCAGCCAGGTCTTCAAATGTGGCCCTTTATGACTTCTGGACTTCAACTCCCAGAATTCCTCAGCCAGGTCTTCAAACTTGGCCCTTTTATGACTTGTGAACTTCAACTCCCAGAATTCCTCAGCCAGGTCTTCAAATGTGGCCCTTTTATGACTTCTGGACTTCAACTCCCAGAATTCCTCACCCAGGTCTTCAAACTTGGCCCTTTTATGACTTGTGAACTTCAACTCCCAGAATTCCTCACCCAGGTCTTCAAACGTGGCCCTTTTATGACTTGTGGACTTCAACTCCCAGAATTCCTCAGCCAGGCAGACTGGGGAGTTCTGTGTCACTGCGTGTTTTTTTAGTTTTGCCAGCTTCGCTCATTCTGGGTGTTGAAGTCCACAGTCATAAAAGGGCCAAGTTTGAAGAGCCCTGCCATAGAGCAATGGCCAATGAGTCCACAAGGCACTTGAAAGTTCCCCAAACAAGACAAATCTACCAGGCAAAATTAAATCCACCACACAAGAGAAAGAAAAGTCAAGAGTTCACAGGGCACAATCCAAAATCAAGGTGTGTAGTCGATCCAAAGCAAGGCAGCGATCACAACCACCAAGAAACAGGCAGCTAGGCAAGGAACGCATTATCTCCAACCTCATCTCCATCTGTCTGCTGGCTAAATAGCCAGCTTCTGGTGCAGCCCATGGAGAGGGACAGGGCTGCCTCCTCACTGCTGGGCTGACCTTCACTAGTTGGGCTGACCTTCACTGCTCCTGCCTTTTCTCTGCCCTACCTGTTCTGGAATCAGGTGCAGAAAGCACTTCCTCCCCTCATCGCTGGCCAGCTGCAGCGGCACACTTCCCCCACCTGAAGCCTCGGGGCTGTCCTGCTGCAGCTGTGCTTCAGCCAACGCCCTCTCAGCCAGCTGCTGAGAGCCATTGACCAACTCCTCCCCTCCTGACGTGCCCAGGACTGGTTCATCCTCCTCCAAACTGACATCTGGAGAGGTATCTGGGAGAGTCGTCATAGCCACAGAACCATCTTTTTACACCTTTCCTGAAAGCCAGGAGAGTGGAGGCCCGGTCTTACCTCTGGGCAGAGGGAGACTGTTCCATAGGAGGGGAGCAATGGCGACAGTCTTCCTGAACCCCCGCCAGTTGGACTTCTTTGGTTGAGTCCACCATACCATCTCTGCCTGACCTGATGGGATGGGCTAATACAGGGGTGTCAAACTCGCAACGTCGTGTGACGTGTTGTGACGTATCGCGACTTTTTCCTCCATTGCCGGCAATGGGGTGGGTGCGGTTTTGGCACGACGCATCCAGCCTGGGCTAATATAACAGGACAAAAATGACTCCATAGGTCATTTTATTTATTTATTTATTTAGAACAAGGGTAGAGAGCTTATGGCCCTTTTATGACTTGTGGACTGGTCGGCTCAGGAATTCTGGGAGTTGAAGTCCACAAATCATAAAGGGGCCACAGTTCCCTACCTCTGATTTAGAAGATCAGGTAAAATCCCGCCAGCTCTGTTTGGCTAAGTTTGAGATTGTTTTTAAATCTCACTTAGCTCTTGGGGTGTGTGTTTTGTGGATATTATACAAAAACCAGCTTGTTTGATTGTTGGTGACGCAATGAATTTTGCAAACCCAGTCAGTGGGCTAATGGGGGTATTGGGCAGCCGATGCGTGACTCACCATTCTGGGGGTTGCCAACTAAAGGCTACATGGTTTGGGGCCATGGTCACTATATCATCATTTTTTGGGAAACACTGGATTAGTAAATGCTGAGTTATATAAAAAAAGCTATTTTTACTCAGTAAGAGTGAAGGCACTGTCCCTTGGGAACAGGGAAAGAATTATGTGTTTTTTGTATTTTTTGGACCTTCTTGTGTGAGTAGCAAGGATTTTTCTGTTTTGTTTTGCTCAGCACAACTGACGAATTTTTTTTTATTGAAAAGTTTTATAAAGGCTACAATGTTATCCCATCCCCAAACCCCCCCTAAACCCCCCTCCCCCACTTCCCAAAGCTGGTTACAGGGTTACAAATATATAGTAATCATAATCTAGCTAACATTGATCGACTATATAAATAACCAAATACATAATACACTTTAACCCGCCTATAACATAATTACAAACACTCTAAAATATCCAACTTATAAAAAAAATTATAACAATCTAAAATTTACTCATAAGCTAAATGGAACTTTTTAGTCCCATATTTTTTCTGAATATAATCTATCCACCTTCTCCAAACCGAAATGTATCTTTCTTGTGAATGATCCTTCAAGTAAGCAGAAATCTTAGCCATTTCTGCTAAATTTGACACTTTAAGCATCCACTCCTCTATAGTAGGCAGGCAGTCCTTCTTCCAATATTGCGCTACCAATAACCTCACAATATTGCCCTACCAATAACTGACAAATTTCTTATTGCAGCTGGAAGAGGCCGGGGCTAATATGAGTTGATCAGTTATCATGAACGGTAGCAACTCTTAGTTTAAAGCAGTGTTTTCCTATTATTATTATTATTATTATTATTATTATTATTATTATTATTATTATTATTATTATTATTATTATTATTATTATTAAAAACAAAGTTGAAATTCAAAATACAGAACTCCAAAAAAATTCCAAAAGGACAAAAAATAACACCCCCCCCACAAAACACAAAACAATCGAAGCATTATAAAGGTGCATTAGAAAAGGACATTATACCCATACTATCCTCTCTAGTTAAATACTGATTAATATATTATTACAACATTAGTCGCAAATAGATTTCAGTAGTTTAATTTTTTTTTTGGAGGGCTTGTTTCACAAGGAGTGGGAACTAATGTGGTGTTTTCCAATCTTGATTACTTGCAAGCGGGAAGAACGCAGCTTGAATATACGTCCCGTTCAGGACTTCGCTTTTATTATGCACTCTACATGGGGCTGCCCTGGAAAAATATCCAGACGCGTCCGTTGCTTCATAATGCGGTGGTGCCGTGGTTCCGATCAATGAGACCAGTAAAAAAGAAAAAGGTTTCCTTAAAGAACATATTTATTTGGCTACATAGCATCAGCAGGATCAAAAGTGAAACCATGATTGAAGTTCCCCCTCCAAAGTTTACAATGTTACAAAGTTGAACTTCCCACCCCAACAATGTGTCATAAATCATACTTGTGCGGGCTTTCTAACCAAGCTGTGGCCCCTGCCAAAATGCAATCAGCAATGACCTTGGTTCCCACGGGACAATTTATTATTTTTTGTCTAACCTTAAAAGCACACATACGCCCCCCCTCTCCCATCCTGCGGTGATCAAAAAACGAAGGGAAAACGGCTTCAGCCAAATTCGTCTGTAGAGTTTGACAGGTGGCTTGAATGGTTTTGTGCAAGCCTGGATTTGCACATGTGTCACCTCTCTTGCAGGATCTGCATTGGCTGCCCATTCAAGGTGCCGGTTGTGACCTTGAAGCCCTGCATGGCTTGCAGTTGGGTTATTTAAAGGGCCAACTTTCCCCAGCCACATCTAGTGGATCCACCAGAGCAGGGAGGCATGGAATGTGACGGGTCCCCTCTCTTAACATCATCCTTAAGGAGATGAGATTGGCCCTCACCATGACACACTTTCACAAAGCCCTAGAACAGGGGTAGGCAACCTTGGCTCTTTTATGACTCGTGGACTTCAACTCCCAGAATTCCTGAGCCAGCATGGGGGAACTATGGCCCCCCTCATGACTTGCGGACTTCAACTCCCAGAGTTCCTGAGCCAGGATGGCTCAGCTTGGAAACCTCTCACTTTCCCCTTAGCATGGTTGGCTCAGGAATTCTGGGAGTTGAAGTCTACGAATCATAAAAGAGCCAAGGTTGCCTACCCCTGCCCCATAAGACCTGGTTCTGCCAGTAGGCCTAGGGCCGGGGTAGGCAACCTTGGCTCTTTTATGACCCCTGACCTATATGTTTCCCCAGCATGGGTGGCTGGGGAATTCTGGGAGTGAAAGTTGCCAAGCTTGGAGACCCCAGAACTAGAGCATATAATGAATAATAGGGTTGGAGATCTTCTAGTCCAGCCCCCTGTTCAAGTAGGTAGTCCTAGACATATTGAATAGAGAAAAGAGTCTGGATAGAGTTCCCTAGAACAGGGGTAGGCAACCTTGGCTCTTTTATGACGCATGGACGTCAACTCCCAGAATTCCTCAGCCAGCATGGGGGAACTATGGCCCCGTTCATGACTCGTGGACTTCAACTCCTAGAATTCCTGAGCCAGCATGGGGGAACTATGGCTCCTTCATGACTTGGCGACTTCAACTCCCAGAATTCCTCAGCCAGCATGGGGGAACTATGGCCCCCTCATGACTCGTGGACTTCAACTCTCAGAATTTCTGGGCCAGCATGGCTCAGCTTGGAAACCTCTCCCTTTCCCCTCAGCATGGCTGGCTCAGGAATTCTGGGAGTTGAAGTCCACAAGTCACAAAAGAGCCAAGGTTGCCTACCCCTGGACTAGGGATCCCAGAGTGGTATGGTGCCCATAACGTGGCTGATCTGACTGTTGTTGCCAGGGTGTCTGTGTGTGTGTGTGTGTGTGTGTGTGTGTGTGTGTGTGTGTGTGTGTGTTGATTGAGTTTTGTTGAGTTTTATCTTTGTAAGTCACCTGGAGTCACTGTGAGTGAGTTGAGCAGCCATATGAATTTTCTTCATGAATTAATGCTATTAAATAAATTAACAGGTAGTTCTCAACCTGTGGCCGCAGCTGAGCCCAAATTTTCCATTGCTAAGGAAGGCACTTGTTAAATGAGTTGCTCTTCATTTTACGACTTTTTTTTTGCCACAATTGTTAAGCGAATTACTGCAGTTCCTAAGTGAATCAGTGATTGTTACACAAATCTGGCTTGCCTCATTGACTTGGCTTGCTGGAAGCCAGCTGGAAAGGTTACAAATGGGGATCGCATCACGCTGGGAGAGTGCAACGGTCATAAATACAATGCCAGTTGCCAAGTGCCCCAAATCCGATCACGTGATCGTGGGGATGCCGCAGTGGTCGTAAGTAAAATCCTGGCCACAAGTCGCTTTTTTCAATGCCGTTGCAACTTCGAACAGTCACTAAATGAACCAATTGCATGTCGAAAACTACCTGCACTTGAAGTGAATTCCTAGCTTTTTCATGCAAACATACCTTGCTGATTGCTTTTCAGTTTTTTTCCAACACAGAAAGTTACAGAGAGGACCTGTAATTGCTGGTATAATCAGACCCTTTTTTTTATTACCGTATTTTCCGGCGTATAAGACGACTTTTTAACCCATGAAAATCATCTCAAAAGTTGGGGGGTCGTCTTATACGCCCAGTCGTCTTATACGCTGGAAAATCAGCGAGCCCGGGAAGGCACGCCCTCCCCTCTCACTGTGGAGGAAGCAGGGCAGGCTGGCGTCTGGCGGGAGCCGGCAGGGCAGTCCTGTGCACGCGCACGCTCCCTGGCTGTTAAGGAGTGCGTGTGCAGGACTGCCCTGCCGGCTCCCGCCCGACGCTCTTCCCTCTTGCAGCATCCCCGAGGACTCCTTAGGAGCCGGGGAGCGATGCTGCCTCAAGAGGGAAGAGCGTCGGGCGGGAGCCGGCAGGGCAGTCCTGCACACGTGCGCACTCCCTGGCTGCTAAGGAGTGCTCCTTAACAGCCAGGGAGCGCGCACGTGCGCAGGACTGCCCTGCCGGCTCCCGCCAGACGCCAGCCTGCCCTGCTTCCTCCACAATGAGAGGGGAGGGCGTGCCTTCCCGGGCTCGCTGATTTTCTGGCGTATAAGACGAAAAATCTTGAAAATCATCTCAAAAGTTGGGGGGGGGGGTCGTCTTATACGCCCAGTCGTCTTATACGCCGGAAAATACGGTACTCTCTTTTGGATGCAGCCGTTCCAGAATTAATGTTATTTCTTAAATGCTTCCAAAAGAACTAAGTACATTTTGGAATAAAATATCTTCCTTCATCTGGATTCACTCTGAGGAGAATGCACATGCAGGACCCTTTAGACAGTGCATGATGTTAATGTTCTAGTGAGACTAACTAGGTGTATCCAGAAAGAACAGTGTGTGGTGTCCTTGGGGTTCTCTGAGCTTGTTTTCTTTCAGATGTTTCATTACCCAAACTAGGGACTAGCTGACAACCTCCATGTCTTTAACCACTGAGCCATTGCGCCCCTTGGTTGACATTAGTTTGTTGATAAATGTATCCACTGATCATGAGCATCTCTATGAGGCCACAATTCAGTGAATTCGCATTTCCTTAATGAAATCATTGGTGTCTTCTTTTCCTAATTCATGCATTTCCTTTATTGGCATCTATAGCACGAAATAATTACAGTATGTATTGCCTTGCACGTAGCTTCCCAAAACATAACGGACACAAATAATAAGCGTGGTTTGTTTTTTTAATTTTCCTTGGAAAGTGATGTCATTCAGCTTCTGCATGAATATATCTGCGGGTGTTTTCCAATGAGAGATGGTTCTATTTGTTTAATTACACACGATGAGTGAAGCATAAAACAGGATTCTAAAATTATCCCATGTATTCTTGCTAGATAAAAGTACAGTCTGTTAATCTTTTCATTTGAATTAATTTAATTTCTCCCCTAGGTTATGGATGCCTATTATGAAAAGGTTGTCTGCCCCAAATCAAATGGTGCTATTTTCTTGGCTGTGTGCCGGGGAAAGGTACGTGCCGTTCAAATTATATACAGTATTTAAATATTTTATATATATATATATTGTGACTGCTGTTACTTTTTAAAATTCAGATCCTGTCCCAGTTCAAAATCCAGAATCGTAAAGTTCTAGAATGAGAGCGGTTTATATTCAAGCTATATAGGTCAGCATAAACCTGAGTATGTTCCATAGCAGTGTTTTTTCCAAACTTGGCAATTTTAAGATGGGTGACCTTCAACTCTCAGAATTTCCCAGCCAGCACTTCTGGTAAGTGCTCCACACATCTCAGAACTGCCAAGTTTGAAAAACACTGGTGGAAACTAGCGCCAGTGTTCTCCTGTCCAAATAATAATCAGGTACAATTCCAGTTAACTTTGCCAGATAAGCCGACATCGACTGCATAGTACCACCTGAGGCTTTGCATGTGGCTTATTTTGCACACATTGCATTTCCTCCAATCTACAGCCAGCTTGTGGGCTGAGGAATTCTGGGAATAGATGTGTACACATCTTAAAAGTTGCCAAGATTGAGACACACTGCTCTCTTGCATGCACTGGAAGTCATCGTCTGATTGCCAAAAAAGTGCAAGGGGGCTTTGTTTTTGAATTGTGGTTCTGGAGAAGACTCTTCAGAGTCCCCCGGGCTGCAAGGAGATCCAATCAGTCGATCCTGAAAGAAATCAACCCTGACTGTCCTTTAGAAGGACAGTGTCAACGCTACAAACGAATTTGGCTGAAGCCGTTTCCACTCGGTTTTCGGTTGCCACAGAATTGGAAGGGGGGGAGGGGACATACTTTTAAGTTTAGAAAGAACAATAAATTGTCCCGTGGGAACCAAGGTCATTGCTGACTGCATTTTGGCAGGCTGAAACTTCCCTTACAAAGCCCACACAAGTAGTTAATTGGGAATGTGATTTATGACACATTACTGGGGCGGGAAGTTCCACTTTGTAACATTGTCACCTTTGGGAGGGAACTTCAGTCTTGGTTTCACTTTTGATCGTGCTGATACTTTGTAGCCAAATAAATATGTGCTTTAAGGAAACTTCTTGCCTCGGAGTTCTGTTTTTCCTGGTCTCATCTATCGGAACCGTGACAGACAGATGCTGAAGCTGAAGCTCAAATAATTTGGCCACCTAATGAGAAGGGAGGACTCATTGGAGAAGACCCTGATGTTGGGAAAGATGGAGGGCAAGAGAAGAAGGGGACGACAGAGGAGGCGATGATTAGATCGTGCCATTGTCCCGATGAAGATGAATTTGGGCAAAGTCCGGGAGACAGTGGAGGACAGGGGGGTGGTCTGGCCATGCTGTGGTCCATGGACTCGAGAAGAATCGGGCATGACTTAGCAACTGAACAGCAAACAGCAAGAATGAATGAATGAACCTTTATTGTCAAAGTACAACCATGTATACATTGAGATTAGCTGAGCCTCCCTTCGTGCTCCCACCCCCCAACTCACAGTGACAACAAACCCTCCATCTTATTACACCATGTGAACTAATTGGACCACACACCAGCCTCGCAAGTCAATTCTGTATAAAGTTTATAAAATTATTTCCCGTTCAAAAGCCTAACAGCCCACGGATAAAAGCTGTTTTTCAGCCTGTTGGTGCGGCTGGCTATACTCCTATATCTCCTACCCGATGGTAGGAGAGTAAAGAGGTACCGTCCAGGGTGTGAGGAGGAGGCTAAAGACTCAAACAGTTATTAACTCTTTGGATGGCAGGTTTTCATTGACCTCTGCAGAACTCTCGAGAGCCCTCAAAATCGGGCAAAGCTAAGAACAGAACAGAACAGAGGATAAGAGTAGAGTAGAATTAGAATTAGAATGGAATAGAAATACAATACAATACAATAGAATAAACAGATTGTAGAATAGAATAAAATAGAATAGAATAGAATAGAATAGAATAGAATAGAAGAATAGAATAGAATAGAATAGAATAGAATAGAATAGAATAGAATAGAATAGAATAGAATAGAATAGAATAGAATAGAATAGAATAGAATAGAATAGAATAGAATAGAATAGAATAGAATTCTTCATTGGCCAAGTGTGATTGAACACACAAGGAATTTGTCTCCGGTGAATAAGCTGTAAAATAAAATCCATCTTTCCCAACATCGGGGTCTTTTCCAAGGAGTCCTGTCCTTTCATTAGGTGGCCAGAGTATTTGAGCTTAAACTTAAGGATCTGTCCTTCTACAGAACCGTCGGGGTTGATTTCCTTTAGGATCTAAACTTAAAATAAGCAATAGTGCTGAGACCTATACACCAGCCCTACAATGCTCTACAGTGCACTCTGGTTTACAGAGTCACTATGTTGTTCCCAACAACCTGGGTCCTCCTTTTACCGACCTCGGAAGGATGGAAGGCTGAGTCAACCTTTATTTAGCCAGTCGGGATCAAACTCCAGGCTGTGGACAGTTTGCCTGCAATACTGCATTTAGCCATTGCGCCACCAGGACTAAGCTGCCACCCCACCTGTCAAAAAATTCTGAGTGTATGATGCAATGTGAGGCAGCACCTTGATTCCTGCAGACATGTTGATAAAACACATGATTTGCCTTCAGGCTAGCGAAGGTTTGGACTTTGCTGATAAGAATGGACGAGGCGTCATCATCACTGGGCTTCCATACCCCCCTCTCAAAGACCCCAGGATCATGTTAAAGATGCAATTTTTGGATGAGATGAAGACAAAAGATGCCAATGGGCAGGTAAGGCGAGAGACATTGCTTTGATCACAGAAAACATGTCAAAGTTTGAAATGTTTTCTTCCAAAACATTCCATTTTTGACCTTGCAATGGCCTCGTTGGACTCCACCAGGAATATCCTGCCTGTTTTTGAGTTGGTAAATCTGGATTTTGTTCTTTCCCCTCTTTTCGTATGGATTTCTGTCTTGATTTCTTGGGCTACAGGCATTGTTGCTGAATGCTTTCCAAATGGAATGAACCGAGCTCGTAAACATTCTTAGCACTCATCATTTTGGTAGGATATTTGGGGTAGTTTGTGGCTATTGCCCTTGTTACATGTGAAACAGACAATCTTGTTTTCCACTTCAATTATTATGGAAGCCTACCAGTAAATCACGGTCTTCTCATCTGTCTGCAGTCTAGACAGAATGATGTACACATCAAATACGTGACAAGCTCCTTTATGTTGCTAGATTTAATTGGGATTTTGTTTTGGATAGCGGTTTAAGTAATTTCCCAGAACTGGGCCTGCAACTTTCCCCTGTTCTGACTAACTATAGATTAAAGCACTGACATAGTTCTTGTAAGATGGAGCACGGATGAAATTTTTAAACCGTTGCCTGGCCTTTTTCTGTTTTGTTGTTGTTTTTTCTGTAAAGGCTGGGAATTAAAAAAACAGAAGACAGCTCTGTAAAATAAAGCTGATGTCAACACTGCTAACATTGGATGTTTTTGCGTTGGCAACAGATGGAGATGCAGCCATTTTCTTTTTTTCGCTTTTAGAGTTCGATGATGCTGGGGAGAGGGGTGGGTGGAAAATGTGCCTGAGAGTCTAGCTAGACACAATAAGGCTGAACCTAGCGTGAGAACCAAGGTTATTGAAATAAGAGATGATAAGAAATGGCGAGCTTCAAACTAATTGGGGAATGTGATTTATGACTGTTAATTGGAGGAGGGAATTGTGCTTTGATACTATGTGCTCAGGGGAGGGGAAATTCAGATTTTGGCTTCGACTGTGTACGTGCCGATGCTATGCTACTCGAATAAAGATTCTTTAAGGTAAACAACGCCTCGAAGTTCTTTGAAGAGTTTTCACATCTGTCGGAACCATGACAGCTATATTCTTTCCGCCCTATTTAGTATTTGTCTGGAAGCACCTGGTACAAGCAGCAGGCTTCTCGTGCCGTGAACCAAGCTATCGGAAGAGTTATCCGACATCGGCAAGATTATGGCGCCATTTTCCTCTGCGACCAAAGGTGTCCTTTCCTCCCGGTGGACTTTTCTACCATTAATGCTAACTTACTCCTTCTCATCTACTGAATGTAGAGATCAGATATATTTGCGCAGGTAGTTCTTGACTTACAACAGTTCATTTACTGACCGTTCAAAGGCACAACAGCACTGGAAAAAAGTGACTTATGACACTTTTTTTTTCACGCTTATGACCATGGCAGCCTCCCCATGGTCATGTGATCAAAATTTGGCCGCTTGGCAACTGACTCATATTTATGACGGTTGCCACGCCTGGGGTCACGGGATCAGCTTTTGCAACCTCCTGGCAAGCAAAATTAATGGGGAAGCCAGATTCCGTTAACAACTGTGTATTAACTTAACAACCGCAGTGATTCACTTAAGAAATGTCTCACTTGGCCACAAAAACTTTGGACTCTATAGTCAAGGACTACCTGTACTAAAAAAAAAAAAAAGAGCTGTGGGGAAGATCCTCTGCCAAATGGGGACGGGAAAGTGGATTTGCGAATCCTAGGGCCTGAAGTAACCTCAGAGGCCTTCTAGTCTAACCCCCTGCTCATCCCAGACACATGTTGCCCAGTTTATTGTTGAAAACTTCCAGTCATGGAGCACCCACAAGTTTGTGAGGCAAGCTATTCCACTGATCAATTGCTCTGTGTTCAAAAAAATTCTCCTTACTACTAGGTTGGATCACTGTTTTAGCAAGCTTCCACCCATAACTTCTGCCCTCTGCTGCTTTGGGGAATAAATCAAATCCCCTCCTCTGTGTGGCAGCTGCTGAAGTAGTTGAAGATAGTTACCATGTCCCCCCTAATCTTTTTCTATGATATGCTAGGGCCAGGGGTAGGCAACCTTGGCTCTTCTATGACTCATGGACTTCAAGTCCCAGAATTCCTGAGCCAGCATGGGGGAACTATGGCCCTCTCATGACTTGCGGACTTCAACTCCCAGAATTCCTGAGCCAGCATGGAGGAGCTAAGGCTCCCTCATGACTTGCAGACTTCAACTCCCAGAATTCCTGAGCCAGAATGGCTCAGCTTGGAAACTCCCTTTCCCCTCAGCATGGCTGGCTCAGGAATTCTGGGAGTTGAAGTCCACGAATCATAAAAGAGCCAAGGTTGCCTACCCCTGTGCTAGGCATACCTAGCTCCCTCAATCGTTCATCATACAATTTAGCCTCCAGACCTTTTACTAAAAAAAACCCAAGGCAGCAGTTTTTAACTAAATTTTAAGGTTTTTGTAATATTTTGCAAGTACAAGTTTCAAAGTGCTTCTTTTCATTAATGGCAGTCAAAGAGCGCCAAGCGTTCGGCCAATTCCATTCCCTTTCTAAAATACCTTGGGAATATATCCTAAGGAAGGGTTAGGAACGTACGTAGTTCTCAATTTATAACGGAGCCCTGGGGGGTGGAAAAGATGACTTACGACCATTTTTCTTACGTGGTCATGTGATCAAAATTCAGACAATCGGCCACCGGCTCCTATTTATGGTGATTTCGGTGTCCCAGGGTCACGTGATCACCTTTTTTGACCTTCAGACAAGCAAACTCAGTGTTCAGCTTTAAATTAGTAACAGTGGTGGTGATTCACTTAACGTCGGTGACGAGACAGGTCATAAAATGAGGCAAAAGTCACTTAACAAATGTCTCGCTCCGCAGCTGAAATTTGGGGTTGTTGTGGTCGTAACAGCCTTGGTGGAGCAGTGGGCTAATGCCTCCTTAAGTAACACCAGCTGCCTGCAATTAGTGCAGGTTCGCATCCCACCAGGCTCAAGGTTGACTCAGCCTTCCATCCTTCCGAGGTAGGTAAAATGAGGACCCAGATTGTTGGGGGCAATTAAGCTGACTTTGTAATAATGCCGCTTGGGGTGTGTGTGAAAGCCCTAATAAGCAGGCATATACATAGAATGAAGGCTACTGCTAAGCTTGTAAGCCGCCCTGAGTCTTCGGAGAAGGGCGGGATATAAATGGAATTAAAATTTAAAAAAAAATTACCTGTAATCTTCTTGTCAGGGCTGACTATAATTCTTCAATTCCCCACAGGTTCACGCAGACGGATACAAAAGCCAACTTGCCCTCTTGGGTCCGCCCTCACGTTAAAACCTATGAAAACTTTGGACATGCTATCAGGGACGTTTCTCAATTCTTCCGTACTCTCCAACAGTCTGTAAGTATAAAACAGCAACACCTTGAGGGTGGGGGGAGAAAGTCACCAAATTATCTGAGGTTCTGCTTTGGTGAGGACGTCAGACATTTAAAGCATTTGCCCGCAGCCTTTTTTTTTAGAATCTTGATCCAGTTTCAGGATCAGCAGCTATTGTCAGTTTGACCTAATACCTTTTTAACAAAAGTGTTTGGATGCCTTCCAGTGTAACAGGGAGGAGTCAAAGGAGATTTTTGGAAATAGGTATTTGTAGCTCAGGGTTGAAATGAGGGGTCCTTGGTGCTCTCGGAGCTTGGGTGTTTTCTTGCCGACGTTTCATTAACAAACTAGGTAACATCATCCGTGCTAGTCCACTGATGCTAGCCCTGGTGATGCTACCTTGTTTGGATAATGAAACGTCTGCAAGAAAACGACCAAGCTCAGGGGGCACCAAGGACCCCACAGGTCTCCTTCTCCTCTTCCTCTTCCTCTCCACAAACCTCTACTCTCTTCTAGCCCTGGTGATGCTACCTAGTTAGGTCATGAAACGTCTGCAAGAAAACAACCAAGCTCAAAGGGCACCAAGGACCCCACAGTCGTTGTCCTCCTCCTCCTCCTCCTCCTCCTCCTCCTCCTCCTCCTCTCCACAAACCTCCACTCTCTTCTAGCCCTGATGATGTTATCTAGTTTGGGTAACAAAACGTCTGCAAGTAAATAACCAAGGTCAGGGAAGGACCAAGGCCTCCTAATTGGTTGAAACACTAAATTATTTTGTTTGGTAATTTTAAGTTCAAAGGCCTTTGGATTAGTTAACAATATAAAATATATCCAAACACTGTTCGATCACCCACTCAGGTGCAAGGGTCTCCTCTGAATTTTACATCCAAGCCTGTTAGGATAACAATTGGGTCCCATTTTGTAATTCATTTGACTTGAGACGGCTGTTTCATCCGATTGGTTATCCCAAAAGGCATCTGGACTTGCTTGGTTTTTTTACCTTTGAAAAATGTTCGGCTCCTGGGGAAAAAAACAACCAAGAAACTCCAGTTGTCTTTTGGAAAAAGCACCTTTGGGACAACCAGGACCTGAATGATGGAGAATTTCCATAGACTTTCTCGTCCAGGGGTGTCAGATTGTCATCCCATGGGTCATGCCGAAACCGCCCCTACCCGATTGCCGGCAATGGGGACAAAAATCACGACACGTCTCGTGGCGTTGCAAGTTTGACAACCCCGATCTAGTCAGTCAATTGAATTGGGGACTGAGTTCAGTCCTTGGAGTGAATCAGCACAGCTGATCTGTTTTCTAGTGGCTTGATAGCTTTAGTTTTAGGGAATTCTCTCAAGTGGGAATTTGGCAGAGCAGGACATTCTTTTTCCTAGGAATAAATAAATAACTCTTTTAAGAACTGCTTCAATTACGCAGTTGCTGCGCCCGTTTTAAGAGCTGAAATTTCCTCTGATGGCAAATGGATGTTTCTTTTCAAGAACAGTTTGAATATTCCCTCACATTTGGTTTATTTGTTTTACTGATGCTCACCCATCTCGCGGTTGACGCAAGTCTCGCCGACTTCATTACTTTCTCATGAGTTCACTGTCCTGCCTGTTTAACTCTGTTTATGCCTACCACCCTGACCAATCAATGCAGGAATACAAGGCTCAGTACGATGGTGAACCTTAGCGCCCCCCCCCCCCCAAAAAAACACCTCCAGTTAATTCAAGATGGCTATGATCACTCCAGGAAGATTAACCTGCTTCCACGGTTGAAATTCTAAAATTTCAACTTGGAATACTGCATCCAGTTTTGTTCACCGCATTATGAAAAAAGATGCTGAGACTTTGGGGAAATTGCAGAGAGGAGCAACCAGAATGATTAAAGGCCTGTAGACTAAAACACAGGAAGGAACAGTTGCAGGAATTGGGTATGGCCAATCTGGAGAAAAGGGGGACCAGGAGTGACACGACAACGGTATTGCAGTACTTGAGGGGCTGCCCCAAAAAATAGGGGTTCAAATTATTCTCCAGAGCACCAGAAGGCAAGACAAGAAACAATGGATGGAAACTCATCAAGGAGAGAAGCAACCTAGAACTAAGGAGAAGCTTCCTAACAGTGAGGATAATTAACCAGTGGAACTCCTTGCCTCCAGAAGCGGTGAATACTCCAACACTGGAAGTCTTTAAGAAGAGACTGGACGGCCATTTGTCTGAAACAGTTAGGGTCTCCTGTTTTTGCAGGAGGTTGGACTAGAACAGAGCTTTCCAACCAGTGGTACGGGTACCACCTGTGGTACATTGGCACCTGGCAGGTGGTACGCGACCATCCTAGAAAAGTGGGTAGCGGGGGGAGGGGAATGAGCTGAACCGGTGGCAGCACCGCACAAGCCTGAGCGAGAGACAGCTGGAGCTGCAGGGCTGTCAGGGCTCAGCGGAAGCGCCTGGATCAGCACCAGGCTCCAGCTGGAGCTCGGCGCTGATCCCGGCACATCTGCTGAGCCCAGAAGAAGCGCCGATCAGCCGGAATGTTGCAGCATCTCCAGGGTCTTGTGATTTACATTCAGATGCTTGGCAACTGATTGATATTTATGACGGTCACAGTGTCCCAGGGTCATGTGAAGTGACCAAAACCCGCTGCAACCACCCAGCAGATTGGGGGGGAATAAAAACCAAACACCCCCTACCCCACCCCCGCTGCCAATCCTCAACAGAAATGCTCACAACAATGAAAACCTCGGACAGGAGGAAGAGCGCCGCCGGGCGGGCAGGCAGGTGTCTTGCTTGGCTGTGGCTTGGGGGGCACTTTTTTCAGTGCCATTGTAATTTCCATCAGTCACTAAGTGAACTGTTGTAAGTCGAGGACTACCTGTACTTCATCACTTTTTTTCCTTTTTTTTTTTTTGGTCATGTTTTTGACACCTTGCTAGGCAACTGGGGGTACTCGGATGTTGCCGTATCCTAAAAGTGGCACAATGGGTGAAAAGGTTGAAAAGCCCTGGACTAGAAGACCTCCAAAATCCCTTAGAAGTCTTCTATAACTATGTAACTAAATTTAATTGCAAGCTATCAGATCATTATGCTTTATAAGTGAGAGATTCCTATTTACTGCCAAGATACAGTCTGTGTGCATGCGTGCATACGTACCAATTCTAATGCCAAAGCATCTCAAAGCAGTTTCCAAGAGAATATTTTAAAATGCGTAACAACTCATGTACTAAAATGATATCTGAAAACAATCGATTGAAACGAGCATGTCACCCTTTGCTAGCTGCCCAGAATCTCCTTATGAGTGAGATGGGTGGCATATAAACGTAATAACTACATAAAATGAATAAAACATTTATTTTCTAATATGCATAGCAGGAAGGCCTGAGTGAAGTTTCTGATCAGACATTAAAAGAAGGGACAGTAGAAGGCTGTCATATCTGAAGGGGGAGCATCCCTGTATAGACCTACTGTATAAAAGGCCACTAAATTGCCTTGACAGATTTTATTTTCCTGGGCTCCAAGATCACTGCAGACGGGGACTGTAGCCAAGAAATTAAAAGACGCTTGCTCCTGGGGAGGAAAGCCATGGCAAATCTAGACAGCACACTAAAAAGCAGAGACGTCACCCTGTCAACAAAAGTGCGTATAGTCAAGGCTATGGTCTTCCCAGCTGCAATGTATGGCAGTGAAAGCTAGACCATAAGAAAGGCCGAGCGCCAAAGAATTGAGGCCTTTGAACTATGGTGCTGGAGAAGACTCCTGCGAGTCCCTTGGACTGCAAGGCGATCAAACCGGTCAGTCCTAGAGTAGATCAACCCTGACTGCTCTTTAGAAGGCCAGATCCTGAAGCTGAAACTCAAATCCTTTGGCCACCTAATGAGAAGGAAGGACTCCCTGGAGAAGAGCCTAATGCTGGGAAAGATGGAGGGCAAGAGAAGAAGGGGACGACAGAGAATGAGGTGGCTGGATGGAGTCACTGAAGCAGTAGGTGTGAGCCTAAATCAGACATGTCAAACACAAGGCCCGGGGGCCGGATCCGGCCCGCGAAGTGGTTTCATGTGGCCCGCAAAGCCGTCCTGGAAACAGTGAGGGAATGACCCCCGCTGCCTTGGCCCTGGCCCAGAGACCCTCAGATCTGTCCCACTCCTGCCCAGGCCCCCATAGGCACCCTTGATGCGAATGATGTAGAGCTGGCCATGCCCACGCAGTAGGCCATACGCACTCTAGCCACACCCACCCAGTAGGCCACGCCCACCCTGGCCATACCCACCCGGCCCCCTAAGGGCAACCACAATGCTGGTGCCTTGGTGGAGCAGTGGGCTAATGCCTCCTTAAGTAACACCAGCTGCCTGCAATTATTGCAGGTTCGCATCCCACCAGGCTCAAGGTTGACTCAGCCTTCCATCCTTCCGAGGTAGGTAAAATGAGGACCCAGATTGTTGGGGGCAATTAAGCTGACTTTGTAATAATGCCGCTTGGGGTGTGTGTGAAAGCCCTAATAAGCAGGCATATACATAGAATGAAGGCTACTGCTAAGCTTGTAAGCCGCCCTGAGTCTTCGGAGAAGGGCGGGATATAAATGGAATTAAAATAAAAAATAAATAAATAAATAAATAAATGAATGAATGAATGAATGAATGAATGAATGAATGAATGAATGAATGAATGAATGAATGAATGAAATTGAGTTTGACACCCCTGGCCTAAATGGACTACAGCAGATGGTGGAGGACAGGAAGGCCTGGAGGAACGTTGTCCATGGGATCGTGATGGGTCGGACACGACTTCGCAACTAACAACAAGAAATGGCCTTGAGCAGCTGTATTCAGTAATACCGTATTTGATAACAGATTTATGAGGAGTCCTTGGTACTCTCTGACCTGGGTTGTTTTCTTCCAGACGTTTCATTACCAAACTTAAGTTAACGTCATCAGTGCTAGAAGGGAAGTGGGGTTTGCGGAGAAGAAGAGGAGAACAGTGGAGTCTTGGTGCTCTCTGAGCTGGGTTGTTTTCTTGCAAACATTTCACTACCCAAACTAGGTAATATCTCGATGCCAGAAAGACCTTTGTTTCTAAAAAGAAGTAAGGGTATGTCAAAATATTCGTTTATAATATTCGTTGATCACATTTTACATGGTACCCATCTCACTCTGCAGTGACTCAGACCAGCTTCCCGTTCAAAAAAAAATTATAAATATAAACAGCTTTAGGTACAAAAATAACAAACCAGAGGCAAAAAACGACGCAGCAGTGGCATCTTCTGTATTAGAACATGCAGGCTGTAGATTTCTGGATTGCCCTCCCCCTTTTTAGAACTTTTTTAGAGCTTCTCAAGTCTCCTGCCTCATTGCCAACAATTTCAGCCACCCCTCTGAATGCAGAGGACAGAAAATGCTGGTTAGCGTTCCATTGTTTTACAGATGGCATATGACACCAGGGAGAGTAGCAAAAATGTTTAAGAATACTTCAAACAGCTGTTGGAAATACAAAGACCAGATAGTTATTATCGTATCTGGTGGACACGCCCCAAAGCAAAAAGATTTTGGGTTAAAATACATTTATGGTTGGAGAAAATGACTGAAAAATAAATAGACTTTAAACCAGAATTATTTCTGTTAGGAATAATAGGAGCCAATTCTGAGAAAGATTGCAGATATCTAATACTACCCCTATTAACGGCAGCAAGAATTGTATTTGCCCAACATTGAAAAAAGGAAAACTTTACCAACTGAAGAAGTACTAATTAAGAAAATTCTAGAGTGTGCAGAAATGGATAGGTTGACTAAAGATTAAAGAGAAAATTCCGTGTACTTTAGAACATGGGATAATTTCTATCAATGGCTAGAAAAATGAGTCAGAGAGAAAGGAACGTGATAGGTAATTTTGAACATATCTTGGTAAGAAGGAGGCTATTGTGATTAATTAACATATTGTTTATGATAATTAACTATATCTATTAAAGGTAAAGTTTTCCCCGCACATGCGTGCTAGTCATTTCCAACTCTAGGGGCCGGTGCTCATCTCCGTTTCAAAGCCGAAGAGCCAGCACTTGTCCGAGGACGTCTCCGTGGTCATGTGGCTGGCATGACTAGACGCCAAAGGTGCACGGAACGCTGTTACCTTCCCACCGGAGTGGTCCCTATTTTTCTACTTGCATTTTTACGTGCTTTCGAACTGCTAGGTTGGCAGAAGCTGGGACGAGTAACAGGCGCTCACTCTGCTACGTGGCACTCGGGATTCGACCCGCCAAACTGCCGACTATATCTATTATTGTTAGTTAAATACATGTACCCAGACACTATGCTGTTTGCTAAATATTGAAAATGTTATTTGGAAAAACCCCAACCCTAACCCTAACCCCATCTTATCCCTAACCCTATAAAAACTAATAAAATCTATATTAAAAAAGAAATAAAATCGTCTCCCTATAATGTAATGTTTCTCATTTCTGCACAGATGCCAGGGGCGCCCCCTCCTCGCCATCTTTCTTCTTCTGTCACTGCAGAAGACAATGAATCTCCCTCTGCGTCGTCTTTTGCTCCCTGCAAGCAGTTCCCTACTGGGCCCAAAGCCAGCGTCTTGGAAGACCACGTTCCTAGTCTGAAAAGGAAGCGGATCGGTCAGTATATCCCTCTCTTTAACATGTACAGGCGTCCTCAACTTACAACAGTTCATTTAATGACTGCTCAAAGCTACAACGGGACTGAAAAAAAGGGACTTGGGACCGTTTTTCACACTTAACGACCCTGGCGGCATCCCCATGGTCACGGGAACAAAAATTCAGACGCTTGGCAGTTTTCTCGTAATTTATGACATTTGCAGTGTCCGGGGGTCACGTGATCAACTTTTGTGACCTTCTGACAAGCCAAATCAATGGGGAAGCCACTTAACAACCGTGCTATTATCTTAACCATCAGTGCTTCACTTAACAACTGTGGCGAGAAAGGTGGTTAGGATTAACAGCAGAAGTCTTGGGCTCAGTTGTGATCATTTATGGAGTTCCTCAGGGGTCGGTCCTCTCACCTCTCCTGTTTAACATCTATATGAAGCTGCTAGGTGAGATCATCCGTGGTTTTGGAGTGGGTTATCATCAGTATGCTGATGACACCCAGCTTTTCATCTCGACCCCAAACCACATCAGTGATGCCCTCGACGTGATGTCCCGTTGCCTGGAAGCGGTCCGGGAATGGATGGGGAGGAACAGGCTTCAACTCAACCCGGACAAGACTGAATGGCTGTACATGCCGGCATGTCAAGATATTCAGAATATTCCATCTCTTAATATCAGGGGCGAGTTATTACCCCCCGTAGATAGGGCTCGCAACTTGGGAGTCCTCCTAGATTCACGGCTCACCTTGGAAGACCACATAGGAGCTGTGACTAGGGGGGCTTTCGCCCAGGTTCGCCTGGTGCGCCAGTTGCGGCCCTATCTAAGCCGGGATGATTTATGCACGGTCACTCATGCGCTCGTGACCTCTCGTCTGGACTACTGCAATGCTCTTTACATGGGGCTGCCCTTGAGAACCACTCGGAAGCTTCAGCAGGTGCAGAGTGCAGTTGCACGAGTGCTTTTGGGGGTCTCCCGATACTCCCATATTACACCTCTCCTCCATGAGCTGCACTGGCTTCCAGTTGCCTTCCGGGTGAAATTCAAGGTGCTAGTGATGACATACAAAGCCCTACATGGCATGGGTCCGGATTACCTACGGGAGCACCTACTGCCAGCGTCAACACCCCTCCGTCCTGTGCGCTCCCACAGAGAGGGCCTCCTCAGGGTGCCACCGGTCAGAGAATGTCGGCTGGTGACCCCCAGGGGGAGAGCATTCTCGGTGGGTGCACCAATCCTTTGGAACCGCTTACCAGCTGAAATCCGGATGGCCCCCGACCTTCGCTCCTTCCGGCGTGATCTAAAAACTTATCTATTCCAACAAGCCGGCCTGGCCTGATGGATTTGGGTTTTAAAATTTTCTCACTTTATTGCTTTATTGTATTCTTACTTTATTGCTCTGTACACCGCCCTGAGTCCTCCGGGAGAAGGGCGGTATATAAAACAAACAAACAAACAAACAAACAAACAAACAAATAAATAAATAAATAAATAAATAAATAAATAAGCTGAGGGCTACCTGTATTTCTGGAAACCCGAGTACAGAAGGTCCTCCATTTAAAACCTTAAAACCTTAAAACCTCCGTTGCTAAGCAAGGCAGTTGTTAAAGAAGACATAGATGAGGGTCTTCTTCGAGGGGGGGGGGGAAATAGTGATTTTACTTGCCTTCCTCTCTCTTTGTAATCTTGTGCTTTACGTAGACCTCAACTTACAGTCACAATTCAGCCCAAAATTTCCACGGATAACCAAGACAATTGTTGTGAGTTTTGCCCCATTTTACGACCTTTTGACCACAGTGGGTAAAGCAAATCGCTGCAGTCATTAAGTGAATCATCAGTTGTTAAGCAAATCTCTTTCCCCATTTGGCGTTGTTTGTTGGGAGCCAGCTGGGAAGATCACCAATGGCGATTGCATGATCCCGGAACAAGTGCAATTGTCATAAATACATGCCGGTTGCCAAAAGCATCAGAATTTTAATCACAAGATGCTGCAAATGTGTGAAAACCGGTCATAAGCCTTTTTTTTTTAAAGCGTTGTTGCAACTTCAAATGATCACTCAGTGAATGGTTGTAAGCAAAGATTAAAGGTAAAGGTAAAGGTTCCCCCGCACATGCGTGCTAGTCGTTTCCGACTCTAGGGGCCGGTGCTCATCTCTGTTTCAAAGCCGAAGAGCCAGCGCTTGTCCGAGGATGTCTCCGTGGTCATGTGGCCGGCATGACTAGACGCCAAAGGTGCACGGAACGCTGTTACCTTCCCACCGTAGTGGTCCCTATTTTTATACTTGCGTTTTTTATGTGCTTTCGAAGTGCTAGGTTGGCAGAAGCTGGGACGAGTAACAGGCGCTCACTCTGCTACGCGGCACTCGGGATTTGACCCGCCAAACTGCCGACCTTCTGATCGACAAGCTCAGCGTCCTAACCCACTGAGCCACCGCGTCCCTGTATCTTATTATTAAGCTGCCCCTTCTTTTGAAGCCTGTTTCTTATCTCATCTTCAGTACCCTTTGTCAGACCTGCCCTTGCTTGGACATGTGGGAAAGAAAGACCCTCAACTCCATTTGATTGAAGGGTTAGGTTCTTTTACTAAAATTAAAGGGTTGCAGCGAAAGTAAAGCTGAATCTGAAGATTTCCACACAAAAGTTACACTTTCCACCCTCTTTTACCTGGCCCTCTTCCCTTGACCAGTCCAGAGGGATCTCGGAGTCCTAGTGGACAATCACTTAAATAGGAGCCAGCCGTGTGCTGCAGCTGCCAAAAAAGCCAACACAGTGCTAGGCTGCATTAACAGAGGGATAGAATCAAGATCACGTGAAGTATTAATACCACTTTACAAGGCCTTGGTAAGGCCACACCTGGAATACTGCATCCAGTCTTAGTCACCACGATGTAAAAAAGATGTTGAGACTCCGGAAAGAGTACAGAGAAGAGCAACAAAGATGATTAGGGGACTGGAGGCTAAAACATATAAGGAACGGTTGCTGGAATTGGGTATGTAATGAAGAGAAGGACAAGGGGGGACATGATAGCAGTCTTCCAGTATCTCAGGGGCTGCCTCAAAAAAGAGGGAGTCAAGCTATTCTCCAAAGCACCCGAAGGCAGGACAAGAAGCAATGGATGGAAACTCATCAAGGAGAGAAGCAACCTAGAACTAAGGAGAAATTGCAGGTAACCTAGCCCCCATGCCAAGTTGGGCTTTAAAGGCCATTATCAACACACTGAATTGGACCCAGAAGCTAACTAGCACCCAATGCAGCTTGGTTGTGGAAAAAATAGGTGGAAGGAATATTAGGTAAGTTCACTGCCTTGAGTTACTTATAAAAATAATAAAGGCAAGATAAAAATCTTAACAAACTAAGTGTAGCAAACAGCAACAGTGATACAGTTCCTGACATGCAAGTGTTAATTTTGTGTCCTTTTGTAAAGTCCAGTGTAACGATGACATTGCATGAGGCACAGTTTCAAAATAACTGCATGTTGGCTTGGTCCAGCTGTTTCATTTGCCTTTTTTTATTCATGGAAAGTTTAGTCTTTCAAGTTCTGAGACATCCTGCAACAGATGAAACATTCCTGGGACAACCTGTGGTTATAGAAATAGGAAGATGCCGGCTTCTGGTGGCTGCGCGGCGCCGGAGACAGCCTTCCCGGGCTGCCCGCGGCTCAGCTGAGTAATTTTCACCCGAAACAGCGCCGATCAGCTGTTCGGGTGAATTTGAAGCCCCCTCCTCGGGAGAAGAGGAGGGGGTGAGGCCCCAGGTAGGGGTCGAGTTCTCCGGGGCCGCCTGAGCTTGTAGCTTGGGCGGCTGAAGGATCGAACTCCCCCGTAGCCTGGGTTGCTCCCAGCTGGTCAGCGTCTCTGCTCCGGATTTCTTGGAGCAGAGCCAGGCGTTTGCGACCACCCCTGCCTGAAGGAAGGACTATGGAATAAAAGGAGCAGGCAGAGCGGTACAAGAGGAAAAGGTGAAGAGGGTTATTATATTTTATTCTCGAGCTTGATGGACTTTTTAAACTTAAAGTGAAAGTGCGTCACAAGTGAAAGTAAAAGATGGCGGCTAAACCTCCCCCAAAAACTCTTCGGAGTGCTGGAACTTCTCCGGTGCAACAATCATCATTGCAGGCGCTGCATCCTCCTGATGTATTGACACCGAAGGATTTACAAGATGCTCTTGAAAAACATGCCCAGGTAATTCTGGAATCAATGGGTGATAAATTTGCACAGATGGAGGAGAAATTGGAGAAATTGGAGGAGAGAATGGAAGAGAGGATGGAACAGAAGTTCAGTGTGATGAAGGTAGACATTTTGACTTCAGTGCATAAAGTGGCTGAATGTGTGGAAGATTTGGATGAAAAAGTGGAAGATTTGACTCAAAAGAATGCCATATTAGAAGCAAAAGTATTGGAGAATGAAGATTTAAGAGACAAAATGGACAGAGAATTGAGTCTTGCTCAATATTACCAGATGCAGTTTGCTGTTAGAATCAGAGGCTTAAAAGAGAATATTAAGGAAGATCTAAAGCAGCTGATTTCTGAGGCTCTGGAAGTGGTATTGAATCAGCCAGCATCTGAAATAAAGGGAGGCATGGATAAACTGTTTCGTGTGAATTCATGGATTGCTAGACAGAGAAAGCTGCCTAGAGATGTGGTTGTTTATTTTGCAAAGAGGGAAATTAGAGATGAAGTTATACAAGCTGCCTATGATTCTAAAGTTGTGATTGCTGATCAAGAAGTTTTGGTTCTAAAAGAAATTCCTCCAAAGATTTTAAGGAGAAGGAAGGATTTTACATTTTTAGTGCAAGAGCTCAAGCAACGAGATATAAGGTTCAGATGGGAGATTCCAGTTGGGTTGATGGTGATGCATGAAGGTAAAAGGTACCGTCTGGTTACTGTGATGCAGGCGCGTGATTTTTACAATAACGTTTTAAAAGCAACCCCATTATCACTTCTGGAAGCTGCAAAGGGATCTGGAGAAGGAGAACATCAAGAGGCTGAAGATGGACAGACAGAGGAGAACGGTGCTGGAGGAGATCAAGCTACAACTTCTTTGGATGATCCTAGAGAGCAGAGGGTGACGCGTGCTGCTTTAAAACGATCAAAAAAAATAAAAGAACAAGATCAGCAGAAGTCTATGGAACTTCCACAACGTACTTATAGCCAAGCAGTGGGAGGAGCACGGCCTAAAAAAGATAGTCCTATCAAAGCAGTGCTCCAAGAGCTTTGGGATGATATGCATGACAACTAAATTTTTAACTTGGAACGTTAATGGACTAAATTCACCACAGAAGAGGAAGAAAGTTTTTCAATATTTAAAACAATTCAAGATAGATGTTATATGTTTGCAAGAAACGCATATTAGGGTTGTGGATCAAAAGTATTTATCGAACTCAAGGTTGGGTACGCAATTTGTTGCTTCTGCAATGAATAAGAAAAATGGAGTGGTTGTTTATGTTAAAAGTGCTTTAACAGCAGACTTAATTGAAGCAGATAAGCATGGAAGATACGTTATGATAGAGCTGCTGCTAGAAGGTAAAAAGACGCTTTTAGTTGGATTATATGCTCCTAATCAACAACAAGCTGACTTTTTTAGTTTACTTCATACAAAGCTTACCCAGTTGGATTATAAATCTTTTATTTTTATGGGGGATTGGAATGGTGTTTTGGATGTACAGATGGAGAAGGCTGGAGCTTTTAAGCGCGTCCCAAGTCATGCTAGACTGCCTAAATCCTTTTTTGAAATGAAGGATGACTTGGAACTGCGAGATATTTGGCGCGAGAGACATTTGCAGGAAAAGGATTATACTTTTTTTTCTGACAGACATCAATCTTTTTCCAGGATCGATTTTATTTTGTTGACTAATGATTTTTTTTTAAGGACTAAGAAGGTGAAGATTTGTGCAAGAAATATTTCTGATCACAGCCCAGTTTGGCTAGAGATTGATAAGGAGAATAGAGACAGGCGCTCGTGGCGCGTAAATGAGAATTTGTTTAGAAATCAGAGAAATCTGGAAGAATGCAAACAGCGGATGAAGGATTTTTTTGAAATGAATATGAATAAGGGCACCTCTATGGACATGGTTTGGGATGCTAGTAAGGCCTATATGAGAGGGGTGTTGATATATATGAATAATAAACATAGACGTGCTGTGGAAGCTAGGAGGAAAGAACTGGAGAACGAAATAAAGGAAAAAGAAAAGGCTTTGATTTTGAATTCAGAGGATGTGAAGATTAAGGAGGCTATTAAACTGTTAAGAGGACAATTTGATAAATTAATGGCTGACCAAGTGGCAACCAATTTGCGGTTTGCCAGGCATAATACCTTTTGCAACGCCAACAAACCAGGTAGATGGTTAGCTTATAGATTGAGGAAAAAGCAAAGGGCTTCTAATATAGACAAAATTGAGCATAAAGGAAGGGTTGTGTTTCAACAGGACCTTATCAAGGATGCTTTTGTGGATTTTTATTCTAAATTATATGCTAAGGAGAAGATTAATGAAAAAGACATTGATATATATTTGGAGAATGCTAGCATCCCGGTTCTTACGCAAGCACAAAAAGAGGGGATTAATCAATTAATTACAGAAGAAGAAATTTTTACAGCAATTAAGGAATTGAAGATGGATAAAGCACCAGGTACGGATGGTTTGTCTGCGGCTTATTATAAAAATTTACAATTAGAGATGATGAAACCGTTAAAGGAACTGTTCCAGACAATCCAGAGGGGGGGAAAGGTGCCACCGTCTTGGAGAACAGCTTTTATTTCCTTGATTCCGAAGGAAGACCAAGATGCTACTCAAGTTAAAAATTATAGACCGATATCGCTTTTAAATACAGATTATAAGATATTTGCTAAGGTGTTGGCTAATAGACTGATGAGGGTTCTGCAACAGGTGATTCATGGGGACCAAACGGGGTTTATTAGTGGTAGGCAAATGAAAAATAATGTGAGGCATATAGTTGATGTGTTAGAGTTTTTGGAAAGGAACAACCAGATCCCTGCGGTGCTAATCTTTCTAGATGCTGAAAAAGCTTTTGATCAATTGAATTGGCAATTTTTGATGAAAGTTTTAGACAAAATGGATTTTGGGGAAAATTTTTTACAACCGATTAGGGCATTATATCAAAAACAAACTGCCCGAATTATAGTTAATAATAGTCTGACAGAAGCATGTAATATTGAGAAGGGCACAAGGCAAGGGTGTCCGTTATCGCCCTTGTTATTTGTGTTAACATTAGAGATATTATTGGTTAAAATACGGAATTCGGAAAAAATTAAGGGTATACAAATTAGAGATCAGGATTATAGATTGAGAGCATTCGCAGATGATCTGGTTGTTACAGTGACCCAGCCAGAGAACTCTGTTGTGGACCTGATGGAGATAATAACACAATACGGGAAGGTTTCTGGATTTAAAGTTAATATACAGAAAACCAAAATTCTGGCCAAAAATATGACAGTTTCGCAAAAGGCTCTCTTAGAAGGATTAACTGGATTTGAGATTGTTAAAAGGGTTAAATATTTGGGGGTGCTTTTGTCGCCCTCTAATACAAAGTTATATAAAAATAATTATGAAAAACTATGGGGGAAAATTCAAAAAGAATTGGAGAGTTGGGAAAAATTGCAATTGTCCTTGTTGGGACGGATCGCAGCAGTGAAAATGAACGTCCTGCCTAAATTTCTATTTTTATTTCAAATGATACCGATTCTTAAGAAAGATTCTAATTTGGAGGAATGGCAGCGAGGTATCAATAAATTTGTTTGGGCAGGGAAAAGGCCACGAGTTAAATTTAAGATTATGCAGGATACTTGTGAGAGAGGTGGTCTTAAAATGCCCAATCTTAAACTATACTATGAAGCTGCTGCATTAGTAGGAATAAGTGATTGGATTAATTTGACACAAGAGAGATTATTAAATCTTGAGGGCCACGATTTGTTGTTTGGCTGGCATGCATATTTGTTGTATGACAAGAAGGTAGACAATGTGTTTAGAGTGCATATTCTAAGACAGGCATTGTTGAGAGTTTGGAAGAAGTATAGACATAAGCTAGATTGCAAAATACCACTGTGGGCAATTCCAAAACACGCAATAGAAAATATACATGCTGGTTTCAAACATGATGTGACTACATACAAGGAGATTCTGAGCTTGGAAAGAAATGTCTGGAGTTTGAAATCATATAGCCTCTTGCGAGAAGAGAAGGTTGTTCAAAATTGGTTTCAATATACTCAGCTACGGGCCAGGTGGAAAGAAGACCAGAAAATTGGTTTTACAATGACTGATGAAAATTTGATAAAGCAAATTAGAAATCAGGGACCAGCACATATCAAACGGATATATCTTGCATTGATAGAAATTGACTCAGAAACAGAGCTTGTTAAAGATTGTATGATTAAATGGGCCCAAAATATCCAAGAAGTTGTTACAATGGATACGTGGGAAAGGATTTGGGTGAGGAACGTAAAATTTACACAAGCTCAAAATCTAAGAGAGAATTTTTACAAAATGTTTTATAGATGGCATTTAGATCCTAAAAAGCTTGCAAGTATGTATCCGAATTATCAGCCTAAATGTTGGAGGTGCGGTGACGAAGACGCAACATATTTTCACATATGGTGGACTTGTAAAAAGGTTAAGGCTTTTTGGATAAAAGTCTGGTGGAACATGCAGAAGATTTTTAAACAGAGGATAAAGTTTTGTCCGCAACTTTTTTTGTTGGGAATAATTACAGATGCAACAGTTGTGGACACTAAGTTGATGTTGAATTTAATTACGGCAGCAAGACTCTTAATAGGTCAGTATTGGAAGAAGGAGGAACTGCCGACTATAGAAGAATGGACTTTAAAGTTTTCTGACCTGGCAGAGATGGCAAAGATATCGGCCTATTTGAAAGATCATTCGCAAGAACGCTATCTTATGGAGTGGAGAAAATGGATTGAGTATATCCAGAACAAATATGGGACTAAAAAGTTTCATGTAGCATTTGAATAAGTCTTTCCTTCTTTTCTCTTTTTTTTTCTTTTTTTATATATTTTATATTAATAGTGTTTGTAGTTATCCTATATGAGCTAGAGAGTGATAGATTTTAGAGTTTACGGTTGTTAGCATATGGTTGTTTATGATTCTTTTTTTTTTGTTTTTTATACCTTGTACTTAGCTCTGGGAAGTCGGGGGGGGGAGGGGTAAGGAGGGAGGGATAGGGGAGGGGTAGGGGGGCTTGTTAAAGATAAAATGTATGATAAAACTTTTCAATAAAAAAAAAAGAAACATTCCTGGCTATTCAGCCCCATTAATTTATATTGTGGTTTTGTACAAATTGTACACCATGTACACCAAATCATTCCATTTGCATGCTTCATAATTGTGTTACCAATAACCAAGAATATTTGTAGCTTGGGTTTGAAATGAGGGGTCCTTGGTGCTCTCTGAGCTTGGTTGTTGCAAAGGTTTCATTACCAAACTAGGTAACATCATCCGTGCCAGCTTGGACCCAGCTCAGCAATGGGCTACAAAAGGTCATTCAACAGCCATTTGTCTAAGGCAGCAGATAATTTGCTTTATTTCTAATGCACTTTAATTTTTGTATGTTTGTAAACCACCCTGAGTCCTACGGGAATAGGGCGGTATATAAATTTAATAAAATAAAAATAAATATAAAATAAATAATTGCTTTTACCATAATTGGTTTTTCTTGTGTTGTCATTTACTTTTGGTTCCGTGACTTTTACGATTCACTGTTTTAAACCAGGAATCCCCAACCCCCCGGGCCATGGCCTATTTGGAACTGGGCTGCACGAGAGGTGGACAGCGTGCACACACAAGTGCAACTCAACTCTCTCTCTTGCATGTGGAGGGAAACGCCCCCTCCACACCCAAAACAACCAATCCCAGCACAGATTGCCTCACGCAGGAGCCCGCCCTCTCCAATTGGTCGACTACCACTGTGTGTCCTGGCCCATTATACGCTTTACTCCAGGAATTAAATTAAATATCTTAACATATTCTTAACATATTGGACCAATTGGATCTGCTCCTCTTTCACTTCATTTCCTGTCCCTTAGTACAGGGGGTCCCCAACCTTGGCAACTTTAAGACCTGTGGACTTCAACTCCCAGAATGGGGAATTCTGGGAGTTGAAGTCCACAAGTCTTAAAGTTGCCAAGGTTGGGGACCCTGCCTTAGTAGAATACAAAGAAACAAAGTTGTTCGAAATGCATTAATCAGGCTCTGTTTCTTGTCTCAGGTAACGGAGAAGCTGGGGCATACATGGCCTATGAGCAGGGCCCATCATCCTCTTCCAGAAGGCAGCCTGCAGGCCTCTTGGATGCCCTGGAGCACAACGATAAAAGCTTTAATGAAACAAACCAGGGGAAATGCTGGCCAGGAGAGGAATCGGTATGCACAGGCGCTGGATTGGCCGAGCACATTTAGGTCTCCTTTATATAGAATTTCTGTGATGTGGGTGGCAGTGACACAAACATAAGCTTTCTCCTGCCTTTAATTTTCTGTGAGTTTTCTCACAACGATATTCATGCTTTAAAGGCTGTTTCGGAAGATGCCCTGGGTATCTTTTAAAAATTAAACAGATAGTTAGACAAATACATAGAGATAGATAGATAGATAGATAGATAGATAGATAGATAGATAGATAGATAGATAGATAGATAGATAGATAGATAGATAGATAGATAGATGATAGATGATAGATAGATAGATGATAGATAGATAGATGATAGATAGATGATAGATAGATAGTCTTAAAAATTAGGCAGACAGAGAGGGAGATAGATAGATTAGATAGATAGATAGATAGATAGATAGATAGATAGATAGATAGATAGATAGATAGATAGATAGATAGATAGATAGATAGATAGATAGGGTGAGTGAGTCTTAAAAATTAGGCAGACAGAGACAGATAAATAGAGTCTTAAAAATTAGGCAGATAGATAAGATAGATAGATAGATAGATAGATAGATAGATAGATAGATAGATAGATAGATAGATAGATAATAGATAGATAGATAGATAATAGATAGATAGATAGATAGATAGATAGATAGATAGATAGATAGTCTTAAAAATTAGGCAGACAGAGAGGGAGATAGATAGATTAGATAGATAGATAGATAGAGTGAGTGAGTGAGTGAGTGAGTGAGTGAGTCTTAAAAATTAGGCAGACAGAGACACAGATAAATAGAGTCTTAAAAATTAGGTAGGTAGATAGATAGATAGATAGATAGATAGATAGATAGATAGATAGATAGATAGATAGATGATAGAGTCTTAAAAATTAGACAGAGATAGATACTGTGGATGGATGGATGGATGGATGGATGGATGGATGGATACATTGGATGGGTGGGTGGATGGATGGATGATAAAACAGATCTGGATTACCTAACTTGTTAACTTAATTATTAATTTCTAAGTCTGCCCTGCTGATTTTTCAAGATTGGCTCTAGCTGTTGTTTAGGAACCTCACTTGCCGCATAGTGGAGAAATTAGAAGATTTTTGCCTAGTCATATGTCCACTTCTAACAACTACTTGAACTCCCATGCATTCAGTGCCAAGAATTTGATACCCGGAAATACTGTGATCTTTCCAGTAACTCTTAAATCAGTTTTCATAAACAGTTCTCTAAATACATTGCTCTTAAATTTCCGCGGTCCCCAGCTGGCACTGCCTTCAGTGAGCTTATTTGGGTGGCTGAAGTTGACCTATTAAGGAAGGCAGGCATTCTCTTTCCCTTTCTCTCCCTTAAAACTCTTGAAATTGAAGGATGAGTCCAGGGGTGGGATTCAGCCGGTTCGCACCATTTTGGCAGAACCGGTAGCTAATTTTTTGCTGCCCAGGCCCAGAAGCGGCATCCGCACAGAGAACCGGTTGTTCACCTCTTTGAATCCCACCACTGGATGAGTCATGGTATAATATTTATTTCATCGTAAACTGTTTTGAGAAGTTTGTGTTTGGGAAAGACCTAGATCAGACATGTCAAACCCGCGATGTCACGTGACGTCGCAAGACGTATCAGGACTGTTTTGCCATTGCCGGAAATGGGTTGGGCGTGGCTTCCGGATGATGCGTCCAGCCCGTGGGCCGGCAGTTTGATACCCCTGACCTAGATGCTGCACTAAATAAATCAAATACATTTTTTTTAAAAAAATATATCTTTTATACAGGTAGCCTTCGACTTATGACCACAGTTGAGCCCATATTTTCTGTTCCTAAACGATTCAGTTGTTAAATGAATTTTGTCCCATTTTATGATCTTTCTTGCTACAATTGTTAAGTAAATCACTGCAGTTGTTAAGTTAGTAACACGGTTTTTAAGTGAATCTGGCTTCCCCATGGACTTGGCTTGTCAGAAGGTTGCGAAAGTGGATCACATGACCCCGGGACACGCAACCGTCATAAATACATGCCAATTACAAGCATCCCAATTTTAATTACGTGACCATAGGGTGCTGCAACAGTCATAAATGTGAAAAAAAGGTCGTAAGTCACTTTTTCAGTGCCATTTGTAACTTTGGACAGTCACTAAATAAATCGTAGTAAGTCTTCCGTTTGATTGAAGATATTTTAGTATCAACAATAGTTTTCTAAATTTGTAAGGGCATCCTGAACCCTTAGGCAATATTGTGATTTAATGTTAGAGTTTAAAAGGAGCAGGTTGCTTTCCCTTGAACTAGTACAAAACTCTGATTCACAAATGGATTAAGGATTAAAACATTTGCAGAAGAAGCAGAACACACACACACACACACCCCACCTCGGCATACTTCTTCTTAGCTCCACTGCTAATCGTACAGCTTAGTTGAGAAATGTTTGATTCTGCTGTTTCACCTTTTGCTTTTTTTTTCCTTTCTGAGTTGGATTTCTTTCTAGTAATTTCTGTACTCGCTCAAGTGTTTTGGTTGTATTTTTTTTAACATGGAGAGGATGTGTGAGATGAACAATTTGACTGTTCTTTGGCACTTAAGTGTCAGCATTTATTTCTCAGGAGGGAAATCCCACTTGCTCAAATCATGGGTTTCTGTCTTAAATCACCTCCGCTGCTTACGCTTTATTTATTTTTTCATTTATTAAATTTATTTTCCACCCATCTCAACCACAAGGTGATTCTGGGTGTGGCTTATAATGTTAAAAAGAATAAAGCAATCAACAATATGAATATAATAAGAATAAAGCACTATAAATGCTGTGCTGTAAGCCTCCCAGATGAGCCGCAAAGAAATAGTCCTCCACTTATAGCAGTTTATTTAGTAATCATCTGAAGTTACAACAGCTCTGAAAAAGTGACCATTGTAGCATTTCCCCCCCATGGCCATGTGATCAAAATTCAGACATTTGGCAACCGGCATGTATTTATTAGTTTATTTATTTAGTTTCAGTGTCCCGGAGTCATGTGATCACCTTTTATGACCTTCTCACTAGCAAAGTCAATAGGGAAGCCAGATTCACTTAACAACTGTGTTATTAACTTAACAACTGCAGTGATTCGCTAAATAATTTTGGCCAGAAAGGTCATAAAATGGGGCAAAATTCACTTAACAGCTGTCTTGCTTAGCATTAGAAATTTGGGGCTCAATTGTGGTCAAGGACTACCTGTATAAATATAAATATTGAATGAATGAATGAATGAATGAACAAAGAAATAAATTACAAGTATCAGCTATAAATGCTTTGTTCTTCACTTCAAGGGTCTTCCCGCAAATCAAATGATTTTTTCCCCCACTGACTGTAGGATTTAGTGACAAATCAGTTTTTGTGGTCTCCTGGAATTATCTCTGAAAAATTGCTTACCTTTGCTATCAACCCTGTTCCTTTTATAGGCGAAGCGTCTGTCAACTCTGTCCCTTCAGTATGAAAAAAAAATGATGGATCAGCAGAAAGGCAGTGGCAGGAAGAAAATCAAGATAGTCAGCGGTTTGGTATGTGGCACTTGAATTGGCTATAAAAGGATGTATTTCCAATAAAAAGATGACACCCCCCCACTTCCCCCATTCTCACAATCTCTTAACCTGTTGTGGAGGAAAGGTGTTTTCCTCCTACAGCCTTTAATCTTGTTTATATCAGGGTTTCCAACCTTGGCAACTTTTAAGACCTGTGGATTTCAGCTCCCGGAATTCCCATGCTGGCTGGGATATTCTGGGAGTTTTGTTTGTTTTTTTTTAATCCCATTTATATCCCGCCCTTCTCCGAAGACTCAGGGCGGCTTACAATCTAAAGCACAAATCAATGTGCTTAGCAATAGCCTTCATTCTATGTATATGCCTGCTTATTAGGGCTTTCCCCCCCCCAAGTGGCATTATTACAAAGTCAGCTTATTGCCCCCAACAATCTGGGTCCTCATTTTACCTTCCTTGGAAGGATGGAAGGCTGAGTCAACCTTGAGCCTGGTGGGACTCGAACCTGCACTAATTGCAGGCAGCTGGTGTTACTTAAGGAGGCATTAGCCCACTGCTCCACCAAGTTGAAATGCACAGATCTTAAAGCCTTGCTTTATAGGGTCACCTCTGTCCATAAGAGCCTGGCTTTTACACAATGTTCATTACAGGTGGTCCTCAACTTACAACAGTTCATTTAGCGGCTGTTCAAAGTTGCAGTGGCACTGAGAAAAGTGACTTATGACCGTTTTTCACGTTTGTGACTGCAGCAGCATCCCCACGGTCACGTGAGCAAAAATTCAGATGCTTGACAATGACAACAGTGTCCCAGGGTCATGTGATCACCTTTTGTGACCTGACAAGCAAAATCATTGGGGAAGTCAGATTCACTTAACCTGCTAGTAACCATGTTACTAGCTTAGCAATGATTCACTTAACAACTGTGGCAAGAAAAGCCCTGTGGCAAAACTCACAACTGTATTACTTAGCAACAGAAACTTTCAACTCAGTTGCGGACGTTAAGTCAAGAACTACCGATATTCCAAAGCTGTTGTGCTTATTCCATCCCCTTTCCTTTCTCTGTAGGAAACAGTGACTGTACAAACAAGTGTGTTACGTTTTGCTTCCTCTTAAACATGACAATTTCCTAGCTTCCTTCTAAATATTTTATGCTAGCTTTCTGCATATACTATTTATAGCCCATGTCTTAATACTCCAAGTACTTACAAGAATTTGCTCGATCCTCAGCACTAAGTAAAATATTTTTCCGCCGCAACTGTAGTTCTCTTGTAGTTCTTGTTTTGTTAGGTTCTTGAATCAAATTCCTCATCGTCGTCGCTCCCTCTCCACTGAACCATCAGCTGGCCCAATGGGTTAGATTTTGCACTACTGCACACACTAAGCTGCAAATAAACATAATCAGCATGTGACGCAAGTCAGCAGCTGTGTTTGTCTGGTTGATATGCTTAAGGACAATTATTTGGACACCTAACAACAAAGATGGGGAAAGAAAAAGAACTCAAACACATCATGGAATCCCTTAAAATGTGTGGGCCTTTCCCAAGTGGGCCTTTGTCAAATCCCCGAAAAAGATCCAGCAGTTGCTCCTCCATAATAGACAACGAAGAGGACAATAAACAAAGCAACGTTGTCATTCCACACGTTGCAGGGATGTCGGAAAAACTCAGGAGTATCTTCAGCCAACACAACATACGTGCACAATTCAAACCTACAAATACACTAAGGCAGAAGCTTGACCACCCCAAGGATAAAACAGCCAAGACACGAACTGAGCAAAGTGGTATGTGCAGTACAATGCAGTGAGCCATGTGCAGATCTGTACATTGGGGAAACAAAACAACCACTTCATAAACTCATGGCACAACATAGGAGAACATACCCTTCAGGACAAGATCAGCACTCCACCTGCATTTAAGAGACAAAGGCCACTCTTTCAAAGTCCATATTGGACAGAGAAGACAGCTGGTTTGAAAGAGGGTTCAAAGAGGCCACCTGTGTCAAAATTGAACAGCTCTCTCTGTCTCAACGGAGGGAGCGGGATACAATATCATCTATCTCCAGTCTACAAAACAGCCCTTTCAGCAGTTCCAAGAAGGCCCCACGCCCACTTGCACCACTCAGGTGATCCTGAGGACACACAAACCTCCAGGTGGCCTCCCTGACTCTATAAAAGAAGGCAAATGACCAGCTGTCTGCAAGGAGTATAAATCTTTCCATTCCCCGACATCCAGTAAGAGCGGAAGAAACTTCTTGGATGAGAAGCGAAACGTCTTCAAAGAAAAAGTCCCGTTGCCTCGTGAAAAAGCACATTTGGGACACTGATGTATGCATTCTGTCTGGAAGGGAGGAAGCAGATGGAGCTTCTGATATGTACATTGGTGTTCCTTTGTGACCTTGTGTGGTCTCTGGATGGGTCTGCCTTGTTTCCTCCTGGACCTGTTGCTCCTACTAGACATCCTACTAGACAGAAGACATGGCCAGGGAGTGTTCTGTCCAGGTTTGGCTGATGGGCCAGTTATGGCCTTACTTGGGGTGAAAGTCTACTGGTAGTCCTCCACTTACGACCACAATTGAACCCAAATTTACGTTGCTAAGCCAGACAGATGTTAATGAACTGCACAGCAGCTGTCCAGATGAAGTCAAGAGACACCAACGCAGACTTGTAGTCTTTTACATATACATAGCAGAGGCCTTTCTGGAAGGCCTCCATAGCTGAGAACCAAGCTATGGATTCAATCTGCAACTCGATTCTCGGCTGCAAAGGCCTTCCGGAAAGGCCTCTGACTGCGAAATGCTGGCTGGAGCTCCATTCTCAGCTGCAGAATGAAGCTGCTCCTTCAGCCACAGAAGGAAGTGGGCCAGCTGGGCAGGGCTGTCGGTGCCGGAGGTGAGTGGAAAAGACACACACCCCGAAAATAAGACCTTTGGAGGCAAAAACAAAATAAGACCAAGTCTTATTTTTGGGGAAACACGGTATATATAAACGTATTTACCATTCAGACTTACAGCAGTCTTTGTCATCGTCCAGGAAAACGCAAGATTGTGATTGGAGGACTGGAGGCTAAAACATATAGGGAACGGTTGCTGGAATTGGATATGTGTAGTTTAATGAAGAGAAGGGCGAGGGGTGACATGATAGCAGTCTTCCAGTATCCAAGGGGCTGCCACAAAGAAGAGGGAGTCAAGCTATTCTCCAAAGCGCCTGAAGGCAGGACAAGAAGCAACGGATGGAAACTAACCAAGGAGAGAAGCAACCTGGAATTAAGGAGGAATTTTCTGACAGTTAGATCAATTAATCAGTGGAACCACCTGCCTCCAGAAGCTGTGGATGCTCCAACACTGGAAGTTTTTAAGAAGAGAACGGACAGCCATTTGTCTGAAATGGTATAGGGTTTCCTGCCTTAGCAGGGGGTTGGACTAGATGACCTCCAAGGTCCCTTCCAAATTATTATTATTATTATTATTATTATTATTATTATTATTATTATTATTATTATTATAAGATAGTAAGGAACATCAGGAGGCACACTAAGCAATACAGGTAGTCCTTGACTTACTACCAAATTGAGCCCAAAATTTCTGTGGCTAAGTGAGACATCTGGTTAAGTGAGTTTGGCCCCATTTTACAACCTTTCTTGCTACGGTTGCTTAAGTGAATCACTGCAGTTGATAAGTTGACCACCCGGTTGTTAAGTGGCTCTGGTTTCCTCATTGGCTTTACTTGTCAGAAGGTCGCAAAAAAAAACACGTTCACGTGACCCTGGGACACTGCAGTGGTTATAAATATTGATCAGTTGCCAAGCATCCGAATTTTGATCCCGTGATCGTGAGGATGCTGCAAAGGTTGCAACTCTGAAAAATGGCCGTAAATCGCTTTTTTTTTCAGGGCTGTGGTAACTTTGAACAGTCACTAAATGAACTGTTGAAAGTTGAGGATTAACTGTATACAGAACGTGTGGAAGAGAGGGGGAAAAAAAAGAAACTCCCTTTTTCTACTTAACAGCAACCAATCATAATGTAAATTGCAACATGCATGAATCAGCACTTTCTCTACAACTGTTTTGTTCTGGGCTTAACAGCAGTTGTTAATTGAATTTTGCCAGGTTTTATGACCTTTCTTGCCACAGCTGTTAAGTGAATTACATGGTTGTTAAGTGAATCTGGCTTCCCCGTTGACTTTGTTTGCCAGAAGGTCGCAAAAGGTCATTACACGACCCCGGGGACACCGCAACCGTCATAGAAATGAGTCAGTTGCCAAGCATCTGAATTTTGGATCATGTGACCATGGAAATGCTGCAGGGGTTGTAAGTGTGAAAAATGGTCGCGTCGCTTTTTCTCAATGCCCTTGAAACTTCAAAGGGCCGTGAAACACACTGTTGTAAGTCAAGAACTGCTTGTACGGTAATTCACGCCCTCATTGCCACCCAGAACAGAATGTCAGAGTTGGAAGTTGCAATCTTGTGTTCAAGCAAGAGACCTTACCAGGGGTAGGCAACCTTGGCTCTTTTATGACTCGTGGACTTCAACTCCCAGAATTCCTGAGCCAACATAGGGGAACTATGGGCCCCTCATGACTCGCGGACTTCAACTCCCAGAATTCCTCAGCCAGCATGGGGGAACTATGGCCCCCTCATGACTCGTGGACTTCAACTCCCAGAATTACTGAGCCAGCATGGGGGAACTATGGCCCCCTCATGACTCGCGGACTTCAACTCCCAGAATTCCTGAGCCAGCATGGGGGAACTATGGCCCCCTCATGACTCGTGGACTTCAACTCCCAGAATTCCTGAGCCAGCATGGGGGAACTATGGCCCCCTCATGACTCGCGGACTTCAACTCCCAGAATTCCTGAGCCAGCATGGGGGAACTATGGCCCCCTCATGACTCGCGGACTTCAACTCCCAGAATTCCTGAGCCAGCATGGGGGAACTATGGCCCCCTCATGACTCGTGGACTTCAACTCCCAGAATTCCTGAGCCAGCATGGGGGAACTATGGCCCCCTCATGACTCGTGGACTTCAACTCCCAGCATTCCTGAGCCAGCATGGGGGAACTATGGCCCCCTCATGACTCGCGGACTTCAACTTCCAGAATTCCTGAGCCAGCATGGGGGAACTATGGCCCCCTCATGACTCGTGGACTTCAACTCCCAGAATTCATGAGCCAGCATGGGGGAACTATGGCCCCCTCATGACTCGTGGACTTCAACTCCCAGAATTCATGAGCCAGCATGGGGGAACTATGGCCCCTTCATGACTCGTGGACTTCAACTCCCAGAATTCCTGAGCCAGCATGGGGGAACCATGGCACCCTCATGACTCGTGGACTTCAAGTCCCAGAATTCATGAGCCAGCATGGGGGAACTATGGCCCCCTCATGACTCGTGGACTTCAACTCCCAGAATTCATGAGCCAGCATGGGGGAACTATGGCCCCCTCATGACTCGTGGACTTCAACTCCCAGAATTCCTGAGCCAGCATGGGGGAACTATGGCCCCCTCATGACTCGTGGACTTCAACTCCCAGAATTCCTGAGCCAGCATGGGGGAACCATGGCCCCCTCATGACTTGTGGACTTCAACTCCCAGAATTCCTGAGCCAGCATGGCTCAGCTTGGAAACCTCTCCCTTTCCCCTCAGCGTGGCTGGCTCAGGAATTCTGGGAGTTGAAGTCCATGAGTCATAAAAGAGCCAAGGTTGCCTATCCCTGCCTTGTACCATTTTAGATACAGGCTTTTAAATCTCTTCTTACAAACCTCCAGTAATGGAGCACCCGCAGCTTCCGAAGGCAAGCCGCCGTTCCACTGCTGAGGACCTAGTAAGACTACCGCCATGAACTCTATATGGTTTTGCTTTTGAAGCACACTTTATTTTGGTGAAGCAGACTTTATTTTGGTGAAATTCAGGAGAATCATAGCTGGCATGATTCGACAAGCTTGAATTGAAGGACCCAGAGTTCCTTTCATCTGCCTGAACTCATATTTACTTCAGGGTAGCGTTTCCTAGTAATCTTGGCTGTTTGCAATCTACTTATCTCCACAAGGAACTATTTGGGGCCTTAAGGAAAAAAGCAGCCTCAAGTAGATTCAAAATGTCTCATCAGAGAGAAAATGCTCAAAACATTCCACAAGTTTCTTCCTTCTTCAAGTCTTAACTAGGCCATTCTTCACAGAATACAGATGCCTGCAAGATTAGAAGTAAGGATAACATTTAAAATATTCACTAGGGCATAAGAGATAAATTAAGGGCCAGTTTGGTCTCTTGGCTAAGGCAGAGGTCCCCAGCCCCCCGGTCCGAAGACCGGCACCGGGCCACGGCATACCAGAAACTGGGCCATTGAAACAAGCGAAGCCCCATCCATGGAATGCAGACAGCCCACGAAATCGCACCCTCTCCGATCCGTGGAAAAACCTTTTCCCACAGAACCAGTCCCTGGTGCCTAAAAAGTTGGGGGCCTCTGGGCTAAGGCACCAGGCTAGAAAGTGGGAGACCATGAGTTCGAGTCTCACCTTAGACCTGAAAGCTGGCTGGGTGACTTTGGGGCAGTCACCAGCAGACCAGGAGTTGTAGTCCTGCCTTGGAAGCATGAAATCCAGCTGGATGACTTTGGGCCAATCTCTCTCTCTGTCTCTCTCTCTGTCTCTCTCTCTCTCTTTTTCCCCTCTTTTTCTCTTTCTTTTTCTCTCTTTTTCTCTTTCTTTCCTTCTTTCTCTTTCTCTCTCTCTCTGTCTCTCTGTCTCTTTTTTCTCTTTCTCTCTTTCTGTGTCTCTGTCTCTTTTTTTCTCTTTCTCTCTTTCTTTCCTTCTTTTTCTCTCTCTCTCTCTCTCTCTGTCTCTTTTTTCTCTTTCTTTCTCTTTCTCTTCTTTTTCTTTCTCTCTCTCTCTGTGTCTGTCTGTCTCTTTTTTTCTTTCTCTTTTTCTTTCTCTTTCTCTTTTTCTCTCTTTCCTTCTTTCTCTCTCTTTCTCTCTCTGTCTTTCTCTTTCTTTTTCTCTTTTTTTCTTTCTTTCCTTCTCTCTCTCTCTCTCTCTCTCTCTCTCTCTCTCTCTCTCTCTCTCTCTCTCTCCCTCCCTCCCTCCCTCCCTAATCCACCTCACTGGGCTGTTGTAGGGAAAATAGGAGGAGGAAGGTATGTTTCATATGTTCACTGCCTTGAGTTATTTGTAAAAATAATAACCATGGGATAGAAATAAATAAAAATAAAATAAGCACAGTAGCAATTGCAATTCTGAAATTCGTTCTGGGAAATATTTGGAGGGGATTTAGACAGTAAAGATATTTAAAGGGAAGGAAAAAAAAAAGTTAAAATAAAGATGGCTAAAAAATCTGGGCATATATGGAGAGGGGGAAAAATGATCTCTCTCTCTCTCTCTCTCTCTTTTTTTATTTTACAGCAAACTAGTGGGGTACCTGATTCTTCGGACCCCAAGACAGCCAGAGCTGTTGCTTTTATGACAGCAGTGAAGAAATCTCTGAGCCAGCAAAATTTTGATGTATTTTCAGAAACCCTCCATCACTACAAAAGAAAACACGATTTCAATGCTATGTTATTTCAGTTGAGTGGACTTTTCTTAGAAGACCAAAACACCCACGTCCTAATGCGAGGTATTTGAAGTGCCCAGGTTTGTCTTGTAGCAATAGTATGTATGAATAACAAAGAGGGACTCAATAGCACTTGCATTCCTTTTGTTAATACTTTGATTAATATTTTGTTGGGTTGTTTTTTTTAATATAGTTCCAAAGGCTTCCTTCTGCTGATTGCATTTGCCTCTGTAGCTACAGTGTTAGGGGCTTATGGTTTCTAACAAGGGTGTCACGTACTGCAGCAGGCGCAGTAACCGCTATGGCTAGCGCACAGAATAATTTTTTAAAAAATTATTACGGTTGGTGGCTCAGCCAGCCAGATGTTTGAACTAGATAATCACCTTTTTATCTCCCCATCAAGCCCCAGGATGTCAGCTGTTCCAAGGTAAGCTGCCTTTTGCAATTGACTGATGGGGATTTTGTCAATGCCGAGGGCATTCAGGTGATGCTCCAGGTGTTTTTGGGGCTTGCAGTTGGTATTATCTTTGCTTTCTTTTGCCACAGTCATTTTGCTTCTATTCGCAGATCTTCGTATTTTGTGATTTTCTCCAGTCCTTCTCTCTCCTCTTCCGCTGTCTTCAGATACTGCCGGGCCCACTATCCAGACTTTTTTTTTGTCTTTCTTATCGACACTTGTTCAGTTTGACTTTTTTTAAAAAATTCCATTTATATCCCGCCCTTCTCCGAAGACTCAGGGCGGCTTACAAGCTTAGCAGTAGCCTTCATTCTATGTATATGCCTGCTTGTTAGGGCTTTCACACACACACACACACACACACACCCCCAAGCGGCATTATTACAAAGTCAGCTTAATTGCCCCCAACAATCTGGGTCCTCATTTTACCTACCTCGGAAGGATGGAAGGCTGAGTCAACCTTGAGCCTGGTGGGACTCGAACCTGCACTAATTGCAGGCAGCTGGTGTTACTTAAGGAGGCATTAGCCCACTGCTCCACCATTGTATATGGCAAGTGCTTCTCTATCTGAATTCTAAAGTCCCAGAGCAATTTAGCTTATTTTTTTTTCTTTTTGGGGTCCCGTCAGTTCTTGCTTGCAGAGAACTGGGTATTTCTTGCAGATCTTCCCGTTTACTATTGTTGCTACTTTGTCATGCCATTGTTTGTGGTAAGTCTGTGTGACACTGTTGCAGCAGGAAGAAACAAACTAGGAAATCCACTGTTTCTCCAGCTTCTTTGTAGAAGTGGCATTTGCTTTCTGTTGCTTCTCAATTCTGGCTTCGTATGCATTTATTTATTATTATATTTTCTTAAATAATATTAATTACTATGTTAATAAATATAATATATAGTAACGCAGAGATACACTTAACACAGATACAGTCCAACCTAACGAATGTATCTCCTATTCCTGTTCCTATTTTTCCCACAATCACCCTCTGAGAATCACTGGCTCAAAGATTCCCAGCTGTATTTCATGCTTATGAAAGGACTAGAGCTCACCGTCTCCTGGTGATTGGGTCAAAGTCACTCAGCTGGCTTTCATGCCTCAGTCAGGACTAGAACTCACCGTCTCCTGGTGATTGGCCCAAAGTCACCCAGCTGGCTTTCATTCCTAAGTCAGGACTAGAACTCACCATCTCCTGGTGATTGGCCCAAAGTCAGCCAGCTGGCTTTCACACCTGAGGCGGGACTAGAGCTCACAGCCTCCTAGCACACCAAACTGGCTTTCTTGGTGAATTAAGTTCTCCTTGTGGAGCCTGAAGATACTGCCAATTAAAAGGACTTTTAAGTGACAGCTGAAGGCAAAAACCAGTTGTTGAACTAAGGTAAAAAGAGATGCATTGTGCCTCCTGGAGGACTCACAGACCTGTCTTAACCTTCATCCCCAAACAACAGAACTACTGTTGAAAAACTATTGTTTTGCCCATTTCGGCAACAGCCTTAAGATGTGTGTTCGGGGGGGGGGGGGCAGGGGGAGGTCCACTGGCAGATAGGCCACTCCTACGCTGTCAGCTGTCACCTTGTGCTGGCTTGTGCTTCACTGCTATGCGGTGACGGACTGCCATGAACTATGGGGAGGGGGTAATGAAGGAGGGAATGCTTGGGGAAATGGAAGTAAGCATTGTGCCTTCTTTAGACACTGCCTCAAGGTCACCCAGCTGGAAGGAAGAGGGAGCTGCATGCCAAACTGCAGTTGGATCATTAGGAAAACATCTTGCCTTGGCTACGCAGGGTTGGGCAGTGAGAGACAGTCAAGGGAGGGAAAAGCAGAACTTAGGGATTTGGGGCACGATTCTCAGTTCTGGCTTTGCAATACTCCAGTACATTTGATCTCTTAACAAACTATACCAGGGGTAGGCAACCTTGGCTCTTTTATGACTGGTGGACTTCAACTCCCAGAATTCCTGAGCCAGCCACGCTGAGGGGAAAGGGAGAGGTTTCCAAGCTGAGCCATGCTGGCTCAGGAATCCTGGGAGTTGAAGTCCACCAGTCACGAGGGGGGCATAGTTCCCCCATGCTGGCTCAGGAATTCTGGGAGTTGAAGTCCACGAGTCATGAAGGGGCCATAGTTCCTGCATGCTGGCTCAGGAATTCTGGGAGTTGAAGTCCACGAGTCATGAAGGGGTCATAGTTCCCCCACGCTGGCTCAGGAATTCTGGGAGTTGAAGTCCACGAGTCATGAAGGAGCCATAGTTCCTCCATGCTGGCTCAGGAATTCTGGGAGTTGAAGTCCACCAGTCATGAAGGAGCCATAGTTCCCCCACGCTGGCTCAGGAATTCTGGGAGTTGAAGTCCACGAGTCATGAAGGGGCCATAGTTCCCCCACGCTGGCTCAGGAATTCTGGGAGTTGAAGTCCACGAGTCATGAAGGGGCCATAGTTCCTGCATGCTGGCTCAGGAATTCTGGGAGTTGAAGTCCACGAGTCATAAAAGAGCCAAGGTTGCCTACCTCTGAACTATACCTTTCTCAACAAATGGAGCCAAGGATCGTTTCTAGCTAGAGGTTTAAGTTGTGGCAGGTGTGATATACACTGAATCGTTAACCAAGTTTGCATCATTAACCACAGTGCTGGATTTCCACCTGCTCAAATGCACTCTGCATTTTGGGAGAAATGGGGCCAGCGTTTGACCCTATTAACTTCTGTCACCATCTTTCCTTCTTTTTTTTTCTTTTTTCTTTTTCTTTTTCTTTTTAAATTTGCCAGAGTTTTACCAGTTTATTCGGCCTCAGCACAAAAAGCAGTTTGACGAAGCTTGCCGTTCCCTGACCGGAGTCGGTTGCGGATACAAACCTGAGCACAACCTTCTGCAAGAAGATAGATTGTTATTGGCTGAAAATGCAGGTGAGGCCAACTGGCAGCTCCAGCGGCACTGAAATGTATTTTTCACAGAAGCCACCCCTTTCCCAGGAAAAGAGTAACAATGCTCTCGCCAGAACAGAGCGTCCTCTTCGAAGCAAGTTTTTGTTTTCTCTCTCTGTAGAGGCATTTCTTTCAAGCTCTCTCAAAAGAAAGCAAATCCACCTTAACAAGGACAAAATGACTAGCTTTCTTTGCCCATTTTCTTCATCAGTAACTGATAAAATCCCTGGGATTGAATGGACCTGAATCTTCCCAGGAAATTCTCCTCCCACCTGCTGTCAGCCGCTGTCAATAAATCTTTTTTTGTTAATGCTACAGCTTCCATGCTTCAAGTTTTAATAGCTTCCGACTGTAAGTCTCGGAGCTCCTCAGAGCCTTCCTCTGACTCTGATGTCACTCCAGGCCCCTCTCCTCCTCCTCCTCCTCCTCTGATTCCTCAGACTCAGCAGCCAGATCCACTGGCTGGCGAGGAATCAGCACAGTACCGGGCCGCGGCATGCCAGCAACCGGTCCGCACAAACAAGGATAGCCCCATCCGTGGGATGCAGGCAGCACAGAAAACCACGCACTCTCGGGACCCCGGACAAACCTCTCTCCCCGGAACCGGTCCCTGGTGCCCAAAAGGTTGGGGACCTCTGCTGTAAACAGCCCAGAGTGGCTTAATAGCGAGATGGGTGTCGTTATTCAATTTAATAAATAATAATAAATCAATAATAACATTTCTACTTAACTTAAAATATGTATCTGTTGCCTGTCTGGCCTGGGGAGTATGGCTTTGTTACCGCCAGCTAATCGAATTATTTCTTGGGAGGGTTTTATGACCCTCGGTGTTCGGATGCATTTGTTGTTTTTGCTGCTAAACCAGGGGTCCCCGGTCCTCGGCCCGCTACCACACCGTGGCCTGTTCGAAACCAGGATGCGGGAGAGAGGGGCACGCGAGGGGAGCTTCGTGCGCGAGCTGAAGTGCCTGCTGCTCACACGAGTGGAGCTTCGTGCTCAAGCGCAGGTACCTTGTCCGAGATGGTATAGGGCAGGGATGGCGAACCTTTTGGAGACCGAGTGCTCACACTGCAACCCAAAACCCACTTGTGTATCATCAGGTGCCGGGTGGGCATGGCCCATTGGGTGGGCGTGGCTGCAGCGGTAACGGCAGCCTGGGTGGGACTAAAAAGTTCAATCCATCAATTCCAACTTTGCAAGATCTTTTTTTTTCTTTTTTTCCCCCCGCGAGAAGTTGAAATTGATCGATTGAACCTTTTTTTTTCTTTCTTGCACACGGCAGCGGAGGCCTAAAGTGAAAAGGTTTTATAAAACCCAGCTGAAGGCCTAGGACTGGGGCGACGGCGCGCGTGCCCACAGAGAGGGCTCTGCGTGCCACCTTTGGCACCTGTGCCCTAGGTTCGCCACCACGGGTATATAGGTTCTCCTCCTTGAGCAGGGGGCTGGACTAGAGAACCCCCAAGGTCCCTTCCAACTCCCTTCTATTCTACTCTACCCTCCACCTTCGCACGCTGTATTCACGTGAGCGGAGGGACCATGCGGCCGCCACTCGCACAAATGGAGTTGTGCGTGTGCTCCTGCCACAAACACACCTCCCTTGGGTCAGGCTGGGCTGCCAAGCTGCAAAGTTTGGGGACCAGTGTGGTAATCGCTTCTCAAGCTTTGACCACCTTCAGCCAGCCAGCCAGCCAGTATCTCTTATCTGGTTTTCTTTGATTTTAGGACGGGAATGTGAGAAGAAAATTACTTTTTTGGAAGATTCCACCAAACAGCTTAATTCCGTGCAGCATTTAAACAAAGGCGGATCCCACCTGACGGCTGATTTAAATGCAAAAGGTACACCTTAAATAAAGTTCCTGATAATATCTGTAGGGCGCTTTTCATTTCCAGTTCACCGTTAAAACTGAATTCAGTCACGTACTCACACTGGGATGGAAACTAAATAAGACTTTGAATTGGGAGAAAGAGGGACTGCCTGAACAAGGGGTTGGACTAGATGACCTCCAAGGTCACTTCCAATTTTATTATTATTGTAAATGCTCTTTTGAAGATTTAGGCCCCAGGTAAGGAATATATTTTTTTACCCTTCTGCTGCTCATTAGTCATCCAGTTTGGACTTCAAAACAGAGAATTGTAATTCTTTTAGCAGGAAATGAAGTATTTCTGTTACTTTGAATCTAGATTAACAAATGTGGCGTGTGTAGCTCGGAGCAATAATTCTCACTTCTGGTTTACTAATGTAAGAGGGCGAGTCTGCTTCTCGGTAATGGGATTGCACATGCTTTTACAATGAGAAAATTTATTGCATTATATTCTGGTTTCTGCTTTGAAAAATGCAAAAGCTGCTTCTGATGATGCGCAGCAACCTGGAGAAAACAGTAATAAAGTTGCTAAAGAGGATGTAAAGGGATGCAAGTCTGAGTTTTCCAAGAACAATAAAGAGGGGAGACTCAAAAGAAATAACATTAATTTCAATGTTTCACACATTTCCAAAATCTGCAAAGTTCTCGTTTCCTCCATCTCACCTAATTTCATAGGGCTTGACGTACTGCACAGCAAAAAAAATATATTTATTTGTTTGCTTGCTTTTTATTCGCCCTGTATTACTTTATAAGCAACTCAGGGTGGCAAAAAGGGCATTGTACACTTTCCTCCTCCTCTTTTCCCAACAATAACCCTGTAAGGTGGGTTGGGTTGAAAGAGATGGAGGGACTTGGCCCAAAGTCACCAGCCAGCTTTCATGCCTAAGGTGGGACTAGAACTCAGCGTCTCCTGGTGATGGGCCCAAAGCCACCCAAGCTAGAATATGTGCTTTCCGGATATTCCGATATAGTTGAATCCAAGCAGATCATGAAGAGGTTACAGGGAAAACTGCTGTTTGGTAGTAGTCTTAATTTAGAATTCAAAAGGTCCAGGATTAGCTTGGATTGCTGCCACATACTCTACACGGGGCTATCCTTGAAGACCACCAGGAAGCTAAGCTGGTCCAGAATGCAGCCATGCAATGATAGGCATTCCTCACTTTCCTCCTATAACATCTCTGCTCTACAAGCTGCATGGATTACGAGTGGCCTGCCTTTATTTTAACCCAAGTATATCCGGGTGTCCAGACTTAACAATTTTAAGGCCTGTGGACCTCAACTCCCAGAATCCCCCAGGCGGACTTCAACTCTCAGAATTCCCCAGCCAGCTGTGCTGCCGACCTTCTGATCGACAAGCTCAGCGTCCTAACCCACTGAGCCACCGCGTCCCTTAATCCAAATATATCAGGGGTCAAAACACTAAGTAACTTTAAGACTTGTGGGCTTCAACTCCCAGAATCCCCCAGGCGGACTTCAACTCTCAGAATTCCCCAGCCAGCTGTGCTGGCTGGGGAATTCTGCGAGTTGAAGTCCGCCTGGGGGATTCTGGGAGTTGAAGCCCACAAGTCTTAAAGTTACTTAGTGTTTTGACCCCTGATATATTTGGATTAAGGGACGCGGTGGCTCAGTGGGTTAGGACGCTGAGCTTGTCGATCAGAAGGTCGGCAGTTTGGCGGGTCGAATCCCGCGTGCCGCGTAACAGAGTGAGCGCCTGTTACTCGTCCCAGCTTCTGCCAACCTAGCAGTTCGAAAGCACCTAAAAATGCAAGTAGAAAAATAGGGACCACTCCGGTGGGAAGGTAACAGCGTTCCGTGCGCCTTTGGCGTCTAGTCATGCCGGCCACGTGACCACCGAGACGTCCTCGGACAAGCGCTGGCTCTTCGGCTTTGAAACGGAGATGAGCACCAGCCCCTAAAGTCGGAAACGACTAGCACGCATGTGCGGGGGAACCTTTACCTTTTACCTTTTTATATTTGGATTAAACTTAATGAAGACCACACCTAGAATTACGATTAACTGATTATGTGCCATCAAGTTGGTGTCATCTCTTAGCAGATACACCTTCTCCAGGATGATATGTCCATCTCCTAGCTCTTTAACAGTGCATCCATCACTGCTGTAATCAAGTCCATCTTCTTGCCAATTTTCCTTTTGTCTTCTCCAGGGAACTCGATCCAGAGTAACAATTCGATGTGATTATTTTAGTCTGGTCATTTGTACCTCCAGCAAAAAGATTGAACCTTGCTTTTTTTTGAGGACCCGTCTCTGCTTTTAGCTTTTAGCTTTCCGTAGTAACCGTAGAAGTCTTCTCCCACTCCAAAGTGTCAAGACTCCCATTACCGTCCCTACAACATCCAAGAACCATTTACCGGTGGTCCTCGGCTAACGACCACTATTGAGCTCACGTTGATAAGCAAGACGATGCGTTGAAGTGCATTCTGCCCCGTTTTCTGACCTTTCTCGCCAGTTTGTGAAAGGGAATCGACTGCAGTTGATAAACTAGTCGTACGGTTGTTAAGCGAATCCGGCTTCCACCACTGACTTTGCTGGTCGGAAGGTCACAAAAGGGGATCACATGACCCCGGGTCATTCGAAACGTCCTAAATCAGGGGTAGGCAACCTCGGCTCTTTTATGACTCATGGACTTCAACTCCCAGAATTCCTCAGTCAGCTATGCTGAGGGGAAAGGGAGAGGTTTCCAAGCTGAGCCATGCTGGCTGAGGAATTCTGGGAGTTGAAGTTCACGAGTCATGAAGGGGCCATAGTTCCTTCATGCTGACTCAGGAATTCTGGGAGTTGAAGTCCACGAGTCATAAAAGAGCCAAGGTTGCCTACCCCTGTCCTAAATGCATACCAGTTGCTAAGCATCTGAATTTTGATCACGTGACCCTCCGGTTGCTGCAGTGGTTGTGTGAAAAACAGTCATAAGTCTTTTTTTGTTTTCTCTCTCTCAGTTCCCTTGTACCTTTTAAAGCAGGGGTGTCAAACTCAATTTCATTGAGGGCCGCATCAGCATTGCGGTTGCCCCTCAAGGGGCTGGGTGGGCGTGGCCTACTGGGTGGGTGTGGCTAGGGTGCATATGGCCTACTGGGTGGCCTTGGCCAGCTCTACATCGTTGGCATCAAGGGTGCCTATGGGGTCCTGGGCAGGAGTGGGACAGATCTGAGGGTCTCTGGCAGAAGGAGGGTCTCTGGGCCAGGGCCAAGGCAGCGGGGGCCGTTCCCTCACTGTTTCCAGGATGGCTTTGCGGGCCGCGTGAAACCACTTCCCGGGCTGGGTCCAGCCCCCCCGGGCCTTGTGTTTGACATGTCTGTTTTAAAGGATCTCTGAACAAAAAGGCTGTAAGTCGAAGGCTACCTGTGTTCAGAGCTCAGTTATTTCCGAGAAGTAGCCACAAAAACCCGCAGGTCCAAATGAACCCGGGTAACTTGGGTTTCCCCGCCGTGTTTAGAGACTTTGTTCTGTGTTCTGTCTCAGGAGAAAGCAGCGCCAAGGTGTCTGATGACTGCCCCCGAAGTTTGTTCAGTACCGCAAAGGAGAATGACAAACAGACACGTCTGTCGGCTTATTTGAATGACCTCAAGACGTCCCTGGACAAAACCGGCTTTAATACCTTTAGGTCAGCACTCCTCGACTACAAGAAGACAGGCGACTACGACTCAATGTTACCTGTGGTGGTGGGCCTCACTACGGAAAAGCCAGAGAATTTTCACCTTCTACAACGTAAGTGCCTCTCTGGCTGTTTTTAGAGTAAGCTGAACTGTGTCCATCATTCCCAACATTGGGTGCTGGGAAAGATGGAGGGCAAGAGAAGAAGGGGACGACAGAGAAGGAGGTGGCTGGATGGAGTCACTGAAGCAGGAGGCGTGAGCCTAAATGGACTCCAGAAGATGGTAGAGGACAGGAAGGCCTGGAGGAACGTTGTCCATGGGGTCGCGATGGGTCGGACACGACTTCGCAGTTAATAACAACGAACTGTGTCCATACCTTGTTAGGTCAAGGGCATTATGGTTCACGTGGTGGGAGGAACAGGACACATTGCCTTCCCCAAGGAATTCGGCAACTGCTAAATTCTGGCAGCAAAACAAATCTGAAAGTAATTAATTGCAGAAGTCCCAAGTATTTCTATACGGGAATAGAGAAAGCTCAGAGGAATCCTCTCAGGCGGTCGGTCCTTCTACCCTAAGCAAACATCAGTCACGATTGGATTATTCAATCAGGAGCGTTCAACCTTGGCAGCTTTTAAGACTTGTGGAGTTCAACTGCCAGAGTTCCCCAGCCATGCTGTCTCAAAGCCACAAGTCTTAAAAGTTGCCAAGGTTGAACGCTCCTGATTTAGTCATCCTGATGCAGACTTGGGATCACCTTCTCCTCAGATTAGGATAGCCCCTGACCCTGTTTGCCATTCAGAAGCCCTTGAAAACCAGTCGGATTAGGATGGGCCAAGTGTGTGAAAGGCCCCATTTCCTGGTTATGTTGACACGGATGCCTTATAATATCTCTTGGCTGCTACTTGTATTCAATTTCTTTTCTGTATTGTGTTTTAACCAATTTGTTTTTATGATGGTTTGTCACCCAGAGTTACTGTTTTATGATGGGTGGCTACAGGGAAGGAAGGAAGGAAGGAAGGAAGGAAGGAAGGAAGGAAGGAAGGAAGGAAGGAAGAAGGAAGGAAGGAAGGAAGGAAGGAAGGAAGGAGACTAAGGTCATTGGTGCTCTCTGAGGGCTGTTTTCTTGCACACATTTTGCTACCTAACTAAGTAACATCAGGGCTGGAAGGGATTTCGGTTTGCTCTCCTTTTTGTACTAGTGCACAGGTCTGCAACCCACGGCTCCGGAGCCACATGCGGCTCTTTCAGCCGTCTCCTGCGGCTCCCAGTCCTCTGCCATGTGCAGTCCCAAAAAAAAAAAAAAGTGGGACTAAAAATGTTCAACCAATCAATTCAAATATGCAGGGTAGGTGCATATCTCGCCTTGGCTCCACTCTTCAGTCAAACCCTGTTCTGCGCATGCGCGCATGTACGCGCATGCGCACACATTTTTTGCGGCTCCCAGTTTTTCCTTTTGTGAGGGAACCGGTTCCGAGTGGCTCTTTCACTGTTTCAGGTTGCTGACCCCTGTACTAGTGGCTTGCTCTGTCAGTGTTGGTGGGAGTGTTCTAGGTAATTCCTTCATTAGGCTATGATTTACTGTTGACTGGTTTGCCTGAATTGTTAGTTCTTTGATTGGGGTGCTGTTTCTGGTTTGATTGTTGGCCTAGAATTAATCTTGACAGTAACTCTGGGTGAAGAACCATCGTAAAAAGAATTAAATTGGTTAATTTCTGCTTATCCGGATGTCGATTGCTTGGCGAGCAAGTGTTTGGGTCCTGAGTGAATTAGTTCACGAATTCCAGTATTCTCTCACTCAGCTGTGAAAACTGTGCCTTAGCTCTCTTAACTTTTGGTTGGCATCGCTTTGGCATTAGAAATGGTTCCCGTTCGGCACAGGTAGCCTTCGACTTACAATTGCAATTGAGCCCAATTTTTTTTTTTTGTTGCTAAGTGAAACCTAGGTTAAGTGAGTTGTGCCCCGTTTTACGCACCTTTCCTGCCCCCGTTGTTAAGTGAGTCACTGCAGTTGTTAAGTAAATCTGGCTTTCCCGTTGACTTTGCTTTGTCAGAAGATCACGAAAGGGGATCGTGTGACCCCGGGACGCTGGAAATATTATGGACCAGTTGCCAAGGATCTGAATTTTGATCCTGTGACCATGGGGGGATGCTGCAGGGTCGTAACTGTGAGAAATGGTCATAAGTCACTTTTTTCAACGATGTTGTAATTTTGAACAGTCACTAAATGAATCGTCGAACGTCAAGGACTACCTGTATTGAAGAAAGTTTCTTTTTCCTCTGTGAAGCTTGTCAAGCATCATAAAAAGGAAATAGGACAGGCTCCATCTTCTTGAAGATGTGCTAGCAATTATTATAGTTAAGGACCAGAATGAGTTTTTTATGAACTTGTTGAAATCAGTAGATCTTCATAGTCTGTGCACAAAGAGGGATCTGTTGTTTTTTTTTGTCTTTCTGTCCACTCTTGCATTCCTCTGCACTATATCAGATGTGAAAAATATCCTGTCTTATTATTCCTAATTTCCTGTTTCTGCATTATCCCTTGATTTGAATTTAAAATGAAATGGCTTTGGTAAGGCTGTTTGGAAATTGCACAAGTAAAGTTCTTTTTCCCTCAAATTCCCCTAAAGTGATGGGATATGGTCCTGTAATTTGGAAATAGGATGTGGATGATTGTGATAATCATGACGATAAGGATGGTAATGGTAATGATGACGATGATGGTATCCATTCAGACACATCCGAGTCTTGGCAGTTCTGTGGGCCATGTCTCTCCCCACATCCTCCGAACTTGCATTGTCTCTTTGGAATGTTTTAGGCTCTGCCCGGTGTCAGCTTTAAAGTTTTCCAGCCACCATGTCTTTTGGCGACTCGTTTCCTTTTACCGCTAATTCTTCCAAACATAATGGCTTTCCCTAGTGGATTTTCCCACATGACATAACCCAAAATAAGTGAGGCCAGAGGATATGGATATAACAACATTACATAAGCCTCGAAAAAGGCATTTCGGTTTCACAAATAAGATCTAGGGATCAGCACAACAGGCTGTCGGATGGATTTCTCCACTCCCTAAGTCATTAATTCATGACTTCTTTTATTTCTGTGCCAGAAAATTGTAAGATGTTTCCTGCCTCTTACAAAGATCTCTTCCCCCTTCCAACCGAAAAAGCCAGTTTTATCTAACAGTTAAGGGACGCGGTGGCTCAGTGGGTTAGGACGCTGAGCTTGTCGATCAGAAGGTCGGCGGTTTGGCGGGTCGAATCCCGAGTGCCGCGTAACAGAGTGAGCGCCTGTTACTTGTCCCAGCTTCTGCCAACCTAGCAGTTCGAAAGCACGTAAAAAACGCAAGTAGAAAAATAGGGACCACTACGGTGGGAAGGTAACAGCATTCCGTGCGCCTTTGGCGTCTAGTCATGCCGGCCACATGACCACGGAGACGTCCTCGGACAAGCGCTGGCTCTTCGGCTTTGAAACGGAGATGAGCACCGGCCCCTAGAGTTGGAAACGACTAACGGTTAAAACACCAAGTTAGAAACTGGGAGACTGTCAGTTCTAGTCCCTCCTTAGCCATGAAATCCCATCTGGGTAACTTTGGGCCAATCATCAGGAGACCGCGAGTTCTAGTCCTGCTTTAGGCATGAAAGCCAGTTGGGTGATTTTGGACCAGTCCCCAGGAGATGGTGAGTTCTAGTCCCACCTTAGGCTTGAAAGACGGCCGGGTGACTTTCGGCCAATTACTCTGTCTCTCTATTCAACTCACTTCACAGGGTGGTTTTTGTGGGGGGAATTAGGAGGTGGAAGGTGTACTAAATATGTTCATCACCTTGAGCTGTTAATTAAAAAAATTAATAACAAAAGCAGGATATAAATAAGTTAAATAAACTGTGTGGCATCCCCACAGTGACGTGATCGAAATTCAGACGCTTGGCAACTGACTTCTGCTGATGACAGTTGCAGTGTCCCGGGGTCACGTGATAATCTTTCGAGTCCTTCTGACGAAGCGAAGTCGACGGGGAAGCCTGAACCACCATCTTATTAACTGAACAACTGCAGTGATTCCCTTAACAGCCGTGAGCAAGATAGTTTGGTAAAATCAGGCCAAATTCACCTAACAGTTGTCTCGCTCAGCCACAGGAATTTTGGACTCAGTTGTGGTCGTAAGTAAAGGACCGTCTGTACCGTTTTCAGGCTTTCTTATTATTAGAAGCAAAAGAACGTGGCAGATCAGAGCAGAGATACAGGAGAGTATCTCCTGAAAAAAGTCAACACACGTAAGGACCTTAAGTGAAGCATCCCAAGTCACTTGTTGTTACTAGTTGCAAAGTCCTGTCTGACCCATCGCAACCCCACGGACGACGTTCCTCCAGGCCTTCCTGTCCTCTACCATCTTCTGGAGTCCATTTAGGCTCACGCCTCCTGCTTCAGTGACTCCATCCAGCCACCTCATTCTCTGTCGTCCCCTTCTTCTATTGCCCTCCATCTTTCCCAGCATGAGGCTCTTCTCCAGTGAGTCCTTCCTTCTCATTAGGTGGCCAGAGGATTTGAGTTTCAACTTCAGGATTTGGCCTTCTAAAGAGCAGTCAGGGTTGATCCCAAGTCACAAAAGGCCCCTAAGTCTTTGGAATCCTCTCATGCGATGATTGCTGCAAGCTCTTTTTCCCCACACTTTCAAGAGAGGAAATGGATAAACCCTGCCATGTAGAGCGCTAAAATAGATGTCTCGATTTATTATTTATTTATTAAGAATAAATTTACACACACACACATATATATATGTATATATGTATATATATGTGTGTGTGTATATATATGTGTGTGTGTGTGTGTATACACACACACACACACACACACACACACACATACATATATACATATATGTGTGTCTGTGTGCGTAAATTTTTTTGGATTGCTAACAAAGAATTAAAGGGAATCCAAATAATTTTACACAAATATGAGTTGTCACAGTTGCGACTACAGCCTGTGGATGGCCTTAGGTTAGGCTGAAACAGGCAATAAGGTTTGGCCTGTATTTGGGCCGGCAAGGTATTCTAAAATACTTAACAAATACTTAACACACACACACACATATATGTGTGTATGTGTGTGTGTGTGTATATATATATATGTATGTGTGTGTGTGCGTGTGCATACACACACACACACACACACACACATACACACACAGAGTCACCCAACTCAATAAAACCCTAAGACAAAAATCCAATCACCTCCCACCCACTCATGCAACCCCAGTGATAACAATCAAATCAAAGCAACGGATGGAAACTAGTCAAGGAGAGAAGCAACCTAGAACTAAGGAGAAATTTCCTGACAGTGGGGACAATTAACCAGTGGAACCACCTGCCTCCAGAAGCTGTGAATGCTGCAACACTGGAAGTTTTTAAAAAGAGACTGGACAGCCATTTGCCTGAAATGGTAGAGGGATTCCTGCCTGAGCAGGGGGCTGGACTAGATGACCTCCAAGGTCCCTTTCACCTCTATTAATCTGTTACTCTGTATCTGTCTGGGATCCCTAGGCCCATTAGCAAAAGCATCTCTTTGGGGTCTTTCAAGGTAAGGCCAATCTTGTTTCTGGGTGATTGCTTTTCCACAGGGAGAGAGCCATCATGGAAAAGGTTTTTCTTGGACCTCCTTAGGAGAGGTGATTTTATAACAGGGCCTATTAACAGAACCTTTAAAATGTTACATTCCCCCTCCCCGTATATTAAGACTGTATGGAAGAGGAAGCCAATCCTGAACAGAAATCCACATTTCAACTCAAAAGGAAACCAAACAGGGGTTTTCCAGTGCACTCCAGTGGAAGAGTTGAAGCAGGAATTCCTCACCAATGTTTTATGTCAACAGTCTGTACTCGGCTGCCCTGAAAGTACAGGAAGAAATAGTGCTTTTAACATACTTAAAATTAAAGTGGAGATGATGACAGCATTTTGTCTGCAGTTATGATCTGCAGTATTTGTAGCTTTGTTTGTTTTAGTGGTCTGAAAATTTCAGTGGAGGAAGGTTTTCAGGAAGGAAGAAGTCCGAGACAATTTTTAGAATTATCACCGCGAGTAAACCATGTATGTGTCATGGTTCCAACAGATGAAACTCTTCAAAAGAACTTGGAGGTATTTTTTTTTACCTTAAAGAATCTTTTATTCGAGAAACAAAATATCGGCACTACATAATCGAAGCCAGAACTGAATTCCCCTCCCCTAGGTACAAAGTAACAAAGCGCAATTCCCTCCTCCAATTAACAGTCATAAATCATATATTCCCCAATTAACTTGAAGCATGCGGGCTATCTCCCCAGCTGAATCAACTCTGAGCCCAGTGACCTTGGGTTCCCACGGCTGAGTTATTATTGTTATGGCTACCTGGACTCTCATCCACATTCCCCCTCCCAGCAGCAACGAACTCTAAAAGCGATAGAGAAAAGATGGCTACATTTCCATCTGTTGTCAAAGCAAGAGCATCCGACCACGTGAGCAGCGTTGACAGTATGCCTTTCAGTGTGAAGACAAACAGGTGTCTCCTGCTCACTACATAAAGCCCATATTGGGGCTCTTTAGTTAAAGCTTATCTACCTTACCTTTACAAATAAAGCAAAAAGGAGGCTGTTTCTGCTTATTTGTAGTATGGGCCCTTAGTTGTTTTCTGAGTTGTCATCGGTGATTGGATCTTAAAGAAAGCAAGACAGGGAGAAAATTTACTCATTTCAACTGTGGTGCTGGACAAGCAAAGGTGACCAACGAAGAAGTCCTAGAGCGCATAAGACCAGACATGTCACTGGAAGGAAAAATCACACAACTTGCGTCTCACTGACTTCGGCCATGTCACGCGGGGGAATTCACCGGAGAAAGGAATTATGTTGAGAAGAATCAGAAAGAAGTTTAATGAAGAGAAGGACAAGGGGGGACATGATAGCAGTCTTCCAATATCTCAGGGGCTGCCCCAAAGAAGAGGGAGTCAAGCTATTCTCCAAAGCACCCAAAGGCAGGACAAGAAGCAACGGATGGAAACTAACCAAGGAGAGAAGCGACCTAGAACTAAGGAGAAACTTCCTGACGGTTAGAACAATTAACCAGCGGAACAACCTGCCTCCAGAAATTGTGAATGCTCCAACACTGGAAGTTTTTAAGAAGAGACTGGACAGCTATTTGTCTGAAATGGTATAGGGTTTCCAAGGTCCCCTGCAATTCTATTATTATTATTATTATCAGCGATAAAAGGAAAACCAGGCCATCAAAGAACACAGTGGCTAGACACCATGAAAGCTGACACCAGCCACAGCATAGAACAACTCCAAGAAGTAGTGCAAGATCTGAAGATGTGAAGAGACCTGGCCCATAGAATTCCCCAAAATCAAACACAACTGAATCATCATCAGTGCTAAAAGGGAATTAGAACAGTTGCCACTCCCTTCTAGCACTGAGGATGTTACATAGTTGGCTAATGAAACGTCTGCAAGAAAACAACCAACCTCAGAGCGCACCCCTCCTCCTCCTCCTCTCCACACACCCTACTCCCTTCTAGCACTGAGGATGTTACCTAGTTGGATAATGAAACGTCTGCAAGAAAACAACCAACCTCAGAGTGCACCCCTCCTCCTCCTCCTCTCCACACACCCTACTCTCTTCTAGCACTGGTGGTGTTACCTGATTTGGTAATGAAACATCTGCAAAAAATCAACCAAGCTCGGCAACCCCTCCAGTTCAGCCCCAAACTACAAATGTCTTCTTCTGTTTGTAATCTTACTGTTTTTAAGAGACACAACAGAAAAAGGGAGGTGTTGATTGTTAATGCTCTGTTTGGCAGCTTCTCTGAAAGGCTGTTTAGAACCTTTGGGAGGGAATCACATATGGCGGGCTGCCTTTCTTCCTCCCTTCCCTCTTTCTCTTGCGCTTCAATGGTTGCTCAAAAATCCCTGTTAGAGGAGAAGCAAAGTCTGACAAAGCTGAAGGTGATGTTCTGTTCCAGCCTATGACCAGCCCTGTTTGTGTGTCAGGGACAACCCCTTTTTTTCCTTTTTACGGTCAATAGGCTGCAAAAACCCAACCCAAATTTACTTACAGTTCAAACAAAAAAAGCAACAGAATATTATGAATCGAAATATCAGACAATGAATGAAATGAATCGAAATGAAATGAATCGAAATATCAGACAAGAGTCAACAAACAAGAGTTAAACAGAAGTAGCCAGAACAGACCAGGATTCCCTTGGCTTAGAATGTCTCCGAACGGTTGCCTTCAGCCACCAGCCCCGCCCACACCTTCCCCTTTTATTATTGGTCCCAAGGCGTGGCTTCTCACTGCCTTCTCCTCCTCTCACTGAGTTGCCTCATTGCTCTGCTCTGCTCTGCTGGATTGCCTTCTGCTTCTAGTGTCTCTGAACAGATTCAGCTGTGACTCCTCTGAGTCCCACACCTCCTCCTCACACAGCTGAGCCTCATGAGGAACACAACTGAAGGGGCCAGGCTGAGAGTCCTGCAGTGCATCAGCCTCCCTCCGACACCGAAGGCTCTCCAAACCCCTCCTCCTCCTCCTCAGATTCCTCGGACTCAGCTGCTGGTAGCACAGGCTGACACTGAATCACAACAGGTGACTAGAATCACAGGATACAGGCACAGGAAGGACCTTATAATAAAACCGTGCAATGCTTCAGGGTCCATTTAGACCAGCTCTTTCGAATGCCCACGAGAACCCCTCTCTAGTTTTTCAAATGCTGCTTCTTCCAAAACTGAACAGTTGCACAGCCAGTGCAGGATTCCACCAAAGCAGTGTTTCTCAACAACCTTAGCCGCTTGCAAACGGGTGGGCTTCAGCTCCCAGAATTCAGCGGGGCATTCTGGGAGTTGGAAGTCCCCCCGTGGCTGAGATGGAGAAAGAGGGATGTATAACCTAGCACAGTGTTTCTCAACCTTGGCATCTTGAAGAAGGGTGGACTTCAACTCCCAGAATTCCCCCACCAGCTAGGCTGGCGGGGGAATTCTGGGAGTTGAAGTCCACCCTTCTTCAAGCTGCCAAGGTTGAGAAAGACTAGCAGTCAACTTAAGAGCCACCTAAGTCCTGTTGGAAAAACTCCAGCAAGGAACAGCTCGCCATTGTTCTCGGAAGACCGTTTCGCTGTTTAACAATAGCTTCGTTTTCAGTTTCTTCAGAACACATGATTCACTTAGTAGTAAAGACTGGGCCTATCTTTTCCTCTTGAGGTTTGCGGGTTGTTGTTTTTTTTAACTAGCTTAATAAAAAGATAAGGATATTTATCATCTTCCTTCTGCTAATATTATGGTTTCTTGACTAAGGAATGAATGGATGATGTCACATGCCCTAAGAGCCAATAATCTGTAGTTACAGGGAAACACTTCATCAGGGACCGATTCTCCACCCCCCACCCCCCTTTCTGCATGTTGACCTCTTTTTTGCGGGGGAGGAAATTTCTCCAATTTTCCAGAAAACTTGGGTTTTCAGTCAGGAAGAGAAAGGCACATTTTGTCCCATATTTTCATATTTCAACCTCGCCCTTCCAAAGAGAGCATGCTGTGGTTTTAACCCATTCGTGACTGTAATTCTGTCATTTCAGCAATTTTTTTAAAAAAAAACACATTAAAGGTAGTCCTCGACTTACAACAGTTTGCTTAGTGACCCTTTGAAGCTACAGCGTCAGCGAAAAAAGTGGCTTATGGCCATTTTCCACCTTTGCAACCATTACAGCATCCCCATGGTCACAGGATCAAAATTCAGATGCTTGACAACTGACTCCTATTTACGACCGTTGCCATTTTCCCGGGGTCATGTGATCCCCTTTTACAACCTTCTGAGAAGCAAAGTCAATGGGGAAGCCCGAGTCACTTAACAGTTGTGTTACCAATTTAACGAGTGCAGTGATTCACTTAACAATTGTGGCAAGGAAAGTCGTAAAATGGGGCAAAACGCACTTTAACAAATGTCTCGCTTAACAACAGAAATGTTGGTCTCAATTGTGTTCATAAATCGAGGGCTACCTGTATTTTGTAGGGACGTGGTGGCTCAGTGGGTTAGGACGCTGAGCTTGTCGATCAGAAGGTCGGCAGTTTGGCGGGTCGAATCCCGAGTGCCGCGTAGCAGAGTGAGCGCCTGTTACTCGTCCCAGCTTCTGCCAACCTAGCAGTTCGAAAGCACGTAAAAATGCAAGTAGAAAAATAGGGACCACTACGGTGGGAAGGTAACAGCGTTCCGTGCGCCTTTGGCGTCTAGTCATGCCGGCCACATGACCACGGAGACGTCCTCGGACAAGCGCTGGCTCTTTGGCTTTGAAACGGAGATGAGCACCGGCCCCTAGAGTCAGAAACGACTAGCACGCGTGTGCGGGGGAACCTTTACCTTTCTTTACCTGTATTTTACCTCTCAAGGCCATATTCTACATAAATCTTAAACGCATAGTTTAGAAGCACTGTTGGGAGAGGCATTGTTAGCCTCACAGCTTGATGGATACAGTCACCTGATTGTTCCTGGTTTTAAATTGGGAGTAAGATTCACATCTGAATACAGACGATTCTTAAAGCGAATATCAAGATAAAAACCAGAGGCTTGTCTTCTAGGCTTAATGGGCAAAGAACTTAAAAAAAAAAGAATTTGGAATTTTGTCGTTATACATGCTGACAGCAACAGCACGGCTCTGTGTATGAACATGGAAAGATATTTTAATTCCTGTAATGGACGACTGGCTGGAAAAAGTGATGGAGTTGGCAGAGATGGCGAAATTGCCTGCCCTAGTGAAAGAAGAGAATAAAACTGGCTTTTGTTTCCGCTTGGAAACCACTTTGGGATTTTGTGCTTGAGGTGGAGAAAAAAAAAGAAAGAAAGAAACTTTGGCTATGAATTCTGCTGATTTAGATAGGCCGGTGGTGGCGAACCTATGGCATGCGTGCCACAAATGGCACGCAGAGCCTCTCTGTGGGCACGCGCGCCGTCGCCACAGTCCTAGGCCTTCAGCTGGGTTTTATAAAACCTTTTCGCTTTAGGCCTCGGCTGCCGTGTGCAAAAAAAAAAAGATTCAATCAATCAATCAATTTCAACTTCTTGCAAGATCTTGCAAAGTTGGAATTGATTGATTGAACTTTTTAGTCCCACCCAGTCTGCCGTTACCACCGCAGCCACGCCCACCCAATGGGCCACGCCCACCTGGCACCCAACGATACATAAGTGGGTTTTGGGTTGCAGTTTGGGCACTCTGTCTCTAAAAGGTTTGCCATCGCTGAGATAGGCTGTCGTTACAGAAATGGCTAGTAGTACATACTACAGGTAGTCCTCACACTTACAACTGTTCATTTAGTGACGGTTCAAAGTTACAACATTACTAAAAAAAAAAAGTGACATGACCATTTTTCACTTTTACAACCGTTACAGCATCAGCATCCCCTGGTCACGTGATGAAAATTCAACCGCTTGGCAACCGACTCCTGTTTATGATGTTTCAGGTCCTGGGGTCACGTGATCACCTTTTATGACCTTCTGAAAAGCACAGTCAACGAGGAAACCAGATTCCCTTAACAACCCCGTTACTGATTTAATAAGTGCAGTGATTCACTTAACAACCGTGGCGCAAAAAAAAAAGTCAAATAATGGGGCAAAACCCATTTCACAAGAGTCTCACTTAGCAACAGAAACTTTGGGCTCAATTACGGCCGTACGTCAAGGACTACCTGTATTGCGTAAAGGTTGAGGCTGTATTGCATTATCTTATGCTGCTGCGCTAAAGAGGTCAATGCCTTTTTCTTCCTTCTGTCCCTTTTGTCCTTCACTTTTTCTTCTTCCCTTTCTCCTCCCCTACTTTGCTCCTATTTTCATTCGTCTTTCTACTGTGTAAAAAAAAATTTGGACCTGAGAAGTCTTCCCTTGTTTGTTGTCCCAAGGGTGTTTGTTTTGTTTTGTTTTCCCCTCAAGGCAACTAAAATTTCTTGGCATTTTATTTCAAAACATTTCATTTCTCATCCGAGAAACTCCTTCGGTTCTGAAGAAGCTTCTTGGAAGAGAAGCAAAAAAAAACGCTTTCAAAGAAAACAGGAAGAAAATCCAGTTGCCTTTTTAGGGGACAAAAAAACAACAACCATGACCTGGCTGATAAGAGAATCTCCATAGACTATTTGTCTGAGAAGATGAGACATGTTCTCGTTGTTTTTCCTTGGAAGTCATTGGCCCGTATTGTGACCTGCTGCTTTGTTTTTCTGATAGGCTTCGCTCCTTTCGTCCGCCCGCATCACAAGGAGCGGTTCCTACAGATGTGCGGAGAGCTGACTGGCATGGCTTTCCCAGAGGAGAACAAAAAGAAAGATTGCCTTGGTAAGAACTTTTACGCTGCACAACGCCCTGACAATTTTCAGTGCTTCTTTTACTGGCACTTCCACACTCATCGTTAAAATATTGCATCGTCATTTGAAATATATATATATATATATATATATATATATATATATATATATATATATATATATATATATTAAAAAAACAACCCAGAATACTCAACAGATGAGTTTTACCTTCCTGGGAAGCGTACTGTGGTGTCATTCTTAATACAGATTTTTCTTTCATTAGCTGGATTTGTAGAACATTACACACTTATCTGTCAACCTTGGAACGCCTGGTGGATTTCAGAATGATGAGTCAAATCCCTACAGCAAATTTAGCAAAGTGGGCTAAAGAAAGCTCAAAGCCTCTGTAAGGAAACATCACACTGCTGCACACAGACACTCCTCGTCCGGCAGCCATTGGTTTAGTGACTGTTCCAAGTTATAACGGCTCTGAAAAAGTGACTCGTGACTGTTTTTCACACTTAACGACCGTTGCAGCATCCCCACGGTCACAGGATCAGAATTCGGATGCTTGGCCACCAGCTCGTATTTATTTATTTATTATTATTTTTATTCCCATTTATATCCCGCCCTTCTCCGAAGACTCAGGGTGGCTTACAAGCTTAGCAGTAGCCTTCATTCTATGTATATGCCTGCTTATTAGGGCTTTCGCCTTCCCCCCCAGCGGCATTATTACAAAGTCAGCTTAACTGCCCCCAACAATCTGGGTCCTCATTTTACCTACCTGGGAAGGATGGAAGGCTGAGTCAACCTTGAGCCTGGTGAGACTCGAACCTGCACTAATTGCAGGCAGCTGGTGTTACTTAAGGAGGCATTAGCCCAGATAGATATAGTGTCCCGGGGTCATGCGATCACCTTTTACGACCCTCTGACAAGCAACGTCAATGAGGAAGCCAGATTCACTTAACAACCATGTTGCTCACTTAACAATTACAGTGATTTGCTTAACAACCGTGGCAAGAAAGGTCGTACAATGGGGCAAAACTCATTTACCAGCTGTCTCACTTAGCAACAGAAATGTTACCTGTGCTTAATAACTTAGTAGAGATGCCTAGAAATTAGGCATATGATGTAGAGTTTGGGTTGAGAGAGGACCAATAGCAACATGGGGGCCCTTTTAGTTAGCCCCAACTGAAGAAGGAATGGGATGGCAAAAGCATATCATGATACTCTCATTATTTTATTTTATTTTATTGTTGTTGTTGTTAGCTGCGAAGTTGTGTCCGACCCATCACGACCCCATGGACAATGTTCCTCCAGGCCTTCCTGTCCTCTGCCATCTTCTGGAGTCCACTTAAGCTCACGCCTTCTGCTTCAGTGACTCCATCCAGCCACCTCATTCTCGCTCGTCCCCTCCTTCTCTTGCCCTCCATCTTTCCCAGCATGAGGCTCTTCTCCAGTGAGTCCTTCCTTCTCCTTAGGTGGCCAAAGTATTTGAGTTTCAACTTCAGGATCTGGCCTTTTATTTGTTTATCAAATTTCTATAGTGCCCATCTCACTTGTATGACTCCATAAAACCATAAAAGAGCTCCAGTGGCACAGTGCATAGAATGTAGAATGCTGCCAGGAGTTCGATCCTGACCAGCTCACCGTTGACTCAACCTTCCATCCTTCCAAGGTTGGTAAAATGAGGAGCCGGATTGCTGGAGGCCATAGGCTGACTGTAAAACCGCTTAGAGAGGGCTGTAAAGCACTGTATATAGGTCTAAGTCAGTGATGGCGAACCTTTTAGAGACCAAGTGCCCAAACTACAACCCAAAACCCACTTATGTATCATTGGGTGCCAGGTGGGCGTGGCCCATTGGGTGGGCATGGCCCATTGGATGGGCATGAGTGCGGTGGTAATGGCAGCCTGAGTGGGACTAAAATGTTCAATCAATCAATTCCAACTTTGCAAGATCTTTTTTTTTCCCATGAGAAGTTAAAATTGATTGATTGAATCTTTTTCCCCCCACACGCCAGCGGAGGCCTAAAGTGAAAAGGTTTTATAAAACCCAGCTGAAGGCCTAGGACTGGGGCGACGGCGCGCGTGCCCACAGAAAGGGCTCTGCGTGCCACTTATGGCACACGTGCCATAGGTCCGCCACCACGGGTCTAAGTGCTATTGCTATTGCTATGAAAACATTTAAGAAATTGACAGTCCCATCGGATACGTCTTTCCTATCTGCAGATCAGAAGGGGCTAACTGAATCGTGCCAATTGGAATTCTGCAAGACAGTTAAACCTTGATTTATTTTACCTATAAGATTTCTGTAATTCTGCTTTTTTTTAAAGTAATAATTAAAGCAAATTTTCTTGGAGAGGTTGTACAGATATCACAGGAGTGTGTGTGGGGAGAGCTGTCTGAATGGAGTCCCGTATGTTCTTGGCAATGTGAATGTGTAATATTTTCTGCAGATTCCTCCAAGAATGAAGCACCACAGCAGTTCCAAAATCCAGACCCACAGGAAATCGAGAGAGGGGCCAGCAGATTACGAAAATCCATAGACGATGACAGCCTTCCTCTCTCTCCAATAGGTGGTGGGTGTCTTTTGATTAAGTGTTGTTGTTTAGTTGCGAAGTCGTGTCTGACCCATCGTGACCCTATGGACAACGATTTTGGTTGTAAGCCAAGGGGTTCCTGTACATGGGAACTACAGATGGAAGGTTGCAGATTATATATTGCAAACCAGATTAAAGTCTCCATTGGGTGACGAAGAAGAAATGAAACGAATGCCTAAGGTCTTTACACAAAAACAGTTATGACTGGGTTTTTTGTTGTTGTTGTGTCTCACTGTTAAAATAAACACCGGGCTTCGACAAACATCAATTTGCCTACAGGGGGAACAGGTCGACAGATGATGCCATAGCTACTGCTCTACACTCTGTAGCAAGTCATCTTGAGAAACCTGGAAGTTATGTCAAGATGCTTTTCGTTGATTACAGCTCGGCTTTCAACACCATTTTGCCGAGCATCCTTATTGAAAAGCTGACTCACTTGAATTTTTCCCCCTCCATCTGCGATTGGATTAAAGACTTTCTCAGGGACCAGCTACAAACAGTGAGGGTCGGGTCTGTTTTATCCACCCCCCCTGAAGCTTTGTACCGGCTCGCCACAGGGCTGTGTGCTTAGCCCCTACCTGTACTCACTGTACACACACGATTGTGTATCGTCCGACCCATCTACTGCGATCATTTTTTTTAATTGAAAAGTTTTACAGTACATTTTTGAATACAAAACCCCTCCCCTCTCCCCAAACCTCCCCAACTCTCCCCTCCCCTCCCCTCCCCTCCCCTCCCCTTCCCCCTCCCCGACTTCCCAGAGCTAAATACAGGGTATAAAAATACAAACAAACATAATCTAAAATATGCAAACAACAATAAGATATTAAATTCTATCGCACTTTAACTCTTAATAAAATAACTACAAGCTAATTATACATCATATAAATCCGCTGCTTATTCAAATGCTAAGTGAAACTTTTTAGTCCCATATTTATTCTGAATATAATCTATCCATCTCTTCCACTCCACGGTATATCTCTGTTGCGATTGATCTTTCAAATACGCTGAGATCTTTGCCATCTCCGCCAAGTTAGAAACTTTTAAAGTCCATTCTTCTATAGTCGGCAGTTCTTCCTTCTTCCAATATTGCGCCACTAAAAGTCTCGCTGCCGTAATTAAATTCAACATCAATTTAATATCTACAACGGTGGTATCTGTGATAATACCCAATACTGCGATCATTAAGTTTGCAGATGATACCACTGTAGTGGGTCTTATTACAGGTGGAGATGAAACAGCGTTCCGGGGGGAGGTACAAAAACTATCCCAGAGAACAACTTGCACCTGAACATCAGCAAGAGGAAAGAGATGGTGCTCGACTTCCGGAGGAAAAAGGAGGAACCAGCCCCATTTTACATCAGGGAGGATTGTGTGGAGAGAGTTTCCTCCTTTCAATTTCTGGGAGTCTACCTCTGTGAAGATCTTACCTGGAAAGTCAACACAACCCAGGTGGCCAGAAAGGCCCAACAGAGACTCCACTTTCTCAGGGTCTTGCGGAAGAACAGGGTAGAACAACGGCTAATGACCCTCTTTTACCGGTCTACTATAGAGAGCGTCCTCTCGTACTGTATTGTGGTTTGGTATGCTGGTCTGACAGCCGCGGATAGGAAAGCATTACGGAGGGTGGTGAGCACAGCACAAGACATTGTGGGCTGTCCCCTGACACCACTGGATGACCTCGCCAGGCCCCGCTGCCTTGGAAGAGTGAGGAAAATCCTCAGGGACGACTCACACCTTGGTCGATACCTCTTTACTCTCCTACCGTTGGGTAGGAGATACAGGAGTATAGCCAGCCGCACCAACAGGCTGAAGAACAGCTTTTATCCATGGGCTGTCAGGCTTTTGAACGGGAAATAATTTTATAAACTTTATGCAGAATTGACTTGCAAGGCCGGTGCGTTGTGCAATTAGCTCACACGATGTAATAAGATGGAGGGTTTGTTGTCACTGTAAGTTGGGGGTGGGGGCACGAAGGGAGGCTCAGCCAATCTCAACGTATACATGGTTGTACTTTGACAAGAAAGGTTCAAAATAAACCTACCATTAAAATTATGGACTGATCAGTTCTTTGTCAGTGGGCAAACGTACAAAATCAGCAGGGGATCAAATAATTCACCACCACCACTATATGTAGATCAGATTATCATTGTGAAGTTGATTTGGGGTATTTGGATTTATTCAGTTTAGTACATCAGTTTGCAATGGGGGTAATCAAATTATTTATTATTATTATTTTTTATCCCGACTGAAATCTCTCAGGCTAGCTGATAAATCAAGTCCTACAAATTAAAATAAATATTTTTAAAACACACACACACACACACACACACACACACACAGAAGAAATAAAGAAAGAAAAGGAAAGGCAGAAACTAAACTCTTCTAGGCCAGAATATTGTTGTGAAGTTTGTTTTATTTTATTTATTTATTAATGGGGCTTATATCCCGCCCTATCTCCCAAAGGACTCAGGGCGGCTAACAGCAATAATATACAATAAATACAGAAATTAAGATAAAATTAAAATTAAAGGCCTCTGTACAATAAATTGAAATTAAAAATTAAAATAAATTAAAAATTAGAGTTAAAAATTGTAAACATAATTAAAATAAAAATTAAACATAATTAAATCCCTGTCAGTCCAGGTCAGCCAGTTGAAAAAGGAGTGTTTTGAGGCCGCGGCGATGGGTTTGATGGGTTGATTTCTATAACTGCCCATCTCAGCAAATTTTATTTATTTTATTTATTTTAATTCCATTTATATCCCGCCCTTCTCCGAAGACTCAGGGCGGCTTACAAGCTTAGTAGTAGCCTTCATTCTATGTATATGCCTGCTTATTAGGGCTTTCACACACACACCCAAGCGGCATTATTACAAAGTCAGCTTATTGCCCCCAACAATCTGGGTCCTCATTTTACCTACCTGGGAAGGATGGAAGGCTGAGTCAACCTTGAGCCTGGTGGGACTCGAACCTGCACTAATTGCAGGCAGCTGGTGTTACTTAAGGAGGCATTAGCCCACTGCTCCACCAAGGCTGAGAACCTTTTTATTTTCTGAGAACCTGTCTGATCAGTCTTGGTTGACATTTGTTCCTTTGGCTGAATTACAAAAATGTAACTTCCCTTTGATTCTGGTTGTCGGGTGGAGATGGGTAGGTAGCTTTTCCTGTTGCCATCTTTTTTGCGCTAGAGATCTTTCCATATTTGGGCCCTCTGGTCAAGATCAACATGAAACTTCTGTTTGGTTCCGCAACCTGAAAACAATTATCTTTAAGCAAGCGAAGTAGGGAGGGGCCCTTGGGGCTCTCTGAGCTTGCTGGTTTTCTTGCAGACGTTTCATGACCCGACTAGGTGACATCATCAGTGCTAGAAGGGAGTGGGGAGAAGGAGGAGGAGGACTGTGGGGGTCCTTGGTGCTCTCTTTGGGTTGTCTTCTTGCAGACGTTTCATTACCCAGACTAGGTAACGTGTCGTCAACACTAGCACTTAACGATGCTACCTCGTTTGGGTAAGGAAATGTCTGCAGGAAAACAACCAAGCTCAGAGAGCATCAAAGAGCCCACATTTCAACCCTGAGCCACAGAGATTCTCCTTTATTGGCAAGTGAAGCCTGACTGGCATTTCATCTGTGTTTCAAGTGCTCGAGCGGCGGAAAGAATCTGCTGCGAGGTCAAAGGATTGGTCTGGTGTGAAAGCCACTTTATTCTTCTTCCTTTTCCCTGTTTAGGTGGCTATACGTGTGCTAAATGCGGTTCTAAGCATGGCGTGCCCTTTAAATGCCAGCAGTGTTCCTTCACAAGTTGCAACGAATGTTGGGAGAATTCCTTGAAGGTTAGCTTTCGTTTTCATTTTTTCCCCCTTTGGTCTTAAATTGCGTCAGCTGATTTATTTTTGTATATTTATTTATTTGTATCCTGCCATTATTATTTTTACAAATACCTCAGGGTGTCTGTCCGTCTATCCATCCATCCATCCATTCATTTACCATATCTATCTATCTATCTATCTGTCTATCTATCTATCTATCTATCTATCATATTAAGAACCACCCGTCTCCACCAGAAAGGGATTCTGGATGGTATACAATAAAATATTAAAAGTGTAAAAGTAGAGTAGGACAGAACAGAACAGAATAGGAATAAGAATAGAATAGAATAGAAATTAAATAATGGAATAGAATAGAATAGAATAGAATAGAATAGAATAGAATAGAATAGAATAGAATAGAATAGAATAGAATAGAATAGAATAGAATTTAAATAGTGGAATAGAATAGAATGGAATAGAAATTAAATAATGGAATGGAATAGAATAGAATAGAATAGAATAGAATAGAATAGAATAGAATAGAATAGAATAGAATAGAATAGAAATAGTGGAATAGAATAGAGTAGAGTAGAATAGAATAGAATAGAATAGAATAGAATAGAATAGAATAGAATAGAATAGAATAGAATTTAAATAGTGGAATAGAATAGAGCTGGAAGTGATCTTAGAGGTCTTCTAGTCCAGCCCCCTCCTCAAGCAGGAGAACCTATACCATCTCAGACAAGTGACTGTCTAGCCTCTTCTTTAAAATAGTATGTAAAATTTAAAACAGGCAAAGAATGTTAAAAATCGATTAAGAGGGGGGGCTTTCAGGGCACTTACCAGCCCCATGGTTGCGGGCTCTTCTGGGCACCCCAAGCAAGGCCGCAGAGCCATGTTTTTACGCCTTGACGGAAGCGTAAGAGAGTAGGAGTCCACCTCACCTCTGGGGTGGATGTTCCACAGGGCAGGGGTAACAGCAGAGAAGGCTCTCTTCCTGGACCCCACCAGTCAGCGTTCTTGAACTGACTGGGTCCTAAAACACCCCTTACCTGTCTGACTGGGTGGGACAGGCTACTGTAATGGGGTGAAGACAGCTCCATGGGTAACCTGACCACATGCTGTGCAGGGCTTTAAAGGTCATAACCAACACTTTAATTGGACCCAGAAGCAATCCAGCAGCCAATGCAGCACGGGGAGTAGAGGTGTCACATGTGTCATTTTGGTGGTGGTGGGGGGTGTCCAAGATTGTCTGTAGGGCCTCATTCAGTACCAACTGAAGCAGAATAACAAGAGTTGGAAGGGACCTTGGACGTCTTCTAGTTCAACTCCCTGCTCAGGCAGGAAACCCTATACCATTCTGGACAAATGGTTGTCCAAAATCTCCCGGTGTTGGAGCATACACAAGTTCTGGAGGCAAGCTGTTCCACTGGTTAATTGTCCTCAGTCAGGAAATTTCTCCTTAGTTCTAGGTTGCTTCTCTCCTGGATTAATTTCCATCCGTTGCTTCTTGTTCTGCTTTGAGGAGTAGCTTGACTCCCTCTTCTTTGGGGCAGCCCCTGAGATACTGGAAGACTGCTATCCTGTCCCCCCTCATCCTTCTCTTCATTAAACTAGACTACCCAATTTCTGTAACCGTTCTTTGTATGTTTTAGCCTCCAGTCCCCTAATCATCTTTGTTGTTCTTCTCCGCACTTTTTCTAGAGTCTCAACATCTTTTTTACATCACAATGATCAAAACTGGATGTAGTATTCCAAGGCATTATAGAGTGGTATTAATACTTCACGTGATCTTGATTCTATCCCTCTATTAATGCAGCCTAAAGCTTCCTGATACTTTATGTTAGTTCATAAATATTGATGTATATGTTTCAATTATTATTATTCTGACAGATGCTTCCTTGTGAAAATTGTCCTTGAAGAAGTGTAGAATAAATTTAGGATAGAAGTTTTGTGTTCCTTGTAAAGCACCAGTTGGCTCCTTCAAATGCACATTATTTTCCCTTAATACGGGGCGAACACAAACGACATGGAGCGTCAAACCTCAAGTTGGTTTAACCATATTTCAAAAATGTGACCGCTGTTTTCTGGAAAGGGAGATGTCTCAAGACATTATGGTTGAGGGGAGGCCAAAGGCACTAAAATTGGCTCTGGTGGTGGCCACAGATCTGTACCCGCTAGTAAAGGAAACCCAAACAATGTTGAGATTGGAAAGAAAGAAGGGAAACGGGAAACTCAAGTGGTCACCTTGCCCTTTGGCTGGATGCAGTTTGGGAATTTGTGAGGTCACCAATGCAAGAAGCTGTCCTGAGTTTTTGGATTTAAGATTGCTAATCCAGGAAGCCAAAGTAGACATAACATTGCATGACTCTTTCATGCTTATCATCATTAACCAGAAACCCACAGAGGTTGGTATGTGGTCAGAATAATCCCTTTGACTGGTCATATTTCTAAAGTTTCTCATACCAAGATAAAAACTATTTTAGAAAGGCTAGTTTAGCATGAGTGGGAATGGAAGGTTTTGCCAGGCGTAGTCTCCTAATCAAGATAAGCAATTGCAACAGCCAGCCACAACGTCAGTGCCGTATCTACTGTACTAGTCCGTACAATGTAACATAAAACAGAGGCTACTTCTGTGGTACTTACACAATTGTCTGGAGGTTGGAGTTGGTACCAAATGTAACAAGGGATCACCAGGTGCCTGCACGGAAAGTTCTGTGTTGACTGGCATTTATTTATATATATTTTTTAATCCCATTTATATCCCGCCCTTCTCCGAAGACTCAGGGCGGCTTACAATCTAAGCACAAATCAATGTGCTTAGCAATAGCCTTCATTCTATGTATATGCCTGCTTATTAGGGCTTTTGGGGGGCCCCCAGCGGCATTATTACAAAGTCAGCTTATTGCCCCCAACAATCTGGGTCCTCATTTTACCTACCTCGGAAGGATGGAAGGCTGAGTCAACCTTGAGCCTGGTGGGATGCGAACCTGCACTAATTAAATGGGGAGTTCCAGTCCTGCCTTAGGCACAAAAGCCAGTTGGGTGACTTTGGGCCAGTCTAGGAGATGGTGAGTTGTAGTCTCATCTTAGTCATGAAAGCCAACTGGGTGGCTTTGGGCCAATTCCTCTCTCTCTCAGCCCAATCCACCTCACAGGATTGTTGTTTGGGGCGGGAGGGGGTTGGCATAGGAAGAGGAAGGCATTTTGGATATGTTCACTACCTTCAGGTATTTGTAAAAATAATAAAGGCAGAATACAAACAAATAATTTGGACTTTAATTCACCGTCTTAAACAGTGTAGGCATCAAGGATCCTGGGGAGAAAGTGCCATATTTTGACTGCTCTTGTGTTTCCCCACACAGCTTGCCAAGAAGTGCCCAGAATGCCAAGTGGATACCAAGAGAAGACACTTGGCCGTATCTTACTGGCCAGATCCCCCCGTGAAAGACAAGTAGAGTGAATACTTGAGATGCTCAATGGGATCCACAGACTTGTGTGGGTTGCTCCAGCTGGTCTGTGTGAAAGAGGAACAAAAAAAAAAATTGCAAGTTATTTTAAGTCACCTTTCTGGACCCTCCACCCCCACCCCTGTTCCCTTGGGGTTCCTCTTCTCTTAAGAGAAGCCACACGGTTTTCATCATTAGCATTCTCCAGATATTTGAACCACTGAAGTGCTCCTGTCCGTTTCGGTCGGTCCAGATGGCGTTTAAATCAGAGTTAACGTTTTGTTATCATTTTTTTTAATAATGATCTTTGCAGTGAGGCCAGGTACCAGAAAGCCTATTGTCTTTATTATGGGAAAATTAAAAAGGACTTTCTAATATGGACTTTGCGTGGCGCTTTCGATTCGGTCTCTGAAGAATCACCTCTCACTTTTTTTTATTTTTATTTTTTACTTTGCCGTCCTTACGAATTAAATGAAGTTTCCACTAAGTCCCATTAGTTTGAATTGCCACGGGATCTGGATAGGCATGTATTTTAAAGGAATAAATTACAGGTAGTCCTCGACTTACAACAACAACTGACCCCCAAGATTTCCGTTGCTAAGTGAGACACTTGTTAAGTGAGTTTTGCCCCATTTACATCTTTTCTTGCCACAGTTGTTAAGTGAAATCGCTGAGGCAGTGATGAAAAAGCAGAAAGAACCTGAATGATGCCTCTATGTTTATGCGATCCATTGTCTATTTTAGGATGGGGGCACATAATGACCTATAAAGCCCTAAATGGCTTGGGTCCGGATTACCTAAGGGAACACCTGCTGCCGGCATCAACTTCCCATCGTCCTGTGCGCTCCCACAGGGAGGGCCTTCTCAGGGTACCACCGGTTAAGGAATGCCGGCGGGTTATTCCCAAGGGAAGGGCGTTCTCTGTGGGCGCACCGGCCCTATGGAACCAACTTCCCACGGAACTCAGGACTGCCCCCGACCTTCGCTCATTTCGCCGGGACTTGAAAACCTGGTTCTTCGAGCTGTCTGGCCCAGACTGAGGGGTTTTAATTTAATTTAACTTAATTGGGTTTTAGTTTAACTTCAGGGACTGTAATTTAATTAATAGTTTTAATTGATTTTAATTTTGTATACTATGTATTTTAATTTTCCCTGTAAACCGCCCTGAGTCCTACGGGAATAGGGCGGTATATAAATTTAAATAATAAATAAATAATAACTTCAGGATTGGCTTTTTACCAAGGATGATTTGTGAATGTTTTGGCTGACATAGTGATTTAATTGTTAGGATTGCATTTGAATTTATTGACCATTCATTATCCTTGTGCATTATCCTTAAAACGAGACCTTTGAATAAATTACATAAATCCAACAATGATCAGTGAAGTATATTTTGATCGCTGGATAGCCACTTCTCTGAAATGGTATAGGATTTCCTGCTTGAGCAGGGGGTTGGACTAGAAGACCTCCAAGGTCCCTTCCAACTCTTATTATTCTTTTTATTCTTTTAATATGGTTGTTAAGTGGATCTGGCTTCCCCATTGACTTAGCTTGTCAGAAGGCTGTAAAAGCTGGTCACATGACCCTTGGACACCCTGCAGCTGTCATAAATATGAGTCAGTTGCCAAGCATCTGAATTTTGGATGCTGCGATAGTCATAAATGTGAAAAACGGTCATAAGTCAATTTTCTTCAGCGCTGTTGCAACTTCTCATGGTCACTAAATGAATGTAAGTCAAGGACTACCTGTAATTCTCAACATCTCTTACTTTTTTTTCCACATCCACTTCCCACATTCCTACCAGCTATGCGTATACATATATATATAATGTTCCGCTGGTAGAACTGCATCCCACTCATCTGCAAAAATGAAAAATCACAAAACGTCACGCTATCATAAATGGGCTAGGCCAGGGCTTTTCAACCAGTGGTACGGGTACCACTTGTGGTACATTGGCACCTGGCAGGTGGTAGGCGACCATCCTAGAAAAGTGGTTGCGGGGGAGGGGAATGAGCTGAACCAGTGGCAGTACCGCATAAGCCTGAGCGAGAGACGGCTGGAGCTGCAGGGCTGTCAGGGCTCAGTGGAAGGACCAGGATCAGCGCCAGTCTCCAGCTGGAGCTCGGCGCTGATCCTGGCACATCTGCTGAGCCCAGAAGAAGCGCCAATCAGCTGGAATGTTGCAGCATCTCCAGGGACTTGTGATTTACATTCAGATGCTTGGCAACTGATTCATATTTATGACGGTCACAGTGTCCCAAAGTCATGTGAAGTGACCAAAACCTGCTGCAACCACCCAGCAGAGGGGGGTGGGGAATAAAAACCAAACACCCCCCCACCCCACCCCCGCTGCCAATCCTCAACAGAAATGCTCACAACAATGAAAACCTCAGACAGGAGGAAGAGCGCCGCCGGGCGGGCAGGCAGGTGTCTTGCTCGGCTGTGGCTTGGGGGGCACTTTTTTCAGTGCCATTGTAACTTCGAACAGTCACTAAGCGAACTGTCGTAAGTCGAGGACTACCTGTACTTCATCCCTTTTTTCCTTTTTTTGGTCATCAAGTTTTTGACACCTTGCTAGGCGACTGGTGGTACTCGGATGTTGCCATATCCTAAAAATGGTACAGTGGGTGAAAAGGTTGAAAAGCCCTGGCATAGGATATATATAGCACTTTATAATGCCTTGGTAAGACCACACTTGGAACATTACATCCAGTTTTGGTCACCCTAATATAAAAAGATGTTGAGACTCTAGAAAGAGTGCAGAGAAGAGCGACAAAGACAATTAGGGTACTGGAGGCTAAAACATACAAAGAATGGTTGCAGGAATTGGGTGTGTCTAATGAAATGAAGGACTAGGGGATGAAATGAAGCAGTCTTCCACTATCTTGGGGGCTGTCGCAAAGAAGAGGAATGCAACCTATTCTCCAAAGCCCCCGAAGGCAGGACAAGAAGCGATGCGTGGAAACTTTTCAAGGAGAGATCCATCCTAGAACTAAGGAGAAATTTCTTGACAATTAGAACAATTAATCAGTGGAACAACTTATGGGTGCTCCATCACTGGAGGACAGTCCTTTGTCTGAAATGGCATAGGGTTTCCTGCCTGAGCAGGGGGTTCGACTAGACCAGACATGTCAAACACAAGGCCCGGGGTCTGGATTCGGCCTGCGAAGTGGTTTCATGCGGCCCGCGAAGCCATCCTGGAAACAGTGAGGGAACGGCCCCCACTGCCTTGGCCCCGACCCAGAGACCCTCCTTCTGCCAGAGACCCTCAGATCTGTCCCACTCCTGCCCAGGCCCCCATAGGCACCCTTGATGCCAACGATGTAGAGCTGGCCACGCCCACCCTGGCCATACCCACCCGGCCCCTTGAGGGGAACCACAATGCTGATGCGGCCCTCAATGAAATTGAGTTTGACACCCCTGGACTAGATGATCACCAGAGCCCCTCCCAACTCTTGTTATTCTGATATTCCCCAAAACAATTGCCTATCAAAACAATCCAGGAGACAGAAAATGAGTCCTCTCCTGTGCCCAGTTAAAAACAGCCAGTTGCATCCTCAGTCAACCAAAACCCATTCTGAACAGACTTCACAAGACCGCTTACACAGATACTAACCAACAACAAGAGATCATATTTGTAAGGGCCCAGATCCAGGAAGCAAATTGTGACAAAAGACCCGACGCCAATGTTGCCTTCTGAACTACACGGGCAATACCCACAGTGTCACTTATTCACCCTGCAACAAGAAACATCATTCATTCATCAGCAATGCTGATCAAACTAACTCATCTCCACCATCCTGGGTGAGGAATTCTGGAAGTCCAGAACAGAACTTTAGAAGTTGCTGATGCTGCAAAACACTGCTCTAAAACGCAACTTTTGACCTAAGGGTTCACAAATCAGGCACGTTAAAAGTTAGAACTTATTTACTTTTATCACCATTTCTCAAGGTGGATCTTTTTTTTTTTTACTAGCCTTCCTAGAAGTTGAAATTATAGGGCCGGATGGGACCCTGGAGGTCTTCTAGTCACAAGTCCCTGGCCAAGGCAGGAATCCTTATACCGCCTTGGACAAATGTGTTCTAGCCGTATTAACAGAGGGATGATATTGTTGAAAGGAAAATCAGGCCCAGTTCCAAGCTGGGAATAAAATGGAGGCTGCTTAAGAAAGAAAGTTCCTGTTTATCGATGAGCAGAACCAGCAGCAGCATGCAGTTCCGGGACAGGTGACGAAATGGAGTTGAGAGTAGGTGAGTGTTTATACCTTGTTTGGGCTTTGTATTTGAGATGCCTGTTCCTGTTCACCTAACTGCCGTGACCAGGGGGGCTTTTGCCCAGGTTCGCCTGGTACGCCAGTTGCGCCCCTTTTTGGACCGAGATGCCCCATGCACGGTCACCCATGCCCTTGTCACCTCTCACCTGGATTACTGCAATGCTCTCTACATGGGGCTACCCTTGAAGTGTGCCCGGAGGCTTCAACTGGTGCAAAATGCGGCCGCGCAGGTGCTTATGGGAGTATCTCGATACTCCCATGTTACACCACTCCTGCGCGAGCTGCATTGGCTTCCGGTTGCCCTCCGGGTGCGATTCAAGGTGCTGATAATCACCTTTAAAGCCCTACATGGCTTAGGCCCGGGGTACTTACGAGACCACCTGCTGCCAATGTCTACCTCCCATCGCCCGGTTCGCTCCCACAGTTGGCCTCCTCAGGGTGCCGTTGGCCAGGCAATGCCGGCTGGTGACCCCCAGGGGGAGAGCCTTCTCTGTGGGCGCGCCGACCCTCTGGAACGAACTGCCCCCGGAGCTGCGGATGGCCCCTGACCTTCGGTCCTTCTGCCGTGACCTAAAGACCTGGTTATTCCAACAAGCGGGCCTGGACTAATCATAGTTTTTAAATGTGTTTTTTTATTGGTTTAAACTGTTCTTATTTCTCATATTGTTTAATCCTCTTTTAATTTTTGTATTTATATCTTTTAACTTTTTATTGTTGTGAGCCGCCCTGAGTCCTCAGGGAGAAGGGCGGCATATAAATTTAATAAACCTAAACCTAAACCTGTGCAATGTACTTTGACCTGTGCATGAGTGCGCCGTTTTGTTATTCTAACTATTGTTGTCTTAACTCCCATTGTGGCTGGGAGGTCATGCCCTGTCCTTGGAGCTGGGTGGGTGAAGGTAAATTCTTAATCCCGTCAGCTACGCGGGCTGAAGGCGTCTTGATTATAAATAGCGTGCCCCAGTCTTCCTGAATGGATTACCAAATCTCCATTTCTAAAGATGGTGATTTGTGCCTGAGGGAAGGGGAATTTTTTTCCCCCCCTGCATTTCTCCTTCCGGGGAAATATTCTATCCTGCCTCTTTTAATATACCCCAAAATATTTCATTCTCTGGGTGGGGGGGGGTTGACTTCCTACAATATCAAGTTCACATGAAGTGATAGTATTTTATATTGCACTGGTAAGGCCACACACTTGGAATCCTGCGTCCAGTTTTGGTCACCACGATGTAAAAAAAAAAAGATGTGATTCTAGAAAGAGTGCAGAGAAGAGCAACTAAGATAATTAGGACAGGGCTTTTCAACCAGTGGTACGGGTACCACCTGTGGTACAGTGGCACCTGGTAGGTGGTACGCAACCATCCTAGAAAAGTGGTACCGGAGGAGGGGAATGACAGCACCGCATAAGCCTGAGCAAGAGATGGCTGCAGGGCTGTCAGGGCTCAGTGGAAGGACCAGGATCAGCGCCAGTCTCCAGCTGGAGCTCGGCGCTGATCCTGGCGCTTCCGCTGAGCCCAGGAGAAGCGCCGATCAGCTGGAATGTTGCAGCGTCTCCAGGGTCTTGTGATTTACATTCAGATGCTTGGCAACTGATTCATATTTATGATGGTCTCACTGTCCCAGGGTCATGTGAAGTGACCAAAACCTGCTGCAACCACCCAGCAGACGGGGGGAATAAAAATCAACCTCCCCCATCCCACCCCCGCTGCCAATCCTCAACAGAAATGCCCACAACAATGAAAAACTCGGATAGGAGGGACAGTGCCGCCAGGCGAGCAGGCAGGTGTCTTGCTCGACTGTGGCTTGGGGGGGCACTTTTTTCAGTGCCATTCGAACAGTCACTAAGCGTTGTAAGTCGAGGACTACCTGTACTTCATCGCTTTTTTTTCCTTTTTGAGGGGGGTCATCAAGTTTTTGACACCTTTGCTAGGCGACTGGTGGTCCTCGGATGTTGCCATATCCTAAAAGTGGTACAGTGGGTGAAAAGGTTGAAAAGCCCTGAATTAGGAGACTGGAGGCTAAGCCGTAAGATGAACAGTTGAAGGAACTGGGGATGTCTAGTGTAACAAAGAGAAAGACTATGGATGCCATGATAGCAGTCTTTTAATATTTGAGGGGCCGTCACAGAAAGGGACGCGGTGGCTCAGTGGGTTAGGATGCTGAGCTTGTCGATCAGATGGTCGGCAGTTTGGCGGGTCGAATCCCGAGTGCCGCATAACAGAGTGAGCACCTGTTACTCGTCCCAGCTTCTGCCAACCTAGCAGTTCAAAAGCACGTAAAAAATGCAAGTTTGAAAAATAGGGACCGCTACGGTGGGAAGGTAACAGCGTTCCGTGCGCCTTTGGTGTCTAGTCATGCCGGCCACATGACCACGGAGACGTCCTCGGACAAGCGCTGGCTCTTCGGCTTTGAAACGGAGATGAGCACCGGCCCCTAGAGTCGGAAACAACCAGCACGCATGTGCGGGGGAACCTTTACCTTTACCTTTACTACAGAAAGGAGGGGTCAAACCTATTCAAAGCCCTAGAAGGCAGAACAAAGAAGCAGCGGATGGAACTTAACAAACCAAAACTCTAACCCAGAACTAAGGAGAAATTTCCTGACAGAACAATTAATGGAACTGGAGAAGTTGTGGGTGCTCCATCATTGGAGGCTTTTAAAAAGAAATTGGGACAACCATTTCTCCAGAACGGTATAGGTTTTCCTGCTTGAGCAAGGGGCTGGACTAGAAAACCTCCAAAGTCCCTTCCAACTGGGTTATTCTGTGTTCTGTACAACAGACTGAACACCAGGTTGTGCTTGAAACATCACAGCATCTTAAATTATTGTGTTTAAGAGCCCTGTACTTCTCTGCGTAATTGGGTTTTTTTTTCCTCTTTCTGTTTCATTTTGGTGTAAACTGGAAAAAAAACAAATCTGATTAAATCTGCAGGCTTGTCCTCCCCTTAATATGGTACTGAATAAATCCATGATTCACCATCCTGCTGTCTGGATCAACAATAAAGGGCTTTGAAGGACCTGGGTAGAATCAACTTTAAGAAAATAAAAGCAAAACAAGGAATGTAATACTGTAATTGCAGTACCTGGAATATCACTCAAAGGAAACCATTGTATATGAAAGTCTTATCATCAAAAAAAAAAAGTTAGCAATCACATTTCCCTGTTACTTTGTGGAAATCACAAGGGCTGTGTGTTTCTAGTCAATTTTTTAAAAATAGACTTTGTTTTGGAACATGCTTTCTTGGTTTTAAAAAAAGGAGTTTTGAGTTTTGTCAAGCTGTGAATTTTCCATCCGGTTTTTATAGCAAAAGTTCAGCTGGAGTTCCTTGACAGGAAAATATCTTTTTTTTTCCCCCAGCTATATCACCTTTTAGGGAGATGGTCTAATGAAATCATTGCAAAAAAAATGGTTTTTAATCTGTCAAGGAATTGAAATGTATCATTCACATGCAGCATCCTTCACTTTGTCATCGGTTTACCTGTATTGGAAATTGTCAACTTCTTTTTTCAGTCAAATCTTCTTTATTTCTTTATTATTATTATTATTATTATTATTATTATTTACTTTAGGCCCTTGAGGATGGTGGCAACCAAATCCATGGGTTGGTTTTGTTTTTTTTTTGCTATTTTTCATGAGTTTATCAAAATTAGCACATCTATCTCCGTATCTATTTTAGCCTTTGTTTGATATTTTAAAACTAAAAAAAGGGCACTATTGAAATACTGTTTGTTCATGCAGAATAGCAAAATGGTCCTGGGGCCTATGGATTGCCTGCCTTTGATCTGTCTAATACCAATCTTATTATTTTTATTCAATTATTTAACAATATTCATATTTTTCCAATAAAGGACATGTTCTGTTACTTATTTATTTAGTAGATTTTTATCCCACCTTTATTAATTTATAGGTAACTCAAGATAGCATTCTAATTCCTCCTTCATCCTCCTATTTTTCCTACAACGTGGTGGCACAGCGGTTGGAATGCAGTACTGCAGGCTAATCCTGCCGACTGCCAGCTGCTCGGCAGTTCGATCCTGACTGCCTGAAGGTTGACTCAGCCATCCATCCTTCCAAAGTTGGTAAAATGAGGATGCAGAAGGTTGCAGGCAACATGCTGACTCTGTAAACCGCTTAGAGAGGGCTGTAAAGCACTCTGAAGCAGTATATAAGTCTAAGTGCTATTGCTAACTACAATCCTGTGTGGTGGGCTGGGCTTAGAGAAAGCAATTGGCTCAAAGTCACCTGAGGCGGGACTAGAATTCACAATCTCCTGCTGATTGGCTCAGATTCACCTAGCTGCCTTTCATGCCTAATGTGGGAATAATAATAATAATAATAATAATAATAATAATAATAATAATAATAATAATAATAATATCATCATTGACAAATTCACCATCAGTCAATTGCAAAAGGTGGCCTTACTAGGAACTGCTTCCATCCTGCAACAATATCTGTAATACCATCAAACATCCACATCTCATCTGCCTATCCCAGGTCCTTGGTAAGGACTCGATAGGTAGACAAAAATGCCAAATCCAGTCTGAACATCTGGCTGACTGTGCAATGATTAATAATAATAATAATAATAATAATAATAATAATAATAATAATAATAATGCCATCGAAACTGCACGATTAGGGATGAAACGCGTAACAGTGATACCCATTGTCATCGGGGCACTGCGAACTATGTCCAAAAATTTTGCAAAATACATCAAGAAATTGTAGCTTCCCGCAATAACCAGCAAAGCTACAAAAAACTGCACTACTCAGAACCTTACATTTTAAGGAGATACCTGGTTGATCCCTAGGATGCTGGCAGCAACCCGTGTCAACCATTAGTGCCAGTCAGTTGACTGAAGTTCATGTTTTATGAATATAATAATAATAATAATAATAATAATAATAATAATAATAATAATGATGATGATGATGATGATGATGATGATGATGATGATGTTGGAAGGGACCCTGGAAGTCATCTAGTCCAACCCCCCTGCTCAGGCAGGAAACCCTATACCATTTCAGGCAAATGGCCGTCCAGTCTCTTCTTAAAAACTTCCAGTGTTGGAGCATTCACAGCTTCTGGAGGCAGGTTGTTCCACTGGTTAATTGTTCTAACTGTCAGGAAGTTTCTCCTTAGTTCTAGGTAGCTTTTCTCCTTGATTAGTTTCCATCCGTTGCTTCTTGTCCTGCCTTCAGGCGCTTTGGAGGATAGCTTGACTCCCGCTTCTTTGGGGCAGCTCCTGAACTAGAACTCACTGTCTAGCAGTTTCTAGACCAGCACCTTAACCACTTTACCAAACTGGCTCCATATAATTAGTTTCAACTATCTTCTTTAGTAAGTGGCCAATCTATGGTCAATTGTGACTTAAGTAAATTCACAGTGGTTAAAAAAAGCTACGGTTTCATGCATCATCAGATTTTTTTTAAAAAAATACCACCTCTGAAGAATAGGCGCCACACATCTCTGGAGATTCTCAGTCATAAGGTAAAAGGTAAAGGTTCCCCCGCACATGCGTGCTAGTCGTTTCCAACTCTAGGGGCCGGTGCTCATCTCCGTTCCAAAGCCGAAGAGCCAGCGCTTGTCCGAGGACGTCTCCGTGGTCATGTGGCCGGCATGACTAGACGCCAAAGGCGCACGGAACGCTCTTCCCTTCCCACTGTGGTGGTCCCTATTTTTCTACTTGCATTTTTAGGTGCTTTCGAACTGCTAGGTTGGCAGAAGCCGGGACAAGTAACAGGCACTCGGGATTCGACCCGCCAAACTGCCGACCTTCTGATCGACAAGCTCAGCGTCCTAACCCACTGAGCCACCACGTCCCTTTATTCTTAGTCATAGTTATCCTTAAATATGCTTTTCCACGAGGCAACTGGACTTTCTTGTTTTTCTTTGAAGCCGTTTCGCTTCTCATCCAAGAAGCTTCTTCAGCTCTCTCCCCGCCCCCCCCGCTCCCACTCCATCCAGTCACAGCTGAAGAAGCTTCTTGGATGAGAAGCGAAACGGCTTCAAAGAAAAACAAGGAAGTCCAGTTGCCTCGTGAAAAAAACACCTTTGGAATAGGAGCCAGAAATCAAAAGAAAGGTCTGCTGCCACCACTTTCCAGTAGGTTGAACCGCTGGCGCTTTTTTTTAAAGCTATGCTTTCAAGCAGCCAAATCGACTATTAATTACAACAGAAGCAGCCTTGCTAAACAGAAAAATCCATCCCTAAAGACAAAGGAGACTGACCCCAAGTTCCTTTTCTTAGGAAATCATTTCTCAGAGCAGAAAGCCAACAAGCACATCTTTTTAAAGATCCAGACCGGTTCCTCAGCCACGGAGGAGGCAGACCTTTGACCCTTCAAACTCCAACCAAACACCTGGAACGAGGCTTGGGAAACAGCTGGCACCCCTAGGGGTCCCTGCTTCCCACAGGTGCATTTTACAGCACGTGAGGATCAGGCGCACTCTTCAAGGGAAGCCCCAAGAAGAGCCGAATGGCAGCAATCGATCAAGATGGTGGGATAAGGTCGACTCAGGGCTTTTTTTTCTCATCGAACGCTCTGAACGGAGTTCCGGCACCTTTTTTGGATGGAACCTTGTAGGGTAGGCAAGGCGGGTTGTATGACATGTGTGAGTTCCGGCACCTTTTTCTTTTACAAAAAAAAGCACTGGGTTGGCTGCACGATCTGACTGACTTTCGAAAGTTGATGCTCGCATACCGCAGGCATCGGACTGTTAACCTGGAAACCCCAGAACTGTTTGCAGAAATTCAACTTCATTAACGAGCGTGGGGCTGTTTCAGAAATAAATGACGATTGAGCTGATTCTTACACGGTCAGCATAATTGCTAGAAGAGCACAGTGTGGAAGTTGATGGTGGTAAAGTCCCAAAGGCTGCTTAATTTAATTGTAAGACGAGGCTGGAAATTTTTTAAAAAATTAGGCGTTTGGGGGGGTGTTTGGTTTTTTTTTTTTTTTGAAACAGGTAACCTAACCTAACCACATTTCAGCATGTATCAAGACAGCAATTCTATAAAACTGTTGGCTCATCAGATTAGGATCGATTGATCACGGTGAACAACTCATCCTTCCTACCTTCAGCAGTTAGGAAGAAAAATCAGGTGCTCAGCAGGATGAAATTAAAAGAGCTGTAAAACTAAAATCCCACAAAGACTGGATTCTTGTAGAAATGTTGCAGGAAACAGGGGTGATTCTCTGCCTCTTCGTTTGAGGAACTATTTCATGTCTTACCTTAAGGTAAAGGTAAAGGTTCCCTCGCACATGCGTGCTTGTCGTTTCCGACTCTAGAGGCCGGTGGTCATCTCCGTTTCAAAGCCGAAGAGCCAGCGCTTGTCCGAGGACGTCTCCGTGGTCATGTGGCTGGCATGACTAGACGCCAAAGGCGCACGGAACGCTGTTACCTTCCCACCGGAGTGGTCCCTATTTTTCTACTTGCATTTTTAGGTGCTTTCGAACTGCTAGGTTGGCAGAAGCTGGGACAAGTAACAGGCGCTCACTCTGCTACGCGGCACTCGGGATTCAACCCGCCAAACTGCTGACCTTCTGATCGACAAGCTCAGCGTCCTAACCCATTGAGACTTAAAATGGATACAGGTAGTCCTCGACTTACAGCTATTCATTTAGCAATAGTTCGGAGTTACAACGGCACCGAAAAGAAGTGACTTCTTATGGTTTTTCACACTTACGACCGCCGCTGCATCCCCATGCGATCAAAATTCAGATGCTTGGCAACTGATTCATGTTTATGACGGTCGCAGTGTCCCGAGGTCACATGGTCCCCTTTTGCGACCTTCTGACAAGCAAAGTCAATGGAGAAGCCGAATTCACTTATTAACAACCACAGTGATCAACCTCACAACCGTGGCAAGAAAAGTTGGAAAATGGGGCAAAACTCCCTTAGCAACTGCCTTACTTAGCAATTTTGGACTCCATTGTGATCATAAGTCAAGAGCGACCTGTAGTTCGATATGCATCATAGTCCTCAACTTACAGTCACGTGCTTAGCAACTGTCTGAACTTGGAACAGCTGTCATGGTTGTGATAGATGAGACCAGTAAAAACAACTCCAAGGCAGGAAGTTTCCTTAAAGAACATATTTATTTATTGGCTACAAATATCCTAACAACAACAAAAATCCTCATCAAAAGTGAGCCAAGTTCCCTCCCAAAGGTTACAATGTTGCAAAGTTGAACTTCCCACCCAGCACGATGTCATAAATCACATTCCTCAATTAACTATTTGCATGGGCTTTCTAACAAAACTGTAGCCCACCAAAATGCAATCAGCAATGACCTTGGTTCCCACGGGACAATTCATTATTTTGTCTAACCTTAAAAGCACACATCCCCCCCTCCCATACCGTGGCAACTGAAAACCAAGTAGAAATGGCTTAGCCTTAGGCCAAATTCGTTGCAGCGTGGACAACAGCGCTGGAGGGAAAAAAAACTGATTTACAACTAGTCCTCGCAGTTCTGACCCTCAGAGCACCCCCATCAGCATGTGATCAAAATTCAGGTGCTTGGCAACAGGCCTCTAAGATTGCGACATCCTGGGGCAATGGGATTCCCATTTGCAACCTGTGATTCGCTTAACGACCATAGCCAAAGAAGATCATATAAACTTAAGCGTGACTCACTTAACAACCACCTTGCTTAGCAACAGAAATTCTGTTCCCAATTTGTGGTCGTAAGTTGAGGACTATCTGTAGACTGAGGTGGTGAGCTTTAAGACTAAAGCACCTTTGTTAATGTCAGTTTTCTTGCCATTGGTATTCAAGTAACTCACACTGCCTGGCTTTTGGGACTTTCCAGTCTAGCCAACTGCCCAGGGATATTGGGGTACAGGTGGGGTGCCCCCTTCCCCCAAGGCTGTGTCTTGCTTATTTTCCCAGCCTAGACTCAAGTCAACCATGTGCTGCCATCTGCTGGGGTATCTGAGGCATGACATCAACTCAAAGCAACCTTGACTGTCTCACTAAACTTGATGGCTTAAGACCTGTGGACTTCAACTCCCAGAATTCCCCAGCCACCATGGCTGGCTGGGAAATTCTGGGAGTTGAAATCCACAGGTCTTAAGTAGAATCTGTTCACTTCAAAGGCAGCCTGGACATTTTGCCGATGTTCCTGACAACTTAGAACAATTAACCAGTGGAACAACCTGCCTCCAGAAGCTGTGAATGCTCCAACACTGGAGGTTTTTAAGAAGAGACTGGACAGCCATTTGTCTGAAATGGTATAAGGTTTCCTGCCTGAGCAGGGGGTTGGACTAGATGACCTTCAAGGTCCCTTCCAACATTATTATTATTATTATTATTATTATTATTATTATTATTATTATTATTATTATTATTATTATTATTATTATTATTATTATTATTATTATTATTAGACAAAAAGGTTTCATTTTTTTTAACTTTTAAAAGTTAACATTAGTTTTCTCTTTCTCCCTTTTTTTCATTTTCCAGAATCTATTGCTCTTTTAATCTACACAAGTATATTATCATTATTTTATTGGTAGAATAAAATAATGATAATATAGAATCATTAACCATCAGGTAGGTAACAATTACTTGTCTTTCTCCCCCTTTAAATTGATTTATACATTATTGTTGTCTTTCAAATACAATAATTCTGCAGATAATAGTTATTACATTTTGCTAGGATTGTACTTTCCTGAATTTGATTTTTGTGATTTGGCCTCATGATTGCTTTCAGAAAACGCTGTTATATTTTAAGTCTTCTCTAGAGAAGCCCTACAGAGCAAGACACTGTAATTTGTCTGTCTTCCTATTTTATATAGTTATCTACATTTATTTTATATAGTCATCTATTCTTTATCTCTATTATCTAGATCACGGGTAGGCAACCTGGGCTCTTTTATGACTGGTGGACTTCAACTCCCCGAATTCCTGAGCCAGCGTGGGGGAACTATGGCCCCCTCATGACTCGTGAACTTCAACTCCCAGAATTCCTGAGCCAGCATGGGAGAACTATGGCCCCCTCATGACTGGCGCACTTCAACTCCCAGAATATCTGAGCCAGCATGGGAGAACTATGGCCCCCTCATGACTGGTGGACTTCAACTCCCAGAATTCCTGAGCCAGCATGGGGGAACTATGGCCCCCTCATGACTCGTGGACTTCAACTCCCAGAATTCCTGAGCCAGCATGGGGGAACTGTGGGCCCCTCATGACTGGTGGACTTCAACTCCCAGAATATCTGAGCCAGCATGGGAGAACTATGGCCCCCTCATGACTCGTGGACTTCAACTCCCAGAATTCCTGAGCCAGCATGGGGGAACTGTGGGCCCCTCATGACTGGTGGACTTCAACTCCCAGAATATCTGAGCCAGCATGGGGAACTATGGCCCCCCTTTAGACTTGTGGACTTCAACTCCCAGAGTTCCTGAGCGAGCATGGCTGGCTCAGGAATTCTGGGAGTTGAAGTCCACGAGTCATAAAAGAGCCAAGGTTGCCTACCCCTGATCTAGATAGATAAGATGGATGGGTGGATGGATGGATAGATAGATAGATAGATAGATAGATAGATAGATAGATAGATAGATAGATAGATAGATAGATAGATTATATAGTCATTTATCTATTTTACAGTCTCCTATATTGTTATGCAGGGCTTTTTTTCTAATAGAACATTCAGAACGGAGTTCCGGCACCTTTTTTGGATGGAACCTTGTAGGGTAGGCAAGGCTGGTTGTATGAAATGTGTGAGTTCCGGCACCTTTTTCTTTTACAAAAAAAGCACTGTTGTTACGTATCATCTATTTTATATAGTAACCTATTTTATATATTTATATAGTCATAGATCTATTCTCTATCTCTCTATTATCTGTCTGTTATAGTCATTATCAATTATCTTATCTTTTATCTGACCTATCTTTTCTGCCTGAGCAGAGGGTTGGGCAAGAAGACCTCCAACTCTGTTATTCTGTTATATAGTCATCAATCAGTTAATCAGAGTTAGGTACCATTACTCCTAATATAATGCTGATTCTTTATTCACCAAGATGAGATATGACATATTTAATGGAAAGTGCCCTAAATATCTGAGATCGCTGATGTATACCTGCCTGGTTTACTCAACCATGCTTGAACCACTTATGCCTGTGTTAGATGAATCAACCTTGGCTGGGTTCATGAGCTAAATGGAAAGGCTTTTGCCAAGAAGTGGCATAGCAGAACATTTCAGGTTAAAGACGACTGTGCAATACATCGAAAGAAGTTACACATCCTTGTAGTAATATTGAGTAATCTTCCTCAAAATAAGCTAGACATCGGGTGTGAAGAAAAATTAGACCAAAAGCCCTTGAATGACATGAAGATCCTAAAATAGAACAATATGTTGAAATGTCTGGATATGTGCTGTATTATTATTTTTTTTGCATATATGTTGCTTTCTATAATTAGGCTGTGACTTTGTGAAGCACATGTTTAAATTATCAGCCTAGTCTTAGTATAACTGTACTGTTATGCTTCATGAAAGTACATATGAAAATTTATGTTTAAAATTTTTTCATTGCCTATTTCTGTTCAGCAGGAACCAATTACCCTATTGGATAGAAAAATAATGAAAGATAATGCACACTTGGAATCCTGCATCCAGTTTTGGTCACCACGATATAAAAAAGATGTTTGAGACTCTAGAACAGACATGTCAAACACAAGGCCCAGGGGCCAGATCTGGCCCGCGAAGTGGTTTCATGTGGCCCGCGAAGCCATCCTGGAAACAGTGAGGGAACGGCCCCCACTGCCTTGGCCCTGGCCCAGAGACCCTCCTTCAGCCAGAGACCCCCAGATCTGTCCCACTCCTGCCCAGGCCCCCATAGGTACCCTTGATGCCAATGATGTAGAGCTGGCCATGCCCACCCAGTATTCCATATGCACTCCAGCTGCACCCACCCAGTAGGCCGCGCCCACCCTGGACATACCCCCCCGGCCCCCCCGAAGGCAACCACAATGCTGATGTGGCCCTCAATGAAATTGAGTTTGACACCCCTGCTCTAGAAAGAGTACAGAGAAGAAAAACAAAGATGATCAGGGGACTGGAGGCTCAAACATACAAGGAACAGTTGCTAGAATTGGGTACGTCTAGTTTAATGAAGAGAAGGACGAGGGGGAACATGATAGCAGTCTTCCAATATCTCAGGGGCTGCCCCAAAGAAAGGGAGTCAAGCTATTCTCCAAAGCCCATGAAGGCAGGATGAGAAGCAATGGATGGAAACTACTCAAGGAGAGAAGCAACCTAGAACTAAGGAGAAATTCCCTGACAGTTGACAATTAAATAGTGGAACTACTTGCCTCCAGAAGTTGTGAATGCTGCAACACTGGAGGTTTTAAAGAAGAAATTGAACAATCATTTATCTGCAATGGTATTGGGTTTCCTACCTGAGCAGGGGATTCGATTAGAAGATCTCCAAGGTCCCTTCCAACTCTGTTATTCTATTCTATTCTATTCTATTCTATTCTATTCTATTCTATTCTATTCTATTCTATTCTATTCTATTCTATTCTACTTTGAATAGTCCAAATTTGAATACAAGCAGTCCTCAACTTACAACCATTTGTTTAGGAATCATTCAAAGTTACAACAGTACTTTAAAAAGTACTGTTTATGACGGTTGCAGTGTCCCGGTGTCATTGGATCCCCTTTTGTGTCTTTCCGACAAGCAAAGTCGATAGGGAAGCCAGATTCACTTAAAAACCTGGTTCCTACCTTAACAACTGCAGCTGTTGAAAGAAGGCTTGTAAAATTAGGCAAAACTCATTTAAAAACTGTCTTGCTTAGCGATGGAAATTTTGGGCTCGATTGTGGTCGTAAGAGGAGTATGTGTGTTATGTAATGTCTTCTTGTTGTTGTTGTTGTTAGCTGTGAAGTCGTGTCCGACCCATCGCGACCCTATGGACAACGTTCCTCCAGGCCTTCCTGTCCTCTACCATCTTCTGGTGTCCATTTAAGCTCACGCCTCCTGCTTCAGTGACTCCATCCAGCCACCTCATTCTCTGTCATCTCCTTCTTCTATTGCCCTCAACCTTTCCCAGCATGAGGCTCTTCTCCAGTGAGTCCTTCCTTCTCATTAGGTGGCCAAAGGATTTGAGTTTCAGCTTCAGGATCTGGCCTTCTAAAGGGCAGTGAGGGTTGATCTCCTCTAGGACTGACCGGTTTGATCGCCTCGCAGTCCAAGGGACTCGCAGGAGTCTTCTCCAGCACCAGAGTTCAAAGGCTTCAATTCTTTGGCGCTCAGCCTTTTTTATGGTCCAGCTTTCACTGCCATACATTGCAACTGGGAAGACCATAGCCTTGACTATACACACTTTTGTTGACAGGGTGATGTCTCTGCTTTTTAGTGTGCTGTCTAGATTTGCCATGGCTTTCCTCCCCAGGAGCAAGTGTCTTTTAATTTCTTGGCTACAGTCCCCATCTGCAGTGATCTTGGAGCCCAGGAAAATAAAATCTGTCACTACCTCCATTTCTTCCCCATCTATTTGTAATGTAATGTCTAGATGTGAGAACTTTATTTAGTTACCTTATCAAATTGAAATTAGTTAGATTAGGCACATTTTTTTTTCTTCCTTTACAGCAACTATTAGGACTGCTTGAAGAATCTGAACATGTCAAGCATCTGCATTAGATTGATTTTTTTAATAATACGATTTGTTAAAGTAGTCAGCATTGATCCCCAAGGGTTGATAGAGTTATCCATTTTTGCTGTTCGTTCATACAAGCTACTCCTTGACTTAACGACCATTCAAAGTTACACCAACGCTGAAAAGAGTGATTTACAAGCAGTCCTAACACATGACTGTTGCAGTGGTCTCCTGTTCCCATGATCAAAATTCGACTTCAACTCCCAGAATTCCTTGCCTACTCTTAAGGCAAATTTCCAACCTTGGCAACTTCAACTCAGCCAGCCATGGGGAATTCTGGGAACTGAAGTCCACCATCTTAAAGTTGCCAAGTTTGGAAAACCTTGCCTTAAGGGTAGTGTGTAAAGAGATTTTTGGAAGAAAATACACTGATATGTGCCTGCTAGGACAATTGCCTTGACTTGGCCATCACTCTTGAATTCAAGAATTGCTGAGTGTGACAAGGCTGACTCTTCACATCTCCCTCTGTTCCTGGAAAATCAATCTGGCACTATCATCCAAGTTGAGTATTAAATGCAAGCTTTCTAGAAGGAAATGACTGTTCGACATCATCACAATCATGCAATTACTTCAGAGGGAGGCTGGTTGCCAAAAATCACTATATTGTGAAAGAAAATCAAAGGAGAAAAAAGTCAAACCCACAACTGCTAACATATAATTTGTTCCTTGCTGCCATGGACCAAACATCAAAGTTGGGGGTGGGGGAAATTGCAGTTAAATTGGAATATTCCCCATGCATGTTGAAGTTTTTATTGGCAACTTGTTTAATACTTTTATCCTCAGCTGCAACCCTCAGACTTGGAGAATGTTCAAATATCTCTTTGAATTGATTTCTCTATATCCAGGGCCAATGACAAAGACTTTTACAAGACTTATAAAAAGTGAAACAGAAGCTTGAAAGTCTGAAAAAAAGAAACTCACTGTTCATTACACCAATTAAAAGTCTGCAAATTGTTTTTAATTTTAATTAATCCCCCCCCCCCGTTATGTGATGCATAGCTGTCCAGGAATCAGCTAACTTTAAGGATCCTATTTTAACCCAGTGGTGCTTTTTCAAAAGGCAGTTGGACTTTTGTTTTTAGCATAAAACAAAGTCCAGTTGCCTTTTGCAAAAGCACTTTTGGGACAACCAGGACCTGGATGACCGAGACTCTCCATAGACATAAGTATAGGTTCTCCTGTTCAAACGGGGCTGGACTAGAAGACCTCCAAGTTCCCTTCCAGCTCCTATTCTAAAAATCCTATTTTAAGATATATATATATATATATATATTAAAGGGACGCGGTGGCTCAGTGGGTTAGGACGCTGAGCTTGTCGATCGGAAGGTCGGCAGTTTGGCGGGTCGAATCTCGAGTGCCGCGTAACAGAGTGAGCACCTGTTACTCGTCCCAGCTTCTGCCAACCTAGCAGTTCGAAAGCACGTAAAAATGCAAGTTGAAAAATAGGGACCACTCCGGTGGGAAGGTAACAGCGTTCCGTGCGCCTTTGGCGTCTAGTCATGCCGGCCACATGACCACGGAGACGTCCTCGGACAAGCGCTGGCTCTTCGGCTTTGAAATGGAGATGAGCACCGGCCCCTAGAGTCGGAAACGACTAGCACGCATGTGCGGGGGAACCTTTACCTATACCTTATATATATATTAAGCTCTGGCAATGCAGGTAATTAAAGCCAGAGGCGGAGATCAGCCTCCATTCCTCCAGCTTTTCCCTTTTTTTCATAAATGATTAATTCATTATTATATTTTATTTCTCATTATTTAGCAACTGCCCACCTTCCTTCCAAAGGGACTCTGGGCGGTGTACGAATAAGGGATTAAAAACATAAAAATGGAACATAAAAAAACAACAACGCAGAGACAAAAGTAGTTTAAAATTGACCTTAAAAGTTAATTAAAATTGCGTATAGGTAGTCCTCGACTTACGATCTCAGTAGAGCCCAAACTTTTTACTGCTAACAGAGACATTTGTTAAGTGAGTTTTGTCCCATTTTTTTAACCTTTCTTGCCGGTTCTTAAGTGCATCACTGCAGTCGTTAAGTTAGCAACCTGGTTGTTAAGTGAATCTGGCTTCCCCGTTGACTTTGCTTGTCAGAAGGTCACAAAAGGGATCACGTGACCCCAGAAACACTGCAAGCGTCACAAATATGAACTGGTTGCCAAGCATCCAAATTTTGATCACGTGACCCTGGGGAGGCTGCAACAATCGTTAAGTGTGAAAAAATGGTCCTAATTCACTTTTTTCAGTGCCGTTGTAACTTCGAACCGTCGCTGAATGAGCTGTTGTAAGTTGAGGGTTATCTGTAGTTGTCTGAATGGGCGTTCACTTCTCCGTCTTTCATTCTTTCCCCCATTTAATTGCATTTTTAAAAAAAATTCTTTGCAAAGCACCTAGAAATTTTTTATTTCTAAAGCGGTTTTGCACCGCCTCACCCTCAGATTTAAATGTCTGATTGAAATGGGGGTAGCCAAGTTCAGGACAGGGGGGAAAAATGTTCAGTTTGCATTTGACTGCCCGACTATCTAATGTCATGCTTTCCATACCGCAGACTTGCAGTTTAAATCAGCGCTAGAAAACCCAGCTAGCCCTATATGAATACGCAGCACAGTTCCCACCTCTGCCCCTTGTCCAGAATTTAAATAACCTTATGCTGTAATTTTCATAATCTGGAATGAACGGTTATTTTCTCTGCTGGGGAAGTTAGTTGAGATGACCTTCTGTGCTTGGGCTGGATCAAGAGGGACAAACTCCCCATCACTGTTGAATTTGATTCGTGGGGGTTTTCGATTGAGGAGGGTTCTTCCTCCAGACCCTTCCCCATAATTTGGGCTTTAATTTGTGCCCCCTTTTCCTGCTCATCTGCCTGTTGGTTGGGAACAAGCGGTCTACCGATCTTCTGGCAGGTAGATATTTGGTGTGACCGGTCAAGGCAAAATTGCAAATGCTGTCAATTTTGCTGTCAAGGCAAAATTGCAAATAAGTAACAGAATTGGAAGGGACCTCGGAGGTCTTCTAGTCTAACCCCATTCTTTATACCTTTTTAGCCTCCAGTCCCCTAATTATCTGTTGCTCTTCTCTGCACTGGTTCCGTCTCCTCTGTCTTGCTGGTTCTCACTGTTTATTTCATTTGTCTTTAGGTTAGCACCTCCTAAAAATCAGCTCATTTTCCCACACTGAGAGCCATTTGACAGCCCAGAGAAAAAGAATAGCCTGACCTCATTTTACTGAAAGAGCCAGTTTGGTCTAGGCACCAAGATAGAAACCGGGAGATGGTGAGTTCTAGTCCCACCTTAGGTACGAAAGCCACTTAGTTGGGTGATTTGGGGCCAATCACCAGGAGGACAGTAAGTTTTAGTCCCGCCTTAGGCATGAAAGACAGCTGGGTGCCTTTTGGGCCAATCACCGGGAGACGGTGAGTTCTAGTCCTGCCTTATGTATCAAAGCAGACTAGGTGACTTTGGGCCAATCACCAGGAGCCAGTGAGTTCTAGTCCCATTTCAGGCACGAAAGACAGCTGGGTGCCTTTTGGGCCAATCACCAGGAGACGGTGAGTTCCAGTCCCGCCTTAGGCGTGAAAGCCATCTGGGTGATTCTGGAGCAGTTATTCTCTCCTAGCCCAACCCACCTCACAGGTTTGTTGTGGGGGAGATGAGCCGGAATCTGTTCCCTGCCTTTTGTTATTTATAAACATAACAAAGAAATACGTCTTGTGGGGGAGATAAAAAGAGCCAGTTTGGTCTAGGCACCAAGATAGAAACCGGGAGATGGTGAGTTCTAGTCCCACCTTAGGTATGAAAGCCACTTAGTTGGGTGATTTTGGGCCAATCACCAGAAGGACAGTAAGTTTTAGTCCCGCCTTAGGCATGAAAGACAGCTGGGTGCCTTTTGGGCCAATCACCGGGAGACGGTGCGTTCTAGTCCCGCCTTATGTATCAAAGCAGACTGGGTGACTTTGGGCTAATCACCAGGAGACTGTTGAGTTCTAGTCCCATTTCAGGCATGAAAGACAGCTGGGTGCCTTTTGGGCCAATCACCAGGAGACAGTGAGTTCTAGTCCCGCCTTATGTATCAAAGCAGACTAGGTGACTTTGGGCCAATCACCAGGAGACGGTGAGTTCTAGTTCCATTTCAGGCATGAAAGACAGCTGGGTGCCTTTTGGGCCAATCACCAGGAGATGGTGAGTTCTAGTCCCGCCTTATGTATCAAAGCAGACTAGGTGACTTTGGGCCAATCACCAGGAGCCGGTGAGTTCTAGTCCCATTTCAGGCACGAAAGACAGCTGGGTGCCTTTTGGACCAATCACCAGGAGACGGTGAGTTCTAGTCCCGCCTTATGTATCAAAGCAGACTAGGTGACTTTGGGCCAATCACCAGGAGCCGGTGAGTTCTAGTCCCATTTCAGGCACGAAAGACAGCTGGGTGCCTTTTGGGCCAATCACCAGGAGACGGTGAGTTCCAGTCCCGCCTTAGGCGTGAAAGCCATCTGGGTGATTCTGGAGCAGTTATTCTCTCCTAGCCCAACCCACCTCACAGGTTTGTTGTGGGGGAGATGTGCCGGAATCTGTTCCCTGCCTTTTGTTATTTATAAACATAACAAAGAAATACGTCTTGTGGGGGAGATAAAAACAGATACTCTTTTGAATTGGGAGGCAGACTTCGTTGGGGTCAGCAGGGGAGGAAGATGGAGCCCTGCAGTCGTGCGCACATTCACACAGTTGTGCAGAGAATCAGCCTGTGTGCTCCTAGGAGGGGGCACTTAACAGTGGCTGAACTCAGGAAAATTAACTCCGTGCTTAGCTTGATAGGAAATCAGTGGGAAACCCCAGAAAAAGGCCAGACAAGGAAATGACAAGGAGGCAGAAGGCCAGAACCAAAATGTGTTGAGGCCACAAAACCTGATAGGGCTTTTTGTGAAGAAACTAGAAATCACCTAGCGATCTTGATTACCTTGAGGAAAATGATCCGTTTTGCACCTGGTGGGTCCAGGGTTGGGAACTCCCTAGAAAATTACAGACCAGAAGCCTTTTGTAGAAGTGGATTCTCACTTTCACACAGCTGTCCAGCCAATCCTGACCTCTTACCTCTTCCCTTGGTCTGGCACTGACTAGAACACACTTTCTCCCATGTCTCTGGATGCTGCGTTGACCCTCCACCCGGCTTTAATTGATGGGCAGGACAGTGTTTCTCGGCCTTACCAACTTTTAAGGTGTGTGGACTTCAACTCCCAGAATCCCCCAGCCAGCACTTGGGAGCTGACATTCAGTCATGCTGGGAGGGGAATTCTGGGAGGTGAAGTCGACCCATGCTGGGCAGGGGAATTCTGGGAGGTGAAATTCTGGGAGGTACAGAGAAGAGCAACAAAGATGATTAGGGGACAGGAGGCTAAAACATATAGGGAACGGTTGCTGGAATTGGGTATGTCTAGTTTAACGAAGAGAAGGGTGAGGGGTGACATGATAGCAGTCTTCCAATATCTCAGGGGCTGCCCCAAAGAAGAGGGAGTCAAGCTATTCTCCAAAGCACCCGAAGGCAGGACGAGCAGCAACGGATGGAAACTGATCAAGGAGAGAAGCAACCCAGAACTAAGGAGAAACTTCCTGACAGTGAGAATAATTAACCAGTGGAACTACCTGCCTCCAGAAGTGGTGAATGCTCCAACACTGGAAGTTTTTAAGAAGACACTGGACAGCCATTTGCCTGAAACGGTACAGGGTTTCCTGCCGGAGCAGGGGATTGGACTAGATGACCTTCAGGGTCCCTTCCAACTTCTTCTTCTTCTTATTATTATTATTATTATTGTTATTATTATTATTATTATTATTATTATTATTATTATTATTATTATTATTATTATTATTAAGAGCCTTGGTGGAGCAGTGGGCTAATGCCTCCTTAAGTAACACCAGCTGCCTGCAATTAGTGCAGGTACGAGTCCCACCAGGCTCAAGGTTGACTCAGCCTTCCATCCTTCCGAGGTAGGTAAAATGAGGACCCAGATTGTTGGGGGCAATTAAGCTGACTTTGTAATAATGCCGCTTGGGGGGGCGAAAGCCCTAATAAGCAGGCATATATATAGAATGAAGGCTACTGCTAAGTTTGTAAGCTGCCCTGAGTCTTCGGAGAAGGGCGGGATATAAATGGAATTAAAATAAAAATAAATTATTATTCACTCTTGCTAGCAGGGGAATTCTGGGAAGTGAAGTCCCCACATCTTAAAGTTGCCAAGGTTGAGAAACACTGGGTAGTAACTTCATTTTGGAGTCACGATGCATGACAAGTTCCATCACAGTGATTGGGTTCGTGTGTCATCTTTATATAACCGAGGCATTCGCTGTCCTTCTCCATGTCTTTCCCCCCTCCACCACCCACAACATTTGTGGCGCCTTTTGCCTCTTTTTTTAAAAAACAGTTAAGGAAAAGACTGCACAAAAGGCCAGCCGTGCTTGAAAATAACAAATAGCATTGCAATCAGAACATGCAAAGTTCTCTTGAGTGTGAAAAAACCGGGACCAAAACTTAGGCAAATGTTTGCTGGGCTTTTCGTGTCTTCCTGCAGATGTTATCTGGTAACGAAATGCCTGCAAGAAAACTGCACAGCGTGGAAAACAGCAAGAACCCAAGAATAACTCTAAGTAGATTCTCTACTGTTGGAACGAATATCTATGTTACCAAATGCTGTAGATATAATTTACTTGGACTTCAGTAAGGCATTTGATAAAGTAGATCACAACCTACTACTTGATAAGATAGAAAAATGTGGGTTAGATAGCATCACCACCAGATGGATTCGTAGCTGGCTGACCGGCCGTACTCAGCGTGGGGTCCTCAATGGAACTGCATCTACATGGAAGGAAGTGTGTAGTGGGGTGCCCCAGGGCTCTGTTCTGGGCCCAGTGCTCTTCAACATCTTCATTAACGATTTGGATGAGGGGATAGATGAGGAACTCATCAAATTTGCAGATGACACCAAGCTGGCAGGAATAGCCAATACTCCAGAAGATAGGCTTAAGATACAGGAGGATCTGGACAGACTCGAACACTGGGTGCAATCTAACAGAATGAAATTCAGTGGCGAAAAAAGTCAGGTTCTACATTTAGGCAGGAAAAATCAAATGCATAGGTATAGTATAGGTGGTACCTTGCTCAATAGTAGTAACTGTGAGAGGGATCTCGGAGTCTTAGTAGACAATCACTTCAATATGAGCCAGCCGTGAGCTGCAGCTGCCAAAAAAGCCAACACAGTGCTAGGCTGCAATAACAGAGGGATAGAATCAAGTTCACGTGAAGTACTAATACCACTTTACAAGGCCTTGGTAAGGCCACACCTGGAATACTGCATCCACTTTTGGTCACCACGATGTAAAAAAGATGTCGAGACTCTAGAAAGGGTACAGAGAAGAGCAACAAAGATGATTGGGGGAGTGGAGGCTAAAACATAGGGAACGGTTGCTGGAATTGGGTATGTGTAGTTTAATGAAGAGAAGGGTGAGGGGTGACATGATAGCAGTGTTCCAATATCTCAGGGGCTGCCCCAAAGAAGAGGGAGTCAAGCTATTCTCCAAAGCACCCAAAGGCAGGACAAGAAGCAATGGATGGAAATTCATCAAGGAGAGAAGCAACCTGGAACTAAGGAGAAACTCCCTGACAGTGAGGACAATTAACCAGTGGAACAACCTGCCTCCAGAAGCGGTGAATGCTCCAACACTGGAAGTTTTTAAGAAGAGACTGGCCAGCCATTTTTCTGAAATGGTATAGGGTTTCCTGCCTGAGCAGGGGGTTGGACTAGATGACCTCCAAGGTCCCTTCCAACTTATTATTATTATTATTATTATTATTATTATTATTATTATTATTATTATTATTATTATTATTATTATTATTATTATTATTATTATTATTATTAACAACCCTCTCCTTTTTTCATTTATATGTGTCAAGACTTTTTCACAGAATAAAAGCAGAAGGAAGGAAGGAAGGAAGGAAGGAAGGAAGGAAGGAAGGAAGGAAGATGATTTGCAACCTTCTCAACAGATTATTACAGTCTTACAGTCTTTTCTCCCACTTAGATACTATATGTCTCTTCCACGTCTGTATGTAATCCATGTCCATTTTAATCTTGAAATCCATAAATCATCAATCTGTGGTTTTTCTTCTGTCAGCAAAAAGTCCACACAAGATTTCCAGTCTTTTAGAAAAGTTTTTTATTTTGCTTTTATTTTTTTCTATCTCCAGACAGCTCAGTTTTGACATTGCTACAAATTCTTGTCATTTTCACTGTCCATTCCTCCACTGGGAATTTCATTATTTTTCCATCACAATAACCTTGCTGCAGCTAACATACAATTAAATCAATGGGCCGTCAGTCTCTTCTAGTTGATTAAGTACCAATAACAAGATTTCTTTGCCGTACAGCTAGTTCTCAACTTACAAGCGTTTGTTTAGTGGCCATTTGAAATTACAAGGGCACTGAATAATGTGACTTATGACCATTTTACACACTTACGACCACTGCAGCATCCCCATGATCACATGATCAAAATTCAGACACTTGGCAACTGACTCACTTTTATGACGGTTGCCGTTTCCCGGGATCACGTGATCCCCTTTTGCGACCTTCTGACAGGCAGAGCCAACTAATTTAACAACGGCAATTTTGGGCTCAATTGCAATCGTAAGTCGAGGATTACATGTATCCATTCAACTATCTCCCACCAGGGTCTCCTAGAAATTCAAAGGAAGCAGATAAAAATCAAAGATAACTTAGTTCGACATCTAAACTAGAATTCCAAATGGCCTGTGGACACACCAAAATTGTTTTGTAAGATTTGGAATAAATTTTCTTTCCTTCCACCCAAATTGCTCAGCAAGCACTTAAAAAAAAGAGAGCAAATTTTAGTCCTTAGACATTAGGGAAATATTTTACTGTTTCGTCATGGGGAAAACACACGTAAAAAATTAGAACGATTTATTTGCATCTTGCCTCAGGTTCATCCTTTACAAAAATCGCAAGGCAATTTACGGTTCTCAAATTACTCACTGGACATCTGCATATTGATGAAGAATAACAGCAAATCACTTGTGCAGGCAGCAATTCAAATAACGTTTCTTAATTCTGAATAATCTGCAACACAATCTTGGAGGGTTAGCAAGGCATGAGTAACCTCTTGAGTATTTTTCTGTCAAAAGCCTAGAAACCATGTTCAACTGATTTTAAAAATATTTTAGAACTTGATGGCCAAACAAATTAGGTTACATGAATTCCTCTGGAAGTGTGCCTGCAAGCACGTCCATGCCAAAACAAGAGGGCCAGTCATCTCCTTAAATCTTCAAATACTGCAAATGAGTCAGACAGATGTGTCACAAAACAAGAAAAAAACTTAAAAGATCAGGAATGCATTACAGAAGGAATGCAGGCGATCCTCAACTTACGGCAGTTCATTTAGTGACCCTTTGAAGTTTCGACGACGCTGGGGAAAAAAGTGACTTATGATCATTTTTCACCCTCATGACCATTGTGGCAACCCCATGGTCACGTGATTAGCATTCAGAAGCTTGACAACTGATTCACATTTATGAACCTTCACAGCTGACTCATATTTATGATGACTGCAATGTCCTGTGATCAACATTTGCGACCTTCTGACAAGCCAAGTCAGTGGGGAAGCCAGATTCACTTAACAACTGTCTTACTAACTCGACAAAGTGCAATGATTCACTTAAGAAGCGTGGCAGGAAAGGTCATAAAACAGGGCAAAAGCATTTAACAAATATCGCACACTTAGCGGCAGAAATTTTGGGCTCAGTTGGGTCATAAGTCCAGGATGACATGTATTCTTTTGTATTCCTTTTGTAAGGAATATGGGAGAACAATCCCATCAGGAGAAGATTCAGCCATCCATCTGCATTGGAAAGACCAAGACCACTCTTCGGGAGACAACAAAGACCACCTTTTGGACAGAGGTTGGAAAGAGGGGTCCAAGAGACCATCTAGATCAAAACTGAACAGCCCTCTCTCTCTCAGCAGAGTGGGAGGGATACGACATGAAGAAGAAGAAGAAGAAGAAGAAGAAGAAGAAGAAGAAGAAGAAGAAGAAGAAGAAGAAGAAGAAGAAGAAGAAGAAGAAGAAGAAGGAGGAGGAGGAGGAGGAGGTGGTTGGAAGGAAGGGACCTTGGAGGTCATCTAGTCCAACCCCCTGCTCAGGCAGGAAACCCTATACCATTTCAAAGAAATGGCTGTCCAGTCTCTTCTTAAAAACTTCCCGTGTTGGAGCATTCACAACTTCTGGAGGCAGTTTGTTCTGCTGGTTAACTGTTCTAACAGTCAGGAAATGTCTCCTTAGTTCCAGGTTGCTTCTCTCCTTGACTAGTTTCCATCCATTGCTTCTTGTCCTGCTTTCAGGTGCTTTGGAGAATAGCTTGACTCCCTCTTCTTTGGGGCAGCCCCTGAGATATTGGAAGACTGCTATCATGTCCCCCCACCACTTGTCCTTCTCGTCATTAAACCAGAGATACCCAGTTCCAGCAACTGTTCTTCGTATGTTTTAGCGTCCAGTCCCCTGATCATCTATCTCCAGTCTACAACACCATCCTTTCAGCGGTTCCAAGAAGGCTCCACACCCATTTAAGTCCATCTAATGAAAAGACATCACTCTGTCAACAAAAGTGCGTATAGTCAAGGCTATGGTCTTCCCAGTTGCAATGTATGGCTGTGAAAGTTGGACCATAAGAAAGGCAGAGCGCCAAAGAATTGAGGCCTTTGAACTATGGTGCTGGAGAAGTCTCCTGCGAGTCCCTTGGACTGCAAGGCGATCAAACCGGTCAGTCCTAGAGGAGATCAACCCTGACTGCTCTTTAGAAGGCCAGATCCTGAAGCTAAAACTCAAATCCTTTGGCCACCTAATGAGAAGGAAGGACTCACTGGAGAAGAGCCTAATGCTGGAAAAGATGGAGGGCAAGAGAAGAAGGGGACGACAGAGAATGAGGTGGCTGGATGGAGTCACTGAAGTAGGAGGCGTGAGCTTAAATGGACTCCAGAAGATGGTAGAGGACAGGAAGGCCTGGAGGAACATTGTCCGTGGGGTCGCGATGGGTCGGACAAGACTTCGCAACTAACAACAACAATGAAAAGAAGGACTAGGCTAAGGTGACATGATAGTAGTCTTCCAATATTGGAAGGGCTCTTACGAAGACAAGGGGCTCAATCTATTCTCCAAAGCGCCTGAAGGCAGGAGAAGAAGCAACGGATGGAAACCCATGAAGGAGAGAAGCAACCTGGAACTAAGGAGAAACTTCCTGACAGTGGCCTCAATTTTCTCTCAGAAAGAGTGCTAATGACCAGATGACTGCAGGGAATATGAATCCTTCCATCCTCCACCATTCAGTCAGAACTGAAGAAGCTTCTTGGATGGGAAGTGAAACGTCTTCAAAGAAAAAACAAGAACATCCAGTTGCCTTTTGAAAGAGCCCCTTTGGGCCAACCCTGACCTGGACGACTTTAAGAATCTGCACAGACATTAAAAAAGGAATACTTGCACTACCCTCAGAACTGCTTACCCACGCATTTATTACTCAGTTGCCTGGCAAAGCATATTTATTCCCACGTGGGTCTCGGGATGTGGAACGCCACAGTAAAATCATACTTTCGGCCTAACCTGGATAGTTACTGGGAGACAAGAATGGAAGAGGGGCCATTTTGCAAATGGAGCTCCTGGAGAAAAAGGTAGGAGAGAAAAGTCACGAAAAATGAAAGGAATACGGGCGTGGCCTGGATTTCCGTTCCAAATTTTCAAGAATTACAGATTTTTACTTGGGTCTGCTTCACAGCTGCATCTGCTAATTGCCAGGAAAACCTCAATAAATCTCCATGTCTCTCAAAAGCCATCCAGAAGAAAAAGGGATCGTCCATAAAGACAGTCTCTTTCTCTAACCAGCTAGCTCAGATTCCACGCTGCCGGTACTGCTGCTGGTTGGAAGTCTCTGCTTTGAACTTCCCATTCACCGGTAGATAGCCAAGTAAGTCAGCGTTATAAATGGGAAGGCAGGAGAAGAAGCAACGGATGGAAACTCACCAAGGAGAGAAGCAACCTGGAACGAAGGAGAAACGTCCTGACAGTTAGAACAATTGTCAACTGTTGTTTTCTTCTTGGTAGTTCCTTGATGAGACTGTTGTATACTGCTTGTCTGAGCTGGTAGTTCCTCGGTTGTCCCACCAAGCCACTAGTATATAAACAGGGAGCAAACGCCACTCCCTTCTAGCACTGAGGATGTTACCTAGTTGGGTCATGAAACGTCTGCAAGAAAACCACCAAGCTCAGAGAGCACCAAGGACCTCACAGTCCTCCTCCTCCTCCTCCCTTCTAGCACTGAGGATGTTACCTAGTTGGGTCATGAAACATCTGCAAGAAAACCACCAAGCTCAGAGAGCACCAAGGACCACACAGTCGTCATCCTCCTCTGTCTCCTCCTCCTCCTCCCTTCTAGCACTGAGGATGTTACCTAGTTGGGTCATGAAACATCTGCAAGAAAACAACCCACCTCAGAGAGCACCAAGGACCCCACAGTCCTCCTCCTCCTCCTCCTCCTCCTCCCTTCTAGCACTGAGGATGTTACCTAGTTGGGTCATGAAACATCTGCAAGAAAACCACCAAGCTCAGAGAGCACCAAGGACCCCACAGTCGTCATCCTCCTCCTTCTCCTCCTCCTCCTCCCTTCTAGCACTGAGGATGTTACCTAGTTGGGTCATGAAACATCTGCAAGGAAACCACCCAGCTCAGAGAGCACCAAGGACCCCACAGTCCTCCTCCTCCTCCCCCTCTTCTTCCATCTCTCCGCAAGCTCCTCTTCCTTCTGACACTGATGACGTTACCTAGTTGGGTGATGAAATGTCTGCAAGAAAACCACCCAGCTCAAAGAGCCCCAAGGATCCCACAGTTCTTGCCTTGAGCTACAAATATTCCCTTCTGTTGCCTTCATGTTATTCAACGGGCAGGGAAATTCCTTGTGATCATGGGGGAGACTTTAAAGTTAACTGGTCTGTGTCCTCCTGTTCCGCTCACATACTTCCCCGAGCACATCTGACTGGCCGTCCCTCCCAAGAGTAATCCTGAAAACAGGAACTGTCCCCAGTTCTCTTGCAACACTGTTAAGACCGGCCAGATTGCCCTTCTCCTCACTTTGCCCCAGCTTCAAAGAATGCTGTCTCAGTCGTCTGAACCACCCCCCCAGCTCTTCACGGTCACAAGGCCCTGAGGCTGGCACGATGGCCAACATCTGTGATGAAACATCTGTCTCATGAGGCGTCCTTGATGCCCTCTGAGCTTGGTTGTTTTCTTGCAGATGTTTCATGACCCAAACTAGACTGACGATGTTACCTAGTTTGGGCCGTGAAACATCTGCAAGAAAACAACCAAGCTCGGAGAGCACCGAGGACCCCCAGATGTCAACCCTGAGCTGCAAATATCCTCTTTTATTAGTCCATCCATTTCAGGATGCTCTTGGGCTGGTTGATCTCCCACATTCTTTGGATGTGAAGACCATTCTCCTCCACTTTTTTTTACATCGACCAAATCTCTTGGAAGGGGCGGATGACGTTTTCGAGTTTCTTCACTTCTACCAGCACCATCATCTGATGTTCAGGTGGAGGAATGAAGCATCCAGCTCTCCTTTAGAAGGGATTTGTTTCTATACTGGTTGGGTGGTACCAATAAAGGGGAATATTTGTAGCTTGGGGTTGAAATGAGGGCCCGCTCTCTGAACTTAGTGGTTTCCTTGCAGATGTTTCATGACCCAACAAGGTAATGTCATCAACGCTTGAAGGGAATGGGGTTTGCTAGGAGGAGGAGGAGCCGGTGGAAGGGGAGGAGAAGGAATAGGAGGAGCAGGAGGAGGACTGTGGAATCCTTGGAGCTCTCCGAGCTTGGTTGTTTTCCTGGAAGCATTTCATGACCCAACGTAAGTAACATTGGCAGCATAAGTAACAACCAAGCTCAGAGAACACCAAGAACTCCTGCAGACGGGGAGAAAGCTCCGTTTACCAGTTGTAGGAGGTTGCTGCTTGGCTAGTCTTACTTAAGACGAGAGGGGCTAGGAACTTTTTTTTTTAATCCCATTTATATCCCGCCCTTCTCCGAAGACTCAGGGCGGCTTACAATCTAAAGCACAAATCAATGTGCTTAGCGATAGCCTTCCTTCTATGTATATGCCTGCTTATTAGGGCTTTCACACACACCCCAAGCGGCATTATTACAAAGTCAGCTTAATTGCCCCCAACAATCTGGGTCCTCATTTTACCTACCTCGGAAGGATGGAAGGCTGAGTCAACCTTGAGCCTGGTGGGACTCGAACCTGCACTAATTGCAGGCAGCTGGTGTTACTTAAGGAGGCATTAGCCCACTGCTCCACCAAGGCTCTTTTGCAGGTGAAGCCACCGTGAGCAGGGGGACCTTGCAAGTGCTGCAGGATTTCAGTCCTTCACAACGTAGTGTGTTACCCATTGTTTTCTTGGTGACTTTGGTCCCAGCTGCCTTGAGGTCATTGACAAGATCCTCCCGTGTAGTTCTGGGCTGATTCCTCACCGTTCTCAGGATCATTGAAACTCTACGAGGTGAGATCTTGCATGGAGATCCCCAGAGCGAGGGAGATTGAGAGTTATTGTGTCTTTCTTCCATTTGCGAAGCATCACACCAACTGTTGTCACCTTCTCACCAAGTTGCTTGGCAATAGTCTTGTAGCCCATTCCAGCCTTGCGTAGGTCTACAATCTTGTCCCTGACACAAGCTCTTTGGTCTTGGCCATGGTGGAGAGTTCATGAATCTGATTGATTGATTGCCTCTGTGGACAGGTGTCATTTATACAGGTAACAGCTGTGATTAGGAAGACTCCTTTTATGAGAGTGCTCCTCATCTCACTTTGTTACCTGTATAAAAAGACACCTGGGAGCCAGAAATCTTGCTGACTGATAGGGGATCAAATACTGATGTCACTCATTAAAATGCAAATCAATTTGTAACTTTTTTTGAAATGCCTTTTTTCGGATTATTGTTATTATTATTATTATTTTGGTTATTCTGTTCCTCCCCCTTAAAATAAATCTACCATTAAAATTATAGAGTGATCATTTCTTTGTCAGTGGGGGATCAAATTCTTCCTTTTGCCTCACTGTAGGTTGCTTCACTCCTTGATTAGTTTCCATCCATTATTTTTTGCCCTGCCTTCAGGTGCTTTGGAGAATAGGTTGACAAACACACACTATCTTCTTTGGGGCAGCCCCTTAGATATTGGAGCACTGCTATCATGTCACCCCTAGTCCTTCTCTTCATTAAACTAAACATACTCAGTTCCTCTAATCACTCTTCATAAGTTTTAGCCACACTTCCCCTGCTCATCTTTGTTGGCTGATCAGATGGAGCACCTGGATTGACAGGAGGTGAGTAACCTTAAATCCCTTGTTGTTGTTGTTAGTTGCGAAGTCGTGTCCGACCCATCGCGACCCCACGGACGACGTTCCTCCAGGCCTTCCTGTCCTCTACCATCTTCTGGAGTCCATTTAGGCTCACGTCTACTGCTTTAGTGACTCCATCCAGCCGCCTCATTCTCTGTCGTTCCCTTCTTCTCTTGCCCTCCATCTTTCCCAGCATTAGGCTCTTCTCCAGTGAGTCCTTCCTTCTCGTTAGGTGGCCAAAGTATTTGAGTTTCAACTTCAGGATCTGGCCTTCTAAAGAGCAGTCAGGGTGGATCTCCTCTAGGACTGACCGGTTTGATCGCCTGGCAGTCCAAGGAACTCGCAGGAGTCTTCTCCAGCACCATAGTTCAAAGGCCTCGATTCTTTGGCGCTCAGCCTTTCTTATGGTCCAACTTTCACAGCCATACATTGCAACTGGGAAGACCATAGCCTTGACTATACACACTTTTGTCGACAGGGTGATGTCTCTGCTTTTTAGTGTGCTGTCTAGATTTGCCATAGCTTTCCTCCTGAGGAGCAAGCATCTTTTAATTTCTTGGCTGCAGTCCCCATCTGCGGTGATCTTGGAGCCCAGGAAAACAAAATCTGTCACTACCTCCATTTCTTCCCCATCTATTTGCCAGGAATTGAGAGGGCCGGATGTCATGATCTTACTCCCCTAAAGAACCAAGCACTCTTTTCTGCCAGGTGATCGATCACCAGACTGTGAGTGCAATGTGATTTCTAAGAGCAAAGCTCAGGATGGCAGACAAGGTGGGAGGACTTGAAGTTGTTGCACCCAGAGATGCCATCTGGGAACAGCCACGCAAAGTATCAGCTGCACATTAAGAACAGACTTAACAAGCAGGATAAGCAACATAAAAACATGAATGCTTCGTCTATGATGTCTGATATGATGGCAGTGTTCCAATGTCTGAGGGGCTGCCACAAAGAAGACGGGGGTCAACCTATTCTCCAAAACACATGAAGGCAGAACAAGAAGCCTTCCCTGTTGTTCTTCTTAGCTGTGAAGTCGTGTCTGACCCATCGCGACCCCATGGACGTTCCTCCAGGCCTTCCTGTCCTCTACCATCTTCTGGAGTCCATTGAAGCTCACGCCTACTGCTTCAGTGACTCCATTCAGCCACCTCATTCTCTGTTGTCCCCTTCTTCTCTTGCCCTCAACCTTTCCCAGCATTAGGCTCTTCTCCAGTGAGTCCTTCCTTCTCGTTAGGTGGCCAAAGGATTTGAGTTTCAACTTCAGGATCTGGCCTTCTAAAGAGCAGTCAGGGTTGATCTCCTCTAGGACTGACCGGTTTGATCGCCTTGCAGTCCAAGGGACTCGCAGGAGACTTCTCCAGCACCATAGTTCAAAGGCCTCAATTCTTTGGCGCTCTGCCTTTCTTATGGTCCAACTTTCACAGCCATACATTGCAACTGGGAAGACCATAGCCTTGACTATACGCACTTTTGTTGACAGAGTGATGTCTTTTCATTAGATGGACTTAAATGGGTGTGGAGCCTTCTTGGAACCGCTGAAAGGACCTTGAGCCCCTTGTCTTCGTAAGAGCCCTTCCAATATTGGAAGACTACTATCATGTCACCTTAGCCTAGTCCTTCTTTTCATTGTTGTTGTTAGTTGCGAAGTCTTGTCCGACCCATCGCGACCCCACGGACAATGTTCCTCCAGGCCTTCCTGTCCTCTACCATCTTCTGGAGTCCATTTAAGCTCACGCCTCCTACTTCAGTGACTCCATCCAGCCACCTCATTCTCTGTCGTCCCCTTCTTCTCTTGCCCTCCATCTTTTCCAGCATTAGGCTCTTCTCCAGTGAGTCCTTCCTTCTCATTAGGTGGCCAAAGGATTTGAGTTTTAGCTTCAGGATCTGGCCTTCTAAAGAGCAGTCAGGGTTGATCTCCTCTAGGACTGACCGGTTTGATCGTCTTGCAGTCCAAGGGACTCGCAGGAGTCTTCTCCAGCGCCATAGTTCAAAGGCCTCAATTCTTTGGCGCTCAGCCTTTCTTACGGTCCAGCTTTCACTGCCGTACATTGCAACTGGGAAGACCATAGCCTTGACTATACACACTTTTGTTGGCAGGGTGACGTCTCTGCTTTTTAGTGTGCTGTCTAGATTTGCCATGGCTTTCCTCCCCAGGAGCAAGTGTCTTTCAATTTCTTGGCTGCAGTCCCCATCTGCGGTGATCTTGGAGCTCAGGAAAATAAAATCTGTCACTTAAATCCCTACTGAGCTTCAAAGGTTGAAGGTGAAATAAAACCTGTCACTGCCTCTAGTCTTAACACCTCAGCCATGATCTACACTGGCTCCAATCCGTTCTGACAAAAGATCTCACCTCCCATCACCAGGATGAGAAACAAAAGAACTACAAAGCATATGATGAAAGAAACAGATGTTAGGTGATAAGGAAAACGCAAAGGTGTTTCCCCCCCCCAAGAGGCAACTGGACTTTCTTTGTTTTACCTTGAAGATGTTTCGCTTCTCAACCAAGAAGCTTCTTCACTTCTGGCTGAAGGGTGGAGAAGGGAAGGATTTCTATTCCCTGCAGTCATCTGGTCGTTAGTACTCTCTCTGAGAGTCGTTGAGGCCACTTGGAGGTATATCTGTGCCCTCAGGGTCACCTGAGTGGTGCAAATGGGTGTGGAGCCTTCTTGGAACTGCTGAAAGGACTGTGTTGTAAACAGGAGATGGGTGGTGTCATATCGCTCTCCTTCATAATGTAGGATGACTCTTTGACCCCTCTTTCAAGCTAGCAGTCCTCTCTATCCAGAATGTGGACTTGGTTGCCTTCAAAAGAGTCCATTTTTCATTAGATGAAGAATGGTTGCAGGGACTGGGTATGGCTAGTCTAGAGAAATGAAGGACTAGGGGTGACATGAGTCTTTGAGGGGCTGCCCCAAAGAAGAGTGGGTCGCCCTATTATTCTCCAAAGCACCGGAGGGCAGGACAAAATGGATGGGAACTAATCAAGGAGAGAAGCAACCGGGAGCTAACGACAAATTTCATCACAGTGAGAACAATTAATCATTGGAAAAGCTTGCCTCCAGAAGTTGTGGGTGCTCCAACGCTGGATTTTTTTTTCAAGTAGAGACTGGACAACCATTTGTCCGGGATGGTATAGGGTTTCCTGATTAGTGCAATGTGGACTTTGTGTTCTTAAGGAGTGTTTGCCAATTTCTAGTTGGCTGATGGCTGGTGTTAGCTTCTGTTGCTCTGCTATTGTTAGCTGTAAGTTTTGCTGCAAGGGATTTTGAAGTATTTTTCTCCTGAATGGATTTTGCCTGTAGCAATCCTTTACTTATTTATTTACTTATTTTATTAGATTTATATACCGCCCTTTCCCGAAGGACTCAGGGCGGTTTACAGGGTATTTAAAACAAGAAATATAAAAGTTAAAAACAATTAAAAAAATTACATCAATCCCTGGAAAAAAAGTAAAAACCCCAATTAAAATTAAAATTAAAATTCTCAGCTTGGGCCAGAGAGCTCGAAGAGCCAAGTCTTCAGGTCCCGGCGGAATGAACGGAGGTCGGGGGCAGTTATGCATGGAGACATTTGGGGAGGCTGCCTTAGCCGGCAGCCAATACTACATTTTTTTTCTTAAATGCCGGCTCCTTAACTTTCCTTTCTAGCCAGTAGCTAATTCTTAAAGGGAAATACGCCTTTTTAAGCTAGTTCCCTCAATGGCTTGTCTTTTCTGTCTCTGGAGGCTTTTCCTTGTTTGATGAATATATGGAAGAGGGAAAATATGGGTTTTTTCCCTCCAAATTCTTCCTTCAGAAGGAGAGAGGAATGAGAAAGAGGGAGGGAGGGAGGGAGGGAAGGAAATCCCGCCTTAGCACTTGGCCACCAATAGCAGCCCTGCCATTGACTTTGCTTGTCAAAAGGTTGCAAAAGGGGAATCACATGACCCTGGGACACTGTGACCCATCATAAATATGAATCCATTGCCAAGCTTCCCAATCACTTGCCAATCATCCAAGCATCGGTTGCCAAGCATCCTGGGCACGCTGCCATGGTCATAAGTGTGAAAAATGGTCATAAGTCATTTCAGTGCAATTGCAACTTTGAACAGGGGTTTTTTTGTTTTTTTTTGGGGGGGGGGCATCAAGTTTTTGACACCTTGGTGGGTGATATTCGAATATTGCCATACCCTAAAAGTGGTACAATCGGTGAAAAGGTTGAAAAGCCCTGGTCTAAAACACGGGTGTCAAACTCGACGTATCACAATTTTTGTCACATTGCCGGAGCTGGGGTAGGCGTGGCCTCCACATGATGCAACCGGCCTGCGGGCCAGCAGTTTGACACTCCTGGTCTAAAAGAAGGGAAATGGCCAGCTGTCTGCAAGGAGTATAAATCCTTCCCTTCCCCACCATTCAGTCAGAACCTGAAGAAGCTTCTGGGATGAGAAGCGAAATGTCTTCAAAGAGAAAAAAAGAAAGTCCAGTTGCCTCCTGAAAAAGCATCTTTGGGGATTCGATTCGATTCGATTCAACTCTTCGTAACAGCCCAGAGTCGCTGATTTGAGACAGCTGGCTATATAAATTGACTGAATGATTAAACAAATGAATGAACGAACCAATGAATGAACAAAATGAGCCAGAAATGTGTAAAGCCCCTTACAAGAAACTGCCTAAGTCTGCCAAATCAATTTTTTGCAGTGTCGTTCTTCTTTTAAGACCGTGCTATCAAAATTCAACACAAAGCAGTAATTCTGCTGACAGATTTCAAAAAGTCCCCGGCCCCCGCAACACCGTCGGGTGAACCACACTTTCAGACTCAAAATAATTTGGGCTTGTTCCTGACTCAGAAAAACAAAAATATATATCCTCTATATTCTATCTTAAACCCTGATTTATTGTAACCACATCATACTGACTCTATATGTTGGGGTTTTGGGTTTTTTTTGCCTTACAGAAAGCATTAATCAGGAGTGTTCTGTAAAGGAGAACAATTTTACTTTATTTGAACATTAAACCCAAAGACTCTCCACCCACTCACATATGACACATGGTGTTTCGCAGCAAAAATAATTAAAAATAAATACTGCAGAATCAACTGTATCTCTCTGTGTGTGTGGGGGGGGTTGTTGTTTTGAAATCCCAAAATTTGATTATTATTATTATTTTATTATTAATTTAATTTCTATACCGCCCTTCTCCCGAAGGACTCAGGGCGGTGTACAGGGCAATAAATACAATAAAAATACAATATACAAAAGTTAAGATAAAAATTAAATAAAAAGCCCAATTACAATAAAAATTAATTAAAATTACTATTAAAAATACCCCAAACCCATCAGACCAGGCTGGCTTGTTCAAATAAGTACGTTTTCAGGTCACGGCGGAAGAAGCGAAGGTCAGGAGTCATCCGGAGCTCAACCGGTAAATGATTCCAAAGGTCTGGCGCGCCCACAGAGAACGCCCTCCCCCTGGGGGTCACCAGCCGACATTCTCTGACCGACGGCACCCTGAGGAGGCCCTCTGTGGGAGCGCACTGGACGAAGGGAAGTTGACACCAGCAGCAGGTGCTCCCGTAAGTAATCTGGACCCATGCCATTTAGGGCTTTATAGGTCATCACCAGCACTTTGAATCTCACCCGGAGGGCAACTGGAAGCCAATGCAGCTCGCAGAGTAGAGGTGTTACATGGGAATATCGGGAGACCCCATCACAACTCGCGCGGCCGCATTCTGCACCAGTTGAAGCCTCCGAGTGGTCCTCAAGGGCAGCCCCATGTAGAGAGCATTGCAGTAGTCTAAACGAGAGGTCACGAGTGCATGAGTGACTGTACGCAAGGCATCCCGGTCCAGATAGGGCCGCAACTGGCGCACCAGGCGAACCTGGGCAAAGGCCCCCCTAGTCACAGCTCCTATATGATCTTCCAGGGAGAGCTGTGAATCTAGGAGGACACCCAAGTTGCGGGCCCTATGTACGGGGGGTAATACCTCACCCCCCATGGTTAAAGATGGAATAACCTGAATTTCCCGAGATGCCGGCACGTACAACCACTCAGTCTTGTCGGGATTGAGCCGAAGCCTGTTCCTCCCCATCCAGACCCGGACCGCCTCCAGGCAATGGGACATCACATTGAGGGCATCACTGGGGTGGTTTGGGGTGGAGATGAAAAGCTGGGTATCATCAGCATACTGATGATACCCGACCCTGAAACCACGAATGATCTCACCCAGTGGCTTCATATAGATGTTGAACAGGAGAGGCGAGAGGACCGACCCCTGAGGAACTCCACAAACGAGAGGCCTCAAGGCCGACCTCTGCCCTCCTGCCAACACCGACTGCGAACGTCCCAGGAGGTAGGAGGAGAATCACTGCAAAACAGTGCCTCCCACTCCCAACCCCCTGAGACGCCGCAGTAGGATACCATGGTCGATGGTATCGAAAGCCGCTGAGAGGTCTAATAAGACTAGGACAGAGGAGCAACCCATGTCCCGAGCCCACCAGAGATCATTCACCAGTATTCTGGAAAATTCAGGATTCTCTTTGCCCAGAAATCAAGGAGACCTTGTTTTACCTGGGTGAAAGTGAGTAGGTGGATAACTTCATCCAAACGGCTGGAGGCCCATCAGAGACAAAATAAAAAATAAAAAACAGAGAATCCCATGGCAATTGCTTCAGCTTCACTTAATCGGATTACTCAATTAACTGAACTTCTGAATTTGCAGAAGGTTCACCCAGGGAGTCTAAAACCCAAAGCAAGCTGAGAAGATGCTAGCATTTTAGCCTCTCCGCTTTTCATTAACCTGGTGTAAATGTAAAAAAAGATGTTGAGACTCTTGAAAGAGTACAGAGAAGACCAACAATGATGATTGCGGGACAGGAGGCTAAAACATACGATAAATGGTTCCAGGAATTGGGTATGTCTAGTTTAATGCATGGCACAAAAAGGAGGCTTAGGGATTTTTTATTTAAACTGTTTAATGGGTGAGGGAGGGGGGGGAGGGATTTATTTATTTATTTTATTTTATTGAATTTATATACCGCCCTTTCCCGAAGGACTCAGGGCGGTTTACAGGGTACTTAAAACACTGATACAAAAACATTGATACAAAAATTAAAAAGAATTAAAAGAATTAAATTTAATCCCTGAAAAAAATATATAAAAACCCCAATTAAAAACTCTCAGCCTGGGCCGGAAAGCTCGAAGAGCCAGGTCTTCAGGTCCCGGCGAAATGAATGGATGTAAGTTCCAGCAGAAAGATGGGGGGATTTTGCTGGACCTTTCTCAGTCCAGGTTGGTAGATGGTCGCGGCGGTGGGGGGGTGTCTTGGGGCTCGGGATGGGGTGGGGACAGTGATCCCCACGGTGATTGGGAATGGCGGCAGATGGATGAACAGAGGGCCATATCGAAACTTGGGATTTTGCCCCCGCTATCTCCGAGCGGTGGCGCGCTCCGACCCTCTGGCTTCATCCTGCTTTTCCGGGGGTGGGGGAGGACAGGTACCTGAGCTCAGGCTGGTTTATTTGAATGCCAGGTCTGTGGTGAATAAAGCTCCCCTCATCCTGGATTTGATTGAGGAGGAAGGCGCAGACCTGGCATGCATTACTGAAACCTGGTTGGGCCCGGAGGGAGGGGTCCCTTTGATTGAGCTATGCCCACCAGGTTTCCGTGTGCTTCACCAGCCTCGGGCTCAGGGTAGGGGCGGGGGGGTGGCAGTTGTTATTAAGGAGGCCCTTTGTCCGCGGGAGACCACTGCCCCTCAAATAGGCGGATGTGAGTCCCTCCTCCTGAGGTGGGGTCCTGGGGGTCAGTTGGGTCTGTTGCTCACGTACCTTTCTCCCAGCTGCGTGGCAACGGCCCTGCCCGGGCTACTCGATGCTCTCTCGGGGTTGGCGGTTGAGTTTCCCAGGCTTATGGTTCTGGGAGATTTTAACCTGCCTTCCGTGGGCAGCGCGTCGGGGGTGGCCCGAGAGTTCATGGCTTCCATGATGGCCATGGACCTGACCCAGATTATTCAGGGTCCGACTCACGAGGGGGGAAACACGCCCGACCTTATTGTTATCTCTGGGCAGTGGCTTAATGGTCTGGGTAGGGTTACTCCAACATCTCAACCCCTTTCATGGACAGACCATTATCTCTTGCGGTTGGGCCTCCGTCATGCCACTCCCCGCTGCTGGGAGGCGGAACCGACCAGGTGATTCCGCCCCAGGCACCTGATGGACCCAGATAGGTTCCAGACGGCACTTGGATTGATTCCTTCCTCCCTTTCCCACAGCCCGGTCGAGACCTTAGTTGACGCCTGGCAACGGGCTGCTTCGGAGGCTCTCGACCGTGTTGTGCCTTTGCGGCCTCTGACCCGGCGCAGATCCCGGCTCGCTCCTTGGTTCTCCGTGGACCTGCGGGAGATGAAGCGCCGGAGAAGGGGCCTAGAGAGCATTTGGAGATCCAGTCGGTCCGAGTCTGACCGAAAACAGTTAAGATCCTTTTCTAGATCTTATCTTGTGGCAATGAAGGTGGCGAAGCGTGCTCACTTCACCACCCTCATTGCATCCACAGATAACCGCCCGGCCGCCCTGTTTAGGGTGACCCGCTCCCTTTTAAATCAGGGGACGGGAGAGGACCCCTTGCGGGGACGGGCCGAGGAGTTTAGTGAGTATCTGGTGGATAAAATCGCTCAGATTCGGGCTGGCTTGGACTCTGACTGGGCAGTGTCTGATGAGGGGGAAGCGATGGGTTTGGCCGATAATATTTGGGAAGAGTTTGATCCTGTGACTCCGAATGAAGTGGACAGGATCATGGGGAAATTAAGTGCCACCACGTGTTTGTTGGACCCGTGTCCCTCCTGGCTGGTTTATGCGGCTCGGGAGGTTACACGAGGCTGGCTCCTGGCAGTTATAAATGCTTCCTTGAGTGAGGGGTGCTTCCCTGCCGCCTTGAAAGAGGCGGTGGTAAGGCCCCTCCTCAAGAAACCTGCCTTGGATCCAGCTATTTTAAATAACTTTCGTCCTGTCTCCAACCTTCGCTTCCTTGCGAAGGTTGTTGAGAGCGTGGTGGCACGGCAGCTCCCTTTGGTCCTGGAGGAAACTGAGTATCTGGATCCATACCAATCGGGTTTCAGGCCCGGGTACAGCACGGAGACGGCATTGGTCGCGCTGGTGGATGATCTCTGGCGGGCCCAAGACAGGGGTTATTCCTCTGTCCTGGTCCTATTGGACCTCTCAGCGGCTTTTGATACCATCGACCATGGTATCTTGCTGCGACGTCTTGAGGGATTGGGAGTGGGAGGCACCATTTTACGGTGGTTCTCCTCCTACCTCTCGGGCCGTTCGCAGACGGTGTTGGCAGGAGGGCAGAGGTCAACCCCTAGGCCCCTTAGTTGTGGGGTGCCTCAGGGGTCGGTACTCTCGCCCCTCCTGTTCAACATCTATATGAAGCCACTGGGTGAGATCATCCGTGGTTTCGGGGTGAGGTACCATCAATATGCTGATGATACCCAGCTTTTCATCTCCACCCCAAACCAACCCAGCGATGCCCTCGATGTGATGTCCTGTTGCCTGGAAGCTGTACGGATTTGGATGGGGAAGAACAGGCTCCAGCTCAACCCGGCCAAGACTGAGTGGCTTTACGTACCGGCATCTCGACCTGTCCAAGAGGTTCCATCTTTGGTTATGGGAGGAGAGGTGTTACCTCCCATTGATAGGGCACGGAATTTAGGCGTCCTCCTGGACTCACGACTCAGTTTTGAAGATCATATTGGAGTCGTGGCCAGGGGGGCATTTGCCCAGGTTCGCCTGGTGCGCCAGTTGCGCCCCTATCTGGACCGAGATGCCCTACGTACGGTCACTCATGCACTCGTTACCTCCCGGATAGATTACTGCAATGCTCTCTACGTGGGGCTGCCCTTGAAGACCACCCGGAGGCTCCAGCTGGTGCAGAATGCGGCCGCGCGGGTAGTGATGGGAGCACCCCGATACTCCCATATTAAACCCCTCCTGCATGAGCTGCATTGGTTACCGGTTGTCTTCCGGGTGAGATTTAAGGTGCTGGTATTTACCTTTAAAGCCCTACATGGCTTAGGCCCGGGATATTTGCAGGACCGTCTGCTGCCGGGAACAACCTCCCATCGCCCGGTGCGCTCACGCAGAGAGGGCCTCCTCAGGGTGCCGTCGGCTAGACAATGTCGGCTGGTGACCCCCAGAGGTAGGGCCTTCTCTGTGGGGGCACCTGCCCTGTGGAACCAACTCCCCCTTGAGCTCCGGATGGCCCCGGATCTCCGGTCCTTTCGCCGCGGCCTTAAAACTTTCCTTTTTCATCAGGCTGACCTGGACTGACGACAGGGTTTTTTAAAATGTTTTTTTAAATTTTTAATTGTTTAGTTTAACTTATTTATTGGGGCTGTTTATTTAATTTCTTTTAACTTTTGTATTGTTGTTTTTATTGTTGTTAGCCGCCCTGAGTCCTTCGGGAGAAAGGGCGGCATATAAGTCCCAAAAATAAATAAATAACAAATAAATAAGACGAGGGGGGACATGATAGCAGTGGTCCAGTATCTCAGGGGCTGCCCCAAAGAAGAGGGAGTCAAGCTGGTCTCCAAAGCACCTAAAGGCAGGAGAAGAAGCAATGGATGGAAACCCATCAAGGAGAGAAGCAACCTAGAACTAAGGAGAAACTTTCCAACAGTGAGGACAATTAAGCAGTGGAACTACTTGCCTCCAGAAGCTGTGAATGCTCCAACACTGGAAGTTTTTAAGAAGAGACTGGACAGCCATTTGTCTGAAATGGTACAGGGTTTCCTGCCTGAGCAGGGGGTTGGACTAGATGACCTCCAAGGTCCAACTTTGTTAATTGTGTTCTGTTTCATTCCATTTCTTCCAACTCTCTTACACCAGTAACTTTCTGGAGATACGGGTTAATTAACATTATTCCCTATAACGCAGTTATTTAAATTTATACATTTTCCCCACAGTAGTTAGTTGGGTTCCTTTTAGCCCTCCAAGGTAACTCTGCCATTCTGCCATTCTTAGGACTTCTGCCCATCTCTGCTCAACCTACCTCGCAGGGTGCTTGTTTACGGAGTGGGGAGGGAGAGGAGAAGCCCGGATTAAGAAGCCCACCATTTGGATGCGTCCTGGGGCGAAGGCGATGTCAGTAAGGAAAACCCAATAGATCCAGGGGAAAATCCGTTAAGGAAAGAGAGATCGCTTCCGATCCAAAAGTCAGGAAAAGCGCACCCAAGGGCTCGAAACCACGCGGGGAAGTCCCACCGGGAAAGCGGCTAAGGCGAGGTTTGCTGAGCTTCCGACGGTCCCAAGAAGCTCCGGAGCTGGGGGCTCGACTCGATGTCCTCCAAGGGTCCCATTCGGCTTCACCCTTCAGCCTCCCACACGCGCGATCTCCCCCCAAGGCCGGTGTAGAGGTTGCGGGAGTGTGTATGTGTGGGTGGGTGGGTGGGTGGCAGCCCCCGCCGATCCCAGGCGGAGACAACACCTCTGGCCTTTAGCGCCCTCCTTCGAGGTGGACCCAGCAGGGGGGCTCGACTCGATGTCCTCCGAGGGTCCCATTCGGCTTCACCCTTCGGCCTCCCACACGCGCGATCCTCCCAAGGCCGGTGTAGGGGTTGCGGGAGTGTGTATGTGGGGGGATTGTGGGTGGGTGGCTGGGGGGGGCAGCCCCAGCCGATCCCACGCGGAGACAAATCCTCTGGCCTTTAGCGCCCTCCTTCGAGGTGGACCCAGCAGGGGGGCTCGACTCGATGTCCTCCGAGGGTCCCATTCGGCTTCCGCCTCCCACACGCGCGATCCCCACCCCCCAAGGCCGGTGTAGGGGTCGCGGGAGTGTGTATGTGGGTGGTTGGGGGGCTCCACCTTCGAGGTGGACCCAGCAGGGGGGCTCGACTCGATGTCCTCCGAGGGTCCCATTCGGCTTCCGCCTCCCACACGCGCGATCCCCACCCCCCAAGGCCGGTGTAGGGGTCGCGGGAGTGTGTATGTGGGTGGTTGGGGGGCTCCACCTTCGAGGTGGACCCAGCAGGGGGGCTCGACTCGATGTCCTCCGAGGGTCCCATTCGGCTTCCGCCTCCCACACGCGCGATCCCCACCCCCCAAGGCCGGTGTAGGGGTCGCGGGGGTGTCAGGGGGCAGCCCCCGCCGATCCCAGGCGCGAAGACGATCCTCCAGGGTGTAACCGCCCTCCTTCGAGGTGGAGTCAGGAGGGCGTCCACAATATAAGGTCCCGGACGGGACAGGGGCGAGACAGGACCGGCGACCGGCGACTGGAAGGTAAACCGCCGGGAGGGGAGGGGAAGGCAGCGGGGCCGGCCGGGCGTTACGCCAGGCTGGCTCTCGGAGAGGTGGAGGAGGAGGAGGAGGAGAAAGAGGCTCCCTCCGGGCTGGCTCCACCTCGGGCATCGGCTGGTCCCGACGCCTTTCTTTCGTTAGATATTAAAAAAACAAAACTCGTCAAAAGACCCTAAAGAAGCAGGAAGGTATAAATTCAGAGGAAAGAAAAGAGGGGGCGGCGGGGAGGGGGGGGGAAGTGGAGAAAGAATAATAGCCGAAAGCGCAGGAAGAAAGAAAAAAAGCAAAAGAAACGAGTCTCGCTTTGCTTCTACCAGAGATCTTAAATTTAAACTAGCCTTTTCTTCTAGGGTTGCAACCTTGCTTTGATTTGTTCCCTGAACTGATATGTATGATATGATATATGATATGATATGATGTGATATGATATATGATATAGATAGGGGGAGAGAGAGAAAGAGAGGTGTCTGCATGTCTGTGTGTGTATATAATCTGTAATGTGTGTGTTTATGTATATGTATATGTGTGTGTGTGTGTGTGTGTGTGTGTGTATGTATGTATACTGCTCAAAAAAATAAAGGGAACAGAAAATAAGACATCCTACTATTAAATACAGTACATTTTGTTGTTTAAGTGTTCCCTTTATATATATGTATATGTATAGGTATAGGTATAGGTATAGGTATTGTTGTTGTTGTTGTTGTTAGTTGCGAAGTCGTGTCCGACCCATCGCGACCCTATGGACAATGTTCCTCCAGGCTTTCCTGTCCTCTGCCATCTTCTGGAGTCCATTTAAGCTCACGCCTACTGCTTCAGTGACTCCATCCAGCCACCTCATTCTCTGTCGTCCCCTTCTTCTATTGCCCTCAATCTTTCCCAGCATTAGGCTCTTCTCCAGTGAGTCCTTCCTCCTCATTAGGTGGCCAAAGTATTTGAGTTTTAGCTTCAGGATCTGGCCTTCTATAGGTATAGGTATAGGTATAGGTATAGGTATAGGTATATGTATATGTATATGTATATGTATATGTATATGTATATGTATATGTATATGTATATGTATATGTATATGTATATGTATATGTATATGTATATGTATATGTATATGTATATGTATATGTATATAATCCTGAGTGCCGTGTAGCAGAGGGAGCGCCTGTTACGCGTCCCAGCTTCTGCCAACCTAGCAGTTCGAAAGCACGTAAAAAATGCAAGTAGAAAAATAGGGACCACTCCGGTGGGAAGGTAACAGCGTTCCGTGCGCCTTTGGCGTCTACTCATGCCGGCCACATGACCACGGAGACGTCCCCGGACAAGTGCTGGCTCTTCGGCTTTGAAACAGAGATAAACACCAGCCCCTAGAGTCGGAAACGACTAGCAGGCATGTGCGGGGGAACCTTTACCTTTACCTATGTGTATATATATGTGTGTGTGTGTGTGTATATGTATATATAAAATTCTAAAATATATATAATATATGTAATATAATATGATATATAATCTGTAATACATAATATTATATAATACATAATATCTATATCTCTGTAGCTAGACATACAGACATACACAATCAGAATCCCATTTCTTGCACAGCGCGTGCAAAATGTCCTAAACTTGGGCTTGCCAAGCAGCATTAAAAATAATAATAATAATCTTTCATCAATAATACGGCTATGCTTAAAGTGATCAATAATAAATAGGGTTTCCTGCCTGAGCAGGGGGTTGGACTAGAAGACCTCCAAGGTCCCTTCCGACTCTGTTATTATTATTTTTTCCTATAGATGACTCTTGGGCATCTCAGCCAGCGTTAACCCCTTCGGCATCCCCTCTTCTATGTCATCCGCATCACCCTCCTTGTCTTGGCCTTGACGCCTCCCCCCAAGCACTCCTGAGGTTGGCAGCCAGCTGTTTAGATTTGCAACCCGCTAGAAGTTTGAAGCGATGAGGGTTGTTGCAGGGGAGAAGAAATCCGAAGGCAGCAGCCCCCCCCCCCGCCCCTTTTCTGATTTTAAAAGTTTAGCCAGATGCAGCTCAGCTCTTGAGAGGCATGGGGTGGCTAGGCTGATGGAGGGTTGAAATGGAGATGAGATAGGGGGAGAAGGCAGGGTGCACACCTGGAGGATGTGGGTGTCAAGATGACTAGGACCTTTACGAACCGGGAATCCGACTTTTTTTTTTACTTGCAACTTGATTTCAGCTCTGTTTCTTAAGCTAGGCTTTGTTGCGTGCCTTTATATGGTGTGTTGTTGTTTTTTTAAAAATCTTATTGGCAACTGCCCAGAGTCACTTAGGTGAGATGAGCAGAGTAGAAATATACCTAAATAAATTCAGTCAATAAAAAGTAAATATGAGGGGCCCCATTTTCGAATCCAATAGTTTCCCCAAGGAGAAAAAAAAAGCTTTGTGGGATTCTTGGTGCTCTTTGAGTTTGGTTGGTTTCCTTGCAGATGTTTCACGACGCATCTAGGCAACATCATCAGGGCTAGAAGGGAGTGGGGTTAATGTTTGGATGTTAACTGATGCCGCTACAGGGCATTGCATGCCAAAACAACCAGATGCAGAGGGAGTTTTCCCCCCTGCGGCCATCACTCTGCTGAACACCTAACTCCCACAGCACTGTCTTAGGCCTAAGGATATTTCTCCATGTAGTGTGGCTGTAGTATTATTATTATTATTATCATTATCTTTTTCATCTTCTCTACTGCCCCCTCTTATTGGTATCATATTATGATTATTATTTCTCTGTTGGTTTGCATGTACATTGAGACCTTTTGCTCAAGAGACAAATTCCTTGTGTGTCTAAGCACACTTGGCCAAATGAAGTCTTCTCTTCTCTTCTCTTCTCTTCTCTTCTCTTCTCTCCTCTCCTCTCCTCTCCTCTCCTCTCCTCTCCTCTCCTCTCCTCTCCTCTCCTCTCCTCTCCTCTTCTCCTCCTTACCCTATCCTATCCTATCCTACCCTACCCTACTGTATTCTATTCTATTCTATTCTATTCTATTCTATTCTATTCTATTCTATTCTATTCTATTCTATTCTATTCTATTCTATTCTATTCTATTCTATTCTATTCTATTCTATTCTATTCTATTCTATTCTATTCTATTCTATTATCTGTCTATTCTATTATCTGTCTATTCTATTCTATTCTTCTATTTTATTCTATTCTATTCTATTCTTCTATTCTATTCTATTCTATTCTATTCTACAATCTGTCTATTCTATTCTATTCTATTCTATTCTATTCTATTCTATTCTATTCTATTCTATTCTATTCTATTCTATTCTATTCTATTCTATTCTACAATTTGTCTATTCTATTCTATTCTGTTCTACAATCTGTCTATTCTATTCTATTCTATTCTGTTCTACAATCTGTCTATTCTATTCTATTCTATTCCATTCCATTCCATTCCATTCCCTTCCCTTCCCTTCCCTTCCCTTCCATTCCATTCCATTCCATTCCATTCCATTCCATTCCATTCCATTCCATTCCATTCCATTCCATTCCATTCTATTCTATTCTATTCTATTCTATTCTATTCTATTCTATTCTATTCTATTCTATTCTATTCTATTCTTTCACACCAGGAGCCCTGGTGATGCAATGGTTAAAATGCAGTATTGCAGGCTAATTCTGCTGACTGGAGGGCAGCCAGAGGTTTAGACTGGATCTGGCATTTTTGTCCACTGATTGAGTTCTTTCCAAGGACCTGGGATAGGCAAATGTTGCTGTTCAGTGATGCTAAAGGTATCACAGGCTGTTGGGCAGGTGGAAAACCGCCAGCTGTTTCTTGAGGACTCTGAGAGCTGTGGATAGCAGAAGATTTTTCTGGAATATCTTCTAAGCTGAGACCCTCAGCAAATGTTAAAAGACCCTTTCCCCCCCACCAAATGCAGCAGGATTTTAGGAAGCCTCGAAGGGGCATTTCCCATAATAACCAGTTTCGAAACTGGCTGAATTCAGGTGCTCCCTTACCACCACCCTGGCTGTTTGTCCTCCTGTTCCCCTTAAAATTCTGAATTAATTGCATCTCATTCTTTTCACGCTTTATTTCTTTAAGCAGTTCCAAGTCAAGCTGCCTTTTGCAATTGACTGATGGGGATTTTTGTCAATGCCAGCGGGATTCAAGTGATGCTCCAGATGCTGTGGGTTTGCACCCAGGGCATCCGTTATTTAGTTAGTTAGTTGATTCATTGATTGATTGATTAAAGTAATACAGCCAGCCACCTCAATTTATATGTACAGGTAGTCCTCGGCTTACAACCATTCATTTAGTGACCATTCAAAGTTACGACGGCACTAAAAAAAAGGGGACTTGTGACTGTTTCTCACTCTTACGACAATTACAGCATTCCCCCCATGGATCAAAATTCGGACGCTTGGCAACTGACTCGTATTTACGACGGTTGTAGCGTCCCCGGGGTCAAGTGATCCCCCTGTTGCGACCTTCTGACGAGGAAAGTCAAGGGGGGGGGGAAGCCAGAGTCACTTAACAACCACGTTGCTAATTGAACGCCTGCAGTGATCCACTTAACAACAGTGGCAGGAAAGGTTGTAAAATGGGGCATTAAAATGTGACTGTCAGTTGAGGGCCATCTGTGCGCATGTGAGCCCAGGAGGAGGAGTGTGAGAGAGCAAATCTCCGCTCCACATTAATAAATCCCACCCCCCAAAAAGGGAAACTGAATTTAGTTGCAACCATAATCATTGTCTGAGGTAAGATGACGGGGCGTTTTTATGCGTGTGGGTTGTGAAGAAACTTTCTGCCGGCTTTTGCCCGTAAGCGCAGTTTGAAATTTTTTTTTCAGGTAGAAGGAAGCATTCTTGCAAATCTTTTCCTGCTTTGACAAAAAAAGGACTTGAGGTAATAATGCGTTGCTTTTGTCTTCCTTTCCCGCTCTAGAATTGCAAAAAAGGAAAGAAAAAAAAAGGAAATTTGCATCGTGCGTAGAGTTTGCACAAACCTTGAGTTTCTGGAAAATGAATCGGGCTGGCGGCCTTTTCAAGAAAAAGCAAAACCCATGCCAGGTAAGAAATTTAATTTATTTAATTTAAATTAGACTTATATACCGCCCTTCTCCCGTAGGACTCAGGGCGGTTCACAAGGTTTTTTAAAAACAATACAACAAATTACAAAAATTAAAAACAATTAAAATGATTACACTAACCTTGAACTAAAAACCCAATTACAATTAAAATACAGTTAAAAACCCAATTAATACTCTCAGTCCAGGCCGGAAAGCTCAAAGAGCCAGGTCTTCAGGTCCCGGCGGAATGAACGGAGGTCGGGGGCAGTCCTAAGCTCTACGGGCAGCTGGTTCCAAAGGGCCGGTGCACCCACAGAGAAGGCCCTATCCCTGGGTGTCATCCGCTGGCAATCTCTTACCGGCGGCACCCTGAGAAGACCCTCCCTGTGGGAGCGCACAGGACGAAGGGAGCTTGATGCCGGCAGCAGGTATTCCCTCAGATATCCCGGACCCTCGCCATTTAGGGCTTTATAGGTCATCACCAGCACCAGAAATGTTAAGAAAGCGTTTCCAAGGCGGACTGAACAAACGGCCGCGTTGATTTACTCTAACGTTAAGTCCTGGGGTACCAAATTGAGCAGGCAGATCTTGAAATCCAGGGTGTGACAGCAACGCACAGGGTTGTGTTGAACAGGAGAAAATAGAGTTCTGGGTTGAGCTGTGAGGTCCTGGGTGCTTTCTGAGCTTGGTTGGGGTTTTTCGTTTTTTGTTTTTTAATTTTTTAAAAATTGATTTTCTAATTTTACATCCAAGTATTTAAGAAGCAACATGGCAGCTGGGTTAACCGATAAGTCAATAGCTCACAAGTATTTTTAATACCAATCTCAAAGCACCACATTAAATGTTTCCTCTCTTTTCTCCTTAGCATTCACTGTCTCATACTCAAACCTATACAATTCTTTATATCAGTTGAATAAAAGTAACGTTCTTACAGTTATCAATCGTTTTTAGCTTACACCTATCCTACTTATTTTAACATCCGATCTTTATAGACAGTCCATGTCCTAATTAGTTTTCCCAATTTTTAATTTCCCGTTAGTATTTGAATTTAACATTCATCGATTATAATTTCCAGATTTTGAGTTACCAAAATTCCCATTATCCAATTCATCACAAAGTCTAATATTCAGGTTTCACATCTTATCTGGTTGGTTTTTTTTTTTTGCTGACATTTCGTTACCTGACTAGATACTGAATGCAAATAGCAAACTATATCTCAAACAAGGAATTGTTAACTCAGAAAAACAATTAAAGAGTAAACAATAGCCCAATCAAGGGACCTCCAGGGACTCTCCCACAAACATCGGTAGGTCAAGTCACTTCAACAAAGAGGATCAGGGGACTGGAGGCTAAAACATATAAGGAACAGTTGCTGGAATTGGGCATGTCCAGTTTAATGAAGAGAAGGACCAGGGGGGACATGATAGCAATGTCCCAGTATTTGAGGGGCTGCCCCAAAGAAGAGGGAGTCAAGCTATTCTCCAAAGCCCCTGAAGGCAGGACAAGAAGCAACGGATGGAAACTAATCAAGGAGAGAAGCAACCTAGAACTAAGGAGAAACTTCCTGACAGTTAGAACAATTAACCAGTGGAACAACCTGCCTCCAGAAGCAGTGAATGCTCCAACACTGGAGGTTTTTAAGAAGAGACTGGACAGCCGTTTGTACGAAATGGTATAGGGTTTCCTGCCTGAGCAGGGGGTTCGGCTAGATGACCTTCAATGTCCCTTCCAACTTTTTTATTTTTATTTTTTTTTTATTATTATTATTATTATTATTATTATTATTATTATTATTATTATTATTATTATTATTATTATTATTATTATTATTATTATTATTATTTGAACCTCACTCCCTTCTAACACTGATGAGATTACTTAGTTGGGTCATGAGACGTCTGCAAGAAAGCCACCAAGCTCAGAGAGCACCAAGGACCCCCAGAGTCCTCCTCCTCCTCCTCCTCCTCCTCCTCCTCCTCCTCCTCCTCCTCCTCCTCCTCCTGCTTCTCAAACCCCACCCCCTTCTAGCATTGATGACGTTACTTAGTTAGGTAAGGAAAGATCTGCAAGAAAACAAGCTCAGAGACCACCAAGGACCCCATAGTCTTCATCGTCCTCCTCCTCCTCCTCTCTGCAAACCCCACTCCCTTCTAGCACTGATGATGTTTCCCAGTTGAGTCATGAAATGTCTGCAAGAAAACAACCAAGCTCAGAGAGCACCAAGGACCCTACAGTCCTCCTGCTCCTCCTCCTCCTCCTCCTCCTGCTCCTCTTCCTCCTCCTCTCCCTTCTAATACCGATATTACCTAGTTGGGTAATGGAATTTCTGCAAGGAAACAACAAAGCTCAGAGAAACCCAGATAAGAAAGAGAAACCCAGATAAGCAGGGATTAACACCAGACAAACACTCAAGTAGAAAACAATATCCTAATCAAGGAACTACCAAGAGAGAGAGGAAATCACACTCCCACCAACACTGCCAGGGTAAGCAACTGCATATCAAAAAGCAGCAGACTTCATACTCCTTCATACTTATGACTTTAATCTAATGTCTGCCAGAAAGCAACCAAGCTTAAGGAGCACCATGGACCCCACACAGGATTATCAGTTTCTATGCTTGGGGCTCCCTAAAAGCACTCAGCGTTCCACATTGCTGTTCTCTACCCGTCACTGAGTCAACAAAAAATTAATTGGGTGTAAAATGTCTGAATGGCTGGCCCGTGCTTTTGTTTGCGAGTCTTTGGAAACAGAGTCTCGGTCAGCTTTTATCCACCTTGAGGCTGCCCTAAGAATCCAAGAGAAGCTGCACTTTCAAACTCTGGAGAACTAATGACTGCCTCTCTTACTAGCAGGAGATGTCCCAAAGGTGCTTTTTCTCAGGAGGCAACTGGACTTTCTTGTTTTTCTTTGAAGACCTTTCGCTTCTCATCCCAGAAGCTTCTTCGGGTTCTGACTGGATGGTGGGGAATGGAAGGATTTATAGTCCTTGCAGACAGCTGGTCATTTGCCTTCTCTTAGAGAGTCCTTGAGGCCACCTGGAGGTTTACCTGTGTCCTCAGGGTCACCTGAGTGGTGCAAAGGGGTGTGGAGCCTTCTTGGAACTGCTGAAAGGACTATTGTAGAAGGACGACACAGATAAACCTCCAAACCTCCAGGTGGCCTCAACGACTCTAAAAGGATGCAAATGACCAGCTGTCTGCAAGGAGTATAAATCCTTCCATTCCCCACCATCCAATCAGAACTTGAAGAAGCTTCTGGGATGAGAAGGGAAACGTCTTCAAGGAAAAACAAGGAAGTCCAGTTGCCTCCTGAAAAAGCATCTTCGGGATAAGTATGACCTGGATGACTGAGAATTTCCAGAGACGTTTAGCAGGAGATGGGACTGTGAGCCACACATTTAAAAGAAATATTATGATTCCATGCAAGTGGGGAAGAGCTTTTAGTAAAAAAAAATGGGGTGTCTAAACAGATGTTGGGGTCTCCATTCAGATGGACCTTTAAGCTGGTTGTCCTAGGAATCTTTGTTCTCAGCCCAATGAGCTGAGGCACCCCAGTTACAATGCTTTATCCCCATCGGAAGGATGTGGAAGCCCACCCATCTAAAAGTTAAAAAAAAGGAAGATAAAGGCAGGACAAGTGAGAACCAGGGTTTATTTGAGTTGGTTTAAATTATTTTACTTTATTATTTTAATTTTATTTTGCCGCCCATCTCACCTAGAGTCTTCAGATCTGAAGCTCTAAAAACTCTTCAGTCACACCTGCCCTGGTCAGGTTCAAAATTGACTACTGCAATATACTCTACATGGGGCTGACCTTGAAGGGTATCCAGATGCTGTCTTGTCTCAGTTTCATCCACCTGTCCCACCTGGGCAAGCTGGGAGGGCCTGTTGATTCAAGAACTTTGACTAGGGGGATTCTGGGAGTTGAAGTCCACAGATTTTAAAGTTGCCAGAATTGAAAAGCGTGCTTTACGTAGGTAGCCCTTGACTTACAGCTATTCGTTTAGTTCGACGGCACTGGAAAAAGTGACTTACGACCGTTTTTTTCATACTTAACAACCTTCGCAGCGTCCCCCGTGGTCACGTGGTTAAAATTCGGGCGCTCGGCAACTGACTCGTACTTACGACGGTTGCCGCGTTCCGGGATCAGGTGATCCCCTTTTGCCACCTTCCGGCAAGCAAAGTCCACGGGGAAGCCGGATTCACTTAACAACCGTGTTACTCACTTAGCAACTGCTGTGATTCACTTAACAAGTGAAAGCCAACAAGGTCGTAAAATGGGGGGGGCAAAAGCCGCTTGACAACTGTCTTGCTTAGCGATGGGAAACTTGGGGCTGCACTGTGGTCGTAAGTCGAGGACTGCCTGTATCTGGGAATCTCTGCTAACTTTCCTTCCTTCCTCCCCCTCCCCTCCCCTCCCCCGCATCAATAGTGGGTGATTTGGAGTGTCTTGCTCTGGAGTGCTCTGACCCATGCTTCCCAGCACACCTTCGAATGGAAAGACCCCAACAGCCATAAGAAGCTGCTGTGCCAGAAGTGCCGCCCTGGGATGAGCATGGCTAAGCCTTGCACGGAGGACAGGCCCACCGTGTGCCAGCCGTGTGCCAACGAGCACTACACCGAGTATTGGAACTACCTGGACAGGTGCTTGTACTGCAGCATCCGCTGTAACAGCCTGGAGGTGGAGGTGGTGCCGTGCAACAAGACCCACAACAGGGTGTGCAAGTGCAAGCCGGGCTACCATGCCGAGTCGCTCTTTTGCATCAAGCACTCAAAGTGCCCGTTGGGAAGTGGAGTGCTGAAGCCTGGTAGGTACCAGGGCAGGGAGTCAGCAACCCTGCTCCACGGGGGTGGGGGTGGGGGGTGGGGAAGCGGGGGCATGAACTGGGATTGAGCAGGAACAGGCTGACATCTCTTGGTGGGAAGGCTGAAGAGGCATCTCTTCTCACTGGTGTTCCTCACTCTCAGCAACTTTAAGATGAGTCATTTCTCTCTCTCTCTCTCTCTCTCTCTCTCTCTCTCTCTCTTTCTTTCTTTCTTCCTTCCTCCCTCTCTCCCTCCCACCCGCTCTTTCTTTCTTTCTTCATTCATTTCTTCCTTTCCTTCATCCTCCCTCCCTCTCTTTCTTTTTCTTTCTTTCTTTCTTTCTTTCTTTCTTTCTTTCTTTCTTTCTTTCTTTCTTTCTTTCTTTCTTTCTTTCTTTCTTTCTTTCTTCCTTCCTTCCTCCCTCTTTCTTTCTTCCTTCCTTGCTCCCTCTCTCCCTCCCACCCGCTCTTTCTTTCTTTCTTCATTCATTTCTTCCTTTCTTTCATCCTCCCTCTCTTTCTCTTTCTCTTTCTCTTTCTTTCTTTCTTTCTTTCTTTCTTTCTTTCTTTCTTTCTTTCTTTCTTTCTTTCTTTCTTCTTTCTTTCTTTCTTTCTTTCTTTCTTTCTTTCTTTCTTTCTTTCTTTCTTTCTTTCTTTCTTTCTTTCTTTCTTTCTTTCTTTCTTTCTTTCTT
>NC_138204.1:4972165-5268868 GCF_964194415.1 Vipera berus
TGACAGCAACGCACAGGGTTGTGTTGAACAGGAGAAAATAGAGTTCTGGGTTGAGCTGTGAGGTCCTGGGTGCTTTCTGAGCTTGGTTGGGGTTTTTCGTTTTTTGTTTTTTAATTTTTTAAAAATTGATTTTCTAATTTTACATCCAAGTATTTAAGAAGCAACATGGCAGCTGGGTTAACCGATAAGTCAATAGCTCACAAGTATTTTTAATACCAATCTCAAAGCACCACATTAAATGTTTCCTCTCTTTTCTCCTTAGCATTCACTGTCTCATACTCAAACCTATACAATTCTTTATATCAGTTGAATAAAAGTAACGTTCTTACAGTTATCAATCGTTTTTAGCTTACACCTATCCTACTTATTTTAACATCCGATCTTTATAGACAGTCCATGTCCTAATTAGTTTTCCCAATTTTTAATTTCCCGTTAGTATTTGAATTTAACATTCATCGATTATAATTTCCAGATTTTGAGTTACCAAAATTCCCATTATCCAATTCATCACAAAGTCTAATATTCAGGTTTCACATCTTATCTGGTTGGTTTTTTTTTTTTGCTGACATTTCGTTACCTGACTAGATACTGAATGCAAATAGCAAACTATATCTCAAACAAGGAATTGTTAACTCAGAAAAACAATTAAAGAGTAAACAATAGCCCAATCAAGGGACCTCCAGGGACTCTCCCACAAACATCGGTAGGTCAAGTCACTTCAACAAAGAGGATCAGGGGACTGGAGGCTAAAACATATAAGGAACAGTTGCTGGAATTGGGCATGTCCAGTTTAATGAAGAGAAGGACCAGGGGGGACATGATAGCAATGTCCCAGTATTTGAGGGGCTGCCCCAAAGAAGAGGGAGTCAAGCTATTCTCCAAAGCCCCTGAAGGCAGGACAAGAAGCAACGGATGGAAACTAATCAAGGAGAGAAGCAACCTAGAACTAAGGAGAAACTTCCTGACAGTTAGAACAATTAACCAGTGGAACAACCTGCCTCCAGAAGCAGTGAATGCTCCAACACTGGAGGTTTTTAAGAAGAGACTGGACAGCCGTTTGTACGAAATGGTATAGGGTTTCCTGCCTGAGCAGGGGGTTCGGCTAGATGACCTTCAATGTCCCTTCCAACTTTTTTATTTTTATTTTTTTTTTTTTTTTTATTATTATTATTATTATTATTATTATTATTATTATTATTATTATTATTATTATTATTATTATTATTATTATATGAACCTCACTCCCTTCTAACACTGATGAGATTACTTAGTTGGGTCATGAGACGTCTGCAAGAAAGCCACCAAGCTCAGAGAGCACCAAGGACCCCCAGAGTCCTCCTCCTCCTCCTCCTCCTCCTCCTCCTCCTCCTCCTCCTCCTCCTCCTGCTTCTCAAACCCCACCCCCTTCTAGCATTGATGACGTTACTTAGTTAGGTAAGGAAAGATCTGCAAGAAAACAAGCTCAGAGACCACCAAGGACCCCATAGTCTTCATCGTCCTCCTCCTCCTCCTCTCTGCAAACCCCACTCCCTTCTAGCACTGATGATGTTTCCCAGTTGAGTCATGAAATGTCTGCAAGAAAACAACCAAGCTCAGAGAGCACCAAGGACCCTACAGTCCTCCTGCTCCTCCTCCTCCTCCTCCTCCTGCTCCTCTTCCTCCTCCTCTCCCTTCTAATACCGATATTACCTAGTTGGGTAATGGAATTTCTGCAAGGAAACAACAAAGCTCAGAGAAACCCAGATAAGAAAGAGAAACCCAGATAAGCAGGGATTAACACCAGACAAACACTCAAGTAGAAAACAATATCCTAATCAAGGAACTACCAAGAGAGAGAGGAAATCACACTCCCACCAACACTGCCAGGGTAAGCAACTGCATATCAAAAAGCAGCAGACTTCATACTCCTTCATACTTATGACTTTAATCTAATGTCTGCCAGAAAGCAACCAAGCTTAAGGAGCACCATGGACCCCACACAGGATTATCAGTTTCTATGCTTGGGGCTCCCTAAAAGCACTCAGCGTTCCACATTGCTGTTCTCTACCCGTCACTGAGTCAACAAAAAATTAATTGGGTGTAAAATGTCTGAATGGCTGGCCCGTGCTTTTGTTTGCGAGTCTTTGGAAACAGAGTCTCGGTCAGCTTTTATCCACCTTGAGGCTGCCCTAAGAATCCAAGAGAAGCTGCACTTTCAAACTCTGGAGAACTAATGACTGCCTCTCTTACTAGCAGGAGATGTCCCAAAGGTGCTTTTTCTCAGGAGGCAACTGGACTTTCTTGTTTTTCTTTGAAGACCTTTCGCTTCTCATCCCAGAAGCTTCTTCGGGTTCTGACTGGATGGTGGGGAATGGAAGGATTTATAGTCCTTGCAGACAGCTGGTCATTTGCCTTCTCTTAGAGAGTCCTTGAGGCCACCTGGAGGTTTACCTGTGTCCTCAGGGTCACCTGAGTGGTGCAAAGGGGTGTGGAGCCTTCTTGGAACTGCTGAAAGGACTATTGTAGAAGGACGACACAGATAAACCTCCAAACCTCCAGGTGGCCTCAACGACTCTAAAAGGATGCAAATGACCAGCTGTCTGCAAGGAGTATAAATCCTTCCATTCCCCACCATCCAATCAGAACTTGAAGAAGCTTCTGGGATGAGAAGGGAAACGTCTTCAAGGAAAAACAAGGAAGTCCAGTTGCCTCCTGAAAAAGCATCTTCGGGATAAGTATGACCTGGATGACTGAGAATTTCCAGAGACGTTTAGCAGGAGATGGGACTGTGAGCCACACATTTAAAAGAAATATTATGATTCCATGCAAGTGGGGAAGAGCTTTTAGTAAAAAAAAATGGGGTGTCTAAACAGATGTTGGGGTCTCCATTCAGATGGACCTTTAAGCTGGTTGTCCTAGGAATCTTTGTTCTCAGCCCAATGAGCTGAGGCACCCCAGTTACAATGCTTTATCCCCATCGGAAGGATGTGGAAGCCCACCCATCTAAAAGTTAAAAAAAAAGGAAGATAAAGGCAGGACAAGTGAGAACCAGGGTTTATTTGAGTTGGTTTAAATTATTTTACTTTATTATTTTAATTTTATTTTGCCGCCCATCTCACCTAGAGTCTTCAGATCTGAAGCTCTAAAAACTCTTCAGTCACACCTGCCCTGGTCAGGTTCAAAATTGACTACTGCAATATACTCTACATGGGGCTGACCTTGAAGGGTATCCAGATGCTGTCTTGTCTCAGTTTCATCCACCTGTCCCACCTGGGCAAGCTGGGAGGGCCTGTTGATTCAAGAACTTTGACTAGGGGGATTCTGGGAGTTGAAGTCCACAGATTTTAAAGTTGCCAGAATTGAAAAGCGTGCTTTACGTAGGTAGCCCTTGACTTACAGCTATTCGTTTAGTTCGACGGCACTGGAAAAAGTGACTTACGACCGTTTTTTTCATACTTAACAACCTTCGCAGCGTCCCCCGTGGTCACGTGGTTAAAATTCGGGCGCTCGGCAACTGACTCGTACTTACGACGGTTGCCGCGTTCCGGGATCAGGTGATCCCCTTTTGCCACCTTCCGGCAAGCAAAGTCCACGGGGAAGCCGGATTCACTTAACAACCGTGTTACTCACTTAGCAACTGCTGTGATTCACTTAACAAGTGAAAGCCAACAAGGTCGTAAAATGGGGGGGGCAAAAGCCGCTTGACAACTGTCTTGCTTAGCGATGGGAAACTTGGGGCTGCACTGTGGTCGTAAGTCGAGGACTGCCTGTATCTGGGAATCTCTGCTAACTTTCCTTCCTTCCTCCCCCTCCCCTCCCCTCCCCCGCATCAATAGTGGGTGATTTGGAGTGTCTTGCTCTGGAGTGCTCTGACCCATGCTTCCCAGCACACCTTCGAATGGAAAGACCCCAACAGCCATAAGAAGCTGCTGTGCCAGAAGTGCCGCCCTGGGATGAGCATGGCTAAGCCTTGCACGGAGGACAGGCCCACCGTGTGCCAGCCGTGTGCCAACGAGCACTACACCGAGTATTGGAACTACCTGGACAGGTGCTTGTACTGCAGCATCCGCTGTAACAGCCTGGAGGTGGAGGTGGTGCCGTGCAACAAGACCCACAACAGGGTGTGCAAGTGCAAGCCGGGCTACCATGCCGAGTCGCTCTTTTGCATCAAGCACTCAAAGTGCCCGTTGGGAAGTGGAGTGCTGAAGCCTGGTAGGTACCAGGGCAGGGAGTCAGCAACCCTGCTCCACGGGGGTGGGGGTGGGGGGTGGGGAAGCGGGGGCATGAACTGGGATTGAGCAGGAACAGGCTGACATCTCTTGGTGGGAAGGCTGAAGAGGCATCTCTTCTCACTGGTGTTCCTCACTCTCAGCAACTTTAAGATGAGTCATTTCTCTCTCTCTCTCTCTCTCTCTCTCTCTCTCTCTCTCTTTCTTTCTTTCTTCCTTCCTCCCTCTCTCCCTCCCACCCGCTCTTTCTTTCTTTCTTCATTCATTTCTTCCTTTCCTTCATCCTCCCTCCCTCTCTTTCTTTTTCTTTCTTTCTTTCTTTCTTTCTTTCTTTCTTTCTTTCTTTCTTTCTTTCTTTCTTTCTTTCTTTCTTTCTTTCTTTCTTTCTTCCTTCCTTCCTCCCTCTTTCTTTCTTCCTTCCTTGCTCCCTCTCTCCCTCCCACCCGCTCTTTCTTTCTTTCTTCATTCATTTCTTCCTTTCTTTCATCCTCCCTCTCTTTCTCTTTCTCTTTCTCTTTCTTTCTTTCTTTCTTTCTTTCTTTCTTTCTTTCTTTCTTTCTTTCTTTCTTTCTTTCTTTCTTTCTTTCTTTCTTTCTTTCTTTCTTTCTTTCTTTCTTTCTTTCTTTCTTTCTTTCTTTCTTTCTTTCTTTCTTTCTTTCTTTCTTTCTTTCTTTCTTTCTTTCTTTCTTTCTTTCTTCCTTCCTTCCCTTCTCCCTCCCACCCTCCCTCCCTCTATCCTTCTTCCTCCCTCCCTCTATCCTTCTTCCTCCCTCCCTCTTTCCTTCCTTCCTTCTTCCTCTCTCTCTCCATCGCTCCCTCTTTTCTTCCTTCCTTCCTTCCTTCCTTCCTTCTTTCCTGTGTAGTCTGCAGTTCTAGGAGGGAGGGGTTGCATCCTACAGGAGCAAGAGACAATTCAGTTCAAAAGGTTTGTGTGAGAGAAAGAGGGTGAAGACGGCTCCTCCCTAACAGTTCCCAGAGTACATGCTTTATAGGGCAGGTAGCCTGTTTTGGTTGGGCAAGATTCTGTCGGTGGGTGAGGAACGATAAAGATATTTGAAGAATCACAGTCTGTCTTTCTAGGGTTTGGGAGCCTGATCCCTCCCTCCCTCCCTCCCTCCCTTCCTTCCTTCCTTCCTTCCTTCCTTCCTTCCTTCCTTCCTTCCTTCCTTCCTTCTTCTTCTTCCCTTTCTCCCTCTCTCCCTTTCTTCCTGATCCACTTTCTTCCTCCTTTCCTCTCCTCTCCCCTCCATTCCATTCCACTCCACCCCACTCCATTCTCCTTCTTCTCCCTTGCCTTCTTTTCTCTTCTCCCGTTTTAAAATTTTTACTTTATTATTTTGACGTGCATTTATAAAGTCCCCCAACTCCTGCAATCTGTCTGTAAGGCAGCAGCCACTGAAAGCAGTTTGAGAATAAGCGAGACCTCCTTTTCTGCTTCCATTTTTCTAGGTAACCCACAAGAAGATACCCAGTGCAGAGTTTGTACAGAGGGGACCTTTTCCAGCAACCACTCCAGCAAAGATCCCTGCCAGGCCCACCAGAACTGCTCCGTGCAAGGCCTTCAGGTCAACGTGCCTGGCACCCGGTTCCATGATACCCTCTGCACCTCCTGCACGCCTGGGAAAGGCTCGGAGGAGGGCTCAGGTAAGACACCCCCCCCCCCGAGACTACAGGTAGTCCTCAACTTAGAAACACAAGGCAGAACTAGAACTCAACGTCTCCTGGTGATTGGCCCAAAGTCACCCAGCCGGCTTTCATGCCTAAGGCGGAACTAGAACTCACTGTCTCCTGGTGATTGGCCCAACGTCACTCAGCCGGCTTTCATGCCTAAGGCGAGACTAGAACTCACCGTCTCCTGGTGATTGGCTCAAAGTCACCCAGCCAGATTTCATGCCTAAGGCGGGACTAGAATTCACCTTGTGATTGACCCAAAATCACCCAGCTGGCTTTCATGCCTAAGGCGGGACTAGAACTCACCGTCTCCTGGTGATTGACCCAAAATCACCCAGCTGGCTTTCATGCCTAAAGCGAGACTAGAACTCACCGTCTCCTGGTGATTGGTCCAAAGTTACCCAGCTGGCTTTCATGCCTAAGGCGGCACTAGAACTCACTGTCACTTTCTAGGCTGGTGCTTTAACCATTAGACCAAACTGGCTCTCCAAAGTGGCATGCTTTATGCCCAGCATCTCTTATTTGATGTGTTCCTCACCCACTCTATTCTCTTCTAGGGACTGGGGAGTGTCACGAGGCCGCCCTTGACTTTGTAGCCTTCCAACTCAAGTCCCCGCGAAAGCTCCGGCGTCTGTATCGTAAGCTCACCCAAAGTCCTCCTGGGACAGAGAAGAAGAAGGCCCCCGAAGAGCTCCAGGTGGACCTCCACGCCTACCTGCTCCAGCTCAAGACCCTGCACGGGAAAGAGCGAGCGTGGGAGATGGTCCAGGAAGCCCTGGAGAAGATGAAGTTGGTGCACGTTCTGCAGAGCATCCAGAAGAGATTCTCCGTGGGCTTATGAGAACAACTTGAAACGGGATTTATTATCGTCGTAAGAACAGGTCTTCAGATTGTCGGTCACGCCTGCGCGGACCTGGATCGTCGAGTTCAATTATTTATACAAAAGCTAGCTTTTTTTAAAAAAAAAAATCAGATTTCCCAGTTTCTATTAGGCAATCGATTTGGGCAGTGGTGGGATTCAAACAGGCAAACAACCAGTTCTCTGTGGTGGATGCCGCTTCCGGAAGTCCGTTCCTGGGCCTGGGCAACCAAAAATTAGCTACCGGTTCTGCCGAAGTGGTGCGAACCGGCTGAATCGCACCACTGGATTTGGGGGGGAGGGGGAGGGGGCGGAGAGAAAAGTGCTGTGGAAAAGAATGGGGGTGTGTGTCTTTCTCCGTCTCTAATGCAGTCTACCCAACACTGCGCAGACTGCTTTAGGGAAGCAGAACAGACCCCCCTCCATCCTTCCTTGGACCATGCGGCTATGTCCCAGCAGAAGCCGCCATTTTGGAGTGACCGCAACTTCCTTACAACTGCTTAGAAAATGGCGTTCGCCATTTCTGGGATGCAACCCAGAAATCTCTCCTAACTTCGAATGATCACTAAGTGACCGGTCTTAAGTGGAGGACTACGTCTCTGCAGATGTGTATTTTGGTGAAGTGCTGCATACGTTTTGACCCTGTAGGGGAGGGGGGGTCTTCAAACCTGTCCCTTTTATGACTTGTGGACTTCGACTCCCAGAATTCCTCAGCCAGGTGTCTGTCTGAGGAATTCTGGGAGTCGAAGTCCACAAGTCATAAAAGGGACAGGTTTGAAGACCCCCTGCTGTAGATGATCAAGGTGGAGGTCCTCAGAGATTTGGGAAGCGCCCAGATCCTGTTGGGTCAACATGCTGGCCTGTCCCTCCCTTTGGAGGCCATTATTATAGCCCTATATTTAGGGATTAGTTTGGAGCGACTGTATGCTGTTTTTAGGAATTATTAATTTTTTTTGGGGGGGTGTTGCTTCTAGGAATTAAGTTTGTTCTTCCAGAATGTGAATTTCTCAGGGGTGGCCTGTCCTCATAGGGGATCACCTCGAGAGCCAAGGACAGGTAGCTCTTGACTTACGATTGTTGGCTTAGCAACTCTTCAAAGATACAACTGCACTGAAAACAGTGGTTTACGACCAGTGGTGGGATTCAAATAGGTGAACAACCGGTTCTCTGTGGTGGATGCCGCTTCCAGAAGTCCATTCTGGGCCTGGGCAACAAGAAATTAGCTACTGGTTGTGCCAAAGCTGTGCGAACCGGTTGAATCCCACCACTGTTTACGACCAATCCTCGCACGTACAACTGGTACAGTATCCCATGATCACTTGATCAAAAATCAGACTCTTGGCCACTGGTGTTATTTATGACGGCTGCAGCATCCTGGGTGTGTGTGTGTGTCACGTGATCACAGCTTGCAACCTTCCCCCAGTGAGCTCAGTGACAAGCAAAGACCAAGGGAGAAGCCAGATTTGCTGAACAACGGCGTGATTCAGTTAATGACCATGTGGTTTTGCTTAACCGCCACACCAGAAAAGGTTGTAAAATTGGGTGCAGCTCCACTTAATGACCACATGCCGTACTGAGAGGCATTGTGATCCCAATCGGAACTTGAGGGCTAACCTGTAAGGCACCCAAACTCTGAGAAATACCAATACGTTGTGATGGTTTTGTGATCGTTTCCAAGGGTACCAGTTACAGGCAGCTGAACGGGCCCATCCCTGTGTGTCTTGCTTTTCTGCACTGTGCATTCTGCGTATGTCTGCACATCTACATTTCTTAGTCTAATCATGGTCTGTTTCAAGCAAGGGTAGTGTGTCTACTTTTACTCTGCGCCTCCTTCTTTTCAGCGTCAGAGACGTTTTTTTGTCCTCAAACTGTTTCTTCACATTCGGGGAAAGATTACCACAGTTGTGTAGTAGGGAACCAAGGAAGGAAATTGGATGGAGCAAGTGGTTGCAGCCAGCCCTGAGCTGTGTGTAAGGTGGCTGACAGTCTCCAGATTATGCTCCACGCCAAAATATTGTACCCCAAACTATTGGAGAGTACAAGATGCTTGGGGAATTTGGAGTCTGATTGACCAGAACAGAGTTTCTCAACCTTTCATTGTTGAATTGTGGGATCCTTGGTGCTCTCTGAGCTTCATGGTTTACTAGGCGATGTTTCATGACCCAACTAGGTAACATCCTCAGTGATAGAAGGCAGGGTGTGTGTGGAGTGAGGAGGAGGAGGAGGAGGAGGAGGAGGAGGAAGAGAACGGGAGAGGAGGAGGAAGGAGAGGAAGAAGACAATGACTTTGGGGTCCTTGGTGCTCTCTGAGATGGGTGGCCTTCTTGCAGATGTTTCATGACCCAACTAGGTCACATTATCAGTGCTAGAAGGGAGTGATGTTTTGCACTGATGTTGTTACCCAATTGGGTCACGAAACGTCTGCCCAGAAAACAACCAAGCTTAAAAAACGTCCAGGAGTCCACCGTTTCTCAACTGTACCGGATGGGGAATTCTGGGAATTATCCATGTTGAGAAGGCAGGGAAACCTTGTACTAGAAGCCGTCTTCCCCTTCTCGGGCATGGGATGTCCATGCCAAAGGGTTGATGGTCATCGTTTCCAGCGTCAAGCCTTGAACTCACTTCCCACGCCAATCCCAGTTTCTGAGTTTGGGGGAAACTGAATCTGAGTGAGAGATCTAATCCTGGCTACGGGTAGCAACCCCTCCCTCTGGCTTCCCACCGACAGCTTGTCAATCATGGTTGGAAAGGGCTGGCTCTCCAAAACCCGATGTGCAGGTTCGGAGGTTTTGCTGGTTAAAAAATACAGGAAACCAGAAGTTGCCTCCAAGCTTTACGTTTTTTATTCAGCTGAACAAAAAGACGGGCTCCTCTAAAAGAGAGCGGCCCTGAAAGACAAGACATCCTTGTATTTATTCTTTCTGGTTAAAATAAGCAAGCCATCCAGCAAAGTCCTTTCAAACCATGATTGACAAGCCCCTTGTTACATTGGCCGTGCTTGTTGAGAAGGGACACGTCTGACCCAGTCCTCGTGTTTCGACTGCCAACTAGGTAACATCCTCAGTGCTAGAAGGCAGGGGGTGTGTGGAGGGAGGAGGAGGAGGAGGAGGAGGAGGACGATGACTTTGGGGTCCTTGGTGCTGTCTGAGATGGGTGGTCTTCTTGGGTCAGACATGTCCCTTCTCAACAAGCGCTGATCTTAGTGGTTCCATCACACTTGTGTGGTGGGTCCCAGCAGCACAGAACAAATTCAGGGGTGAAGAGTCAGTGGGCTGGACTTCCAGGAAGGTGGACCTTGGGGTGTGGTGGGGGAGAACAGATAAGCCACCTCTGGCACCCCGTGGACTTACTGTGTCTCATTAAAAGCTCCCCAGACTTGATTATTCTCGAAGAAACGCTCTTGTTTTCCCCACCTTGACTGCAAGAAAATCGCCTTTCAACCCTTATAAAAGTTCTTCCTTCTACCTAACTTGTGTTTTGTCTGTAAAACTGTCTACTACAGGTAGCCCTCGACTTACGACTGTTCATTTGGGGACCGTGCAAAGTTACAACGGCACTGGGGGAAAAAAAGGGATCGTGACCATTTTTGTCGATCAGAAGGTCGGCAGTTTGGCGGGTCGAATCCCGAGTGCCGCGTAACAGAGTGAGCGCTTGTTACTCGTCCCAGCTTCTGCCAACCTAGCAGTTCGAAAGCACGTAAAAATGCAAGTAGGAAAATAGGGACCACTACGGTGGGAAGGTAACAGCATTCCGTGCGCCTTTGGCGTCTAGTCATGCCGGTCACATGACCACGGAGATGTCCTCGGACAAGCGCTGGCTCTTCGGCTTTGAAACGGAGATGAGCACCGGCCCCTAGAGTCGGAAACGACTAGCACACATGTGTGGGGGAACCTTTACCTTTACAACCATTTTTAACACAGCCATTGCAGCATCCGAATGGTCACGTGATCAAAATTCAGAGGCTTGGCAACTGACATGTACTTAGGATGGTTGCATTGCATGGCCCCAGGGGTCACGCGATCCCCTTTTGCGACCTGACGACAAGCAAAGTCAGTGGGGGAAGCCAGACTCAATTAAGGGCCGTGTTACTAACTTAACAACTGCAGTGGTTCGCTTTAACAAACTGCGGCAAGGAAGGTCGTAAAATGGGGCAGAGCTCACCGAACCACTGTCTCGCTTAGCAACAGAAATTTAGGGGGGTCGACCTTGGTCGTAAGTCGAGGACTACCTGTGCCTTCGTTTCTGAGTGACTTCGTAAGTTCACTTCGTTATCGCTTGTCCTCACAGCCTCAAAGACCCATGTTAAGCCACTCTGGAAAGAGTGGATTATTTAGAACATAGATTTTATTTTTCTTAGATTTATATTTTTTTAAGCTTGTGTACAATTAAGGGAAAGTCGCTGAAATGTTAATAAATACACTGACTCCTGCTGTGTATGCTGGCCTGACAGCCGCGGATAGGAAAGCATTACAGAGGGTGGTGAGCACAGCACAAGACATTGTGGGCTGTCCCCTGACACCACTGGATGACCTCGCCAGGGCTCGCTGCCTTAGAAGAGGGAGGAAAATTCTCAGGGACGACTCACACCCTGGACGGTATCTCTTTACTCTCCTACCGTCGGGTAGGAGATACAAGAGTATAGCCAGCTGCACCAACAGGCTGAAAAACAGCTTCTATCCGTGGGCTGTTAGGCTTTTGAATGAGAAATAACTTTTGTGAACTTTTGTGAATTTTATGCAGAATTGACTTGGGAGGCCGGTGTGTGGTGTAGTTGGTTCACATGGTATTGTAAGATGGAGGGTTTGTTGTCACTGTGTGTTGGGGTGGGTGGGTGGGAGCACAAAGGGAGGCTCAGCTAATCTCAATGTACACATAGTTGTACTTTGACAATAAAGGTTCATTTCATCTCATTTCAAAAATCTTTTCTTCTTCCGGTAAAAGTGTCCTAGGTATTGTTTGTGACAACTCATCCTTCTGGGCCCCAAAATAAACCCTTAAAATGGGGAATTCTGGGAGTTCAAGCCATCAATTTATTATTACAGCCAAAGGCCAACTGAACACAAGAAGACATAGCAATATATTACAATCAATGATGCAATCAATGGGTAACCAAGGTCTGCCTTGGTTATACAGACAGTATAACATAAACTAGCTACCTTCAGAAAAACTGAATCATACTAGCCTGAGAATAAGAATACATTGGGTATAGTCCAATGCTGGATAAAAACATGGAATAAAATTAATTACAAAAGATTATTAAAAAGATCTAAAATATTTATTTGTGTTTCTGGCGAATCCCCAGTGCCGTTGCGCAGAGTCTAGCTGCCTGCACCGTGATCATTGCTTGCCCGTCCTTAAGCAGCCACTGGAGATAAATACTTTCCCAACAAACCAGGATACCTGTCAATTATGGGGAGGAGGTGGTTTTTCCGAATGGCTGTGTAGAAGGAACATCGAAGGAGTATGTGTCCAATGGTCTCCACCTCTCCTGAGCCACAGGATCAGAGTCTTTCTGCCAACGGAGTCTTTTTATACTCGCCGTACAGGGCGGCCGATGGAAACGCACGGCACCGTGCGAGCAGAAATGCTTTCCGGTGGTTTACTGACGCCAACTGACTAAGATAACTGGCAGGTGTAACCACGTATCTAATAGAGTCTGGAGCCCGAAACAGCAGAGCTATGCCTAAGTCCGCTTGTTGAAGTCCACACATCTTAACATTGCCACATTATTCCAGATCATTCTATCCGGGGTCAAAACAGCCACTGCCATGAATCCTTGTCCTTCTTTGCCTGCACTTATCAAAACATTCTTGAGTGACACCATACAGAGCAGGGGTCCCCAACCCCTGGGCCATGGACCGGGCCCGGGCCGTGGCATGCCAGCAACCGGTCCGCACAAACAAGCAAAGCCCCATCCGCGGGATGCAGGCAGCACACAAAACCACGCCTCCTCCAGTCCACGGAAAAACCTCTCTCCACGGAACCGGTCCCTAGTGGTGCCCAAAAGGTTTGGGACCTCTGACACAGAGAACATTTATTCTGATGATGAAAAATATATTGCTTCCTTCCTTACCTATTTTGGTTTATCTTTGTTGTGACTCAGGGCCAGCCTGTGGGTCCGACAGCCGGCTCTGATGTATCGGATGACTCTGAGGGGGAGGAGGGAAACGAACCGGCTGATGATGGTTTGGAGGAGGGAAACGAACCGGCTGATGATGGTTTGGAGGCTTTGCAGAGTCCTCAGCCGGGGACCTCTTCTCAGCTGCGTGAGCCCGAGAGTGCGGAGGAAGATGACCCACAGCTGGCCCTGTTCAAGGACGCCCGACGCAGGAGGCAGTCAAGCAGGAACAAACAAAGAAAGGCTGCAGGACTCCTCGGGAGGAGGCACAGGGAGACCACGCCCTGAGCTCTCTATAAAAGGAGTGTTTGGGGAGGGGCTGGTTGCTGAAAGCAACTTTTCCGCTTGAGAAGACAAGCTCTAGTGTTTTTGTTAGCTGCGTAATTAAATCTTGGCAGAAGCCTTTTAGCCTTGGACGCTTTCCAGTCTCTTCTTTTTGAATAGGGGTTGCGAGAAGAGGGCTGGTTCAGAACAGTTTGCTTTCAGCCACCCACCCCTTATTACTTCGATGGAGCAGCTTCTTGCCGAGAATGCCCAGCTTAACCAGCAACTCACCTTGCTGGCCACTCAGGTGGCACAACTGCAGGCTCAGGTACATGCTGCCCCCCCACCCAGGAGGAAATGTCAGATAGCTATGCCGGATAAATTTGCTGGTAAACCAGAACTGTTTCCTGCCTTCCTGGGACAATGCCAGCTTTATATCAGCGTGAGAGCAGCTGATTTCCCCACTGACCGAGATAAGGTGGGATTCGTGTTGAGCCTTCTGTCGGGTGATGCAGCTCGTTGGGGCACGCCTCTGTTGGCACAGCCTAGCCCTTTGTTGGATAACTTTGGGGGGTTTTGTGACCATATGCGCCTCATGTACGAGGACCCGATTAAGGCGCAGACTGCCACCCGACGCCTGAAAGCTTTGAGGCAGGGTCAGCGCCCTCTACAGGCCTATATCAGCGATTTCCGGCTGCTTAGCCAGGATTCCGCCTGGAATGAGGCTGCGCTCGTGGATGCCTTTCAGGATGGCTTGTCAGAGGAGATGTTGCATGAGCTGGCCCGCGTGGACATTCCCTCAGACCTGAATGGGCTGATCCATCTTTGTCTGCGGATCGATGCCCGGCTGCAGCAGCGTAAGAGTCGCCGTGCCACCCCACAGACCCCTGCCGCCCCTGTTGTGCGTGAGCCCCCAGTCCAGAGGGAGGAGCCAATGGAGCTGGGTGCCGCCAGGTCCCGTCTATCGGTGACGGAAATGAACAGACGACGGTCGGAGGGGTTGTGTTTTTACTGTGGGGACCCTGGACATTTGGCTGCTTCTTGCCCGAAGAAGCGTCAGCGGGCGTCAGTGACCAAGCCGGCCCTGAGAAAGTCCCCTGCTTTGCTGTCGGGAAACGGCCCGAGCCCGATCTAGACGGTGTGAAAGATCGGGCGAACCACAACGGCCACGCCGAGCAACGCCGTTCCGACGGTGCCTGTGAACCTCCACGGCATTTGATTTTGGAGGCACGACTGATCCTTCCTGGCAAGCCAGAGGGGATTCCGGTCCATGCCTTAATTGACTCTGGGGCTACCACTAACTTTATGGATTCGGCCTTTGTGGCCAAATGGGCTGTTCCCCAGTGTCCAGTGGATCCGCCCATGCTTGTGGAGACCATCGATGGTCGAGTGCTCCTGTCCGGGCCTATTACGGCCGCCACGCAACCCGTGTGTATGGCCATCAGTACCCATGTGGAGGCCATTCAGTTCTACGTCACTTCGGAACTGCACTTCCCCGTGGTCTTGGGACTGGCGTGGCTCCGGGCGCATGATCCACAGATCTATTGGTCTCAGAACTTGGTCACCTTCCCAAGTTTGCAGTGCGTGGACCACACCCGCCATATCTGTGCCGGCCAGGTGGAGGGTTCCCCAGGGGTTTCCTTGCCTCCCGAACTGTCCGACTTTGCTGACGTGTTCAGTGAGTCAGAGGCGGACCAATTACCCCCGCACAGGCCCTACGACTGCTCCATTGACCTAGTCCCTGATGCGCCTCTCCCAGTGGGGCGTTTGTACTCCATGTCGGAGCCCGAGTTGGCTGCATTGCGGGACTTCCTGACAAAGAACTTGGCTCGTGGTTTCATCCGGCCCTCGTCCTCGCCAGTGTCTGCGCCCGTGCTCTTCGTCAAAAAGAAGTCGGGCGAGTTACGACTTTGCTGTGACTACCGGAAACTCAATGCCATCACGGTGCGCAACCGCTACCCGCTGCCCCTCATCCCCGAGCTTTTGGACCGACTCCGGGAGGCTAAGATCTTCACGAAACTGGACCTGCGTGGAGCTTACAACCTCGTCAGGGTTCGGCCGGGTGATGAGTGGAAGACGGCGTTTGGTACTCGCTATGGACATTTCGAGTACACGGTGATGCCGTTTGGCCTGACCAACGCCCCCGCTGTGTTTCAGCATTTTATGAACGACATCTTTCGGGATCTGTTGGACCAGTTTGTTGTGATTTACCTGGACGACATCCTGATTTACTCCCCGTCGCGTGAAGCGCATCATCAGCATCTCCGTCAGGTCCTGCAGCGCCTCCGGAAACATCGGCTGTTTGCCAAGTTGGAGAAGTGCCAGTTCTACCAGGTGACCATTGATTTCTTGGGCCACCGCATTTCTCCTGAGGGCATCGCCATGGAACCGAGTAAAGTTGAGTCGTTGCAGAGTTGGCAACCCCCGCGTCGCGTGAAGGATGTTCAGCGACTTCTTGGATTTGCCAACTACTATCGGACATTCATCCCTGGCTTTGCTGCCTTGACAGCCCCCCTCACCCGGCTCCTGCAGAAGAAGACTCGGTTCCAGTGGAACGCCCCCGAACAACAGGCGTTCCAAGCTTTGAAGGACGCCTTCATGAAGGAGCCCATCTTGAAGCATCCTGACCCGCAACGGCCGTTTGTCGTGGAGGCGGACGCCTCCGACATTGCCATTGGGGCCGTGTTACTCCAGGCAGCGACGCCCAACGGTACCCTTTTCCCTTGCGCGTATCACTCTCGGAAATTGAACCCCTCGGAGCGCAACTATACCATCTGGGAGAAGGAGCTGCTGGCCATCAAGGCAGCGTTCGAGGCTTGGAGGCATCATCTGGAGGGGGCGCGGCATCAGATCGAGGTCCGGACGGACCACAAGAATCTGGAAAGCCTGCAGACCGCTCGGAATTTGAACCAACGCCAGATCCGGTGGTCCCTCTTCTTTGCGAGGTTTGACTTCCGGGTGCGGTACATACCAAGCGGGCACAACCAGAGAGCGGATGCTCTGTCCAGGAAGCCCGAGTACACCCGAGTGGAAGACAAGCTTCCGCCCAGGACAGTGATCCCCGTCGAGTCTTTTGCTGCGGTGCGGGAGCCGGTGGATATACGGGCTCGGATCCGGGAGGCGCAGCAGCAGGAGGCGTGGGTGGCTCAGCGGAAGGAAGAGGTGGGGCCAGATTCGCCTTGGTCGGTCACGGATGGACTCCTGTATTATCGTGACCGGCTCTATGTTCCAGGAGGGCCACTCAGGGGACTCGTCCTCAGCCAGTGTCATGATAACCCGGCTGCGGGGCATTTTGGCCTGTTCAAGACTCTGAACCTGGTCTCCCGTACCTTCTGGTGGCCCCGAGTCCGACACGATGTCCAGTCTTATGTCACCTCCTGCGTCCCATGCAGGCAGGCCAAGTCAGCGACAGGGGCCCCGCCTGGTTTACTGCAGCCTTTGCCAACGCCCAAGAGACCCTGGGGGGCTGTGTCCATGGACTTTCTGACGGATCTACCCCCATCCTCCGGCTTCACGACAGTGTTTGTGGTGGTGGACATGTTGACCAAGATGGCACACTTCATCCCCTGTCGCGGCTTACCGTCAGCTCGCGCCACTAGTCGCATGTTCATCCAACAGGTGTTCCGGCTGCACGGCCTTCCCGATAGAGTCGTCTCCGATAGGGGGGCCCAGTTTACAGCCCGCTTCTGGCAGGAGTTGATGCGGGCGTTGGACATTAAGGTTTGCCTCTCGTCCGCGCATCATCCTCAGACCGACGGGGGTACCGAGAAGGTCATCGGCATCTTAGAGCAGTATCTGCGCTGCTACGTTAACCTGCAGCAGGACAATTGGGTGGACTATTTGGCCATAGCCGAGTTTGCCTTTAACAACTCGCAGCACACCTCCACGCAGATGACACCGTTCTTGGCCAACGTGGGTTATCACCCCCGGTTTTTCCCCCTTTCTCCCGTGGACTCACCGGAGCCGGCAGCGAACGAATTCATGGCAGAGTTACAGGCAATCCATCGGTTGGTGCGACGGCAGCTGGAGAAGGCCAAGGCCGACTACAAGAGGTTCGCCGATCGGTCGAGAAGGGATACGCCTCCACTATCGGTGGGGGATCGGGTCTGGCTGTCCACCAGGAACCTGCCAACCACTCGGCTGGCGAGGAAGCTGGACCACCGTTACCTTGGACCGTTCCCAGTCGAGGCCGTCATCAACCCGGTCGCCTATCGTTTAACTCTGCCACGTTCCCTGCGCGTGCACCCCGTCTTCCATCGGTCCTTGCTGGTCCCCGAACAACCGGCCTGTCCACTTCGCCAGGCGGAACCTCCACCATCAGGAACTCGTGATGGAGGCAGCACCCCCGAGTACGAGGTCGCCAGCATCAGGGATTCCCGCTGGCTGAAAGGTCGCTTCCAGTACCTGATCGAGTGGAAAGGGTACGGGCCGGAGGACTTCACATGGGAAGACGCGACCGCCGTTCATGCCCCTGCATTGGTGACTGCTTTTCACGAACAGTTTCCATCCCGACCGCATCCGGATCGGCAGACCCGGGGGAAGGGCCCTGCGGTGCGGGATAGTGTTGTGACTCAGGGCCAGCCTGTGGGTCCGACAGCCGGCTCTGATGTATCGGATGACTCTGAGGGGGAGGAGGGAAACGAACCGGCTGATGATGGTTTGGAGGAGGGAAACGAACCGGCTGATGATGGTTTGGAGGCTTTGCAGAGTCCTCAGCCGGGGACCTCTTCTCAGCTGCGTGAGCCCGAGAGTGCGGAGGAAGATGACCCACAGCTGGCCCTGTTCAAGGACGCCCGACGCAGGAGGCAGTCAAGCAGGAACAAACAAAGAAAGGCTGCAGGACTCCTCGGGAGGAGGCACAGGGAGACCACGCCCTGAGCTCTCTATAAAAGGAGTGTTTGGGGAGGGGCTGGTTGCTGAAAGCAACTTTTCCGCTTGAGAAGACAAGCTCTAGTGTTTTTGTTAGCTGCGTAATTAAATCTTGGCAGAAGCCTTTTAGCCTTGGACGCTTTCCAGTCTCTTCTTTTTGAATAGGGGTTGCGAGAAGAGGGCTGGTTCAGAACAATCTTAATATTTATCGTTCCAATATTTTAATGTTTCCTATTGTTGTTTGTATCTGGGTGTGAGCCACCTAGAGTGTCCTGATGGCCCGATGGGGTGGCCCGTAATTTGAATAAATAAATAAAACTTCCTCACCACACTTTTGATGAGAATTCAGTGGCGTCATGAGGACTAGAAGCGCGTCATGAACGTGAGACATGTGCTGACCTTGACTGTGGCGTTCCTACTACTGCTTTTGGCCACACTTGGCAGCCTAATGCAGCTGCAGCAACAACAACATCGTGAACGACCGAAGGAGAAGCACAGAGTTTGAATCACAGGAGGTAATGATCCTGCAGCACAGTGCCTGGGTCAGCCCTGCTTCGAGAAGAGAACTAAACTTCGTCCTTTTGCGACTTTCTGACAAGCAAAGTCAATGGGGAAGCCAGATTCACTTAACAAATGTGTTACTAACTTAACAAGTGCAGCAACAACAAACTCACTTAACAATGGTGTAAAGAAAAGTCGTAAAGTGGGACAAACCTCACTTAACAAATGTTTCACTTAGCAACAAAAATCTGGGGTTCGATTATGCTTGTAAGTTGAGGACAACCTGCACCGGTTAGCAGAACAACAGAGTTGGAAGGGACCTTGGAGGTCATCTAGTCCAACCCCCTGCCCAAGAAGCAGACCTTATATCATTCCAGACAAATGGTTGTCCAATCTCTTCTTGAAAAGTGTCAGAGCCTCCAAAATCCTTTAAACGCACCGAAAGCGTAAGAATTAATTGAAAACCCATTTCAAATGGTAAATACTCCATGAACAAACACACAAAATTCAATTAACACAATGTAAACCTAATGATAATACTTACTGTTCCAATGAAGATTCTCAATCCATCACACTTGTTTTAATCAACCCCCTTCTCTGGGGTCAACGCGTACACACAGCCGCACCCCTCAAGTGTCACACACTGGAACCAGCACACACCCCTCAAGCCCACATCAAGGACCAGTCCCCCATAAAACAATCTGTGCCCCATTTTCTCTGTAACTGCCTCCATAGGCAAACCTCTTTGCTTTGGGGAAAATAAAGAATTCTCCTTTCCTCCCAGTGGTCTGGATTTCATTTTTATTTATTCTTATGCAACCCCAAATGATCATCCTGACTCTACTGACCGCAAAGAGGCAGGTGCAACGAGGGGGAACTCTTTTGTGCTTATTCTAGAAAGCCTCCCCAACTGTCATCTGTTTCAGAAAGCGTTTATTCAAACTCCCACCCAAACAGGTCCTCATAAAGCACACACACACATGCACACACCCATTGCGCAGATCCGTATTCCAAGCTCAGCACAGCGAGAATCACTGAGTAAATCGAGTCCAACACATGAAGTCCAGGAAAGCAATCCAGGAGTCACATAGGCCAGTAAACACAACCCAAGCACACCAGGCACGGAACTGGGCCTATTGCTCCAGCAACGCTCAAGTCCTTAGGGCGGGATTAAGGAGGCAACGCCAGTTCAGCTCTTCACAAGTGACGAGGTTGCCTCCTTGCAAGCAATCTGGCCAATCAGCGTTGTCCCTGCCTCCTCTCTGCTCCACCTGTCCTTGGATCAGGAGGAGGCATGGATTCCACCTCCTCCTCCTCACTAGCAGGTGGCCAAGTTGCTGCAGCTGCAAGTCACCCAACTCAGCCTCAGCCTGTCACTTGTCTGATTGATCTGGCGTGATCTGGCTGCTCCGTCAGGCTAGCACTCTCCAAGCTCTGATCCGGGCCCACGCTCGGCTCTGTGCTTTCCTCCGTCAACTCAAATTCCTCCTCCTCCTCCTCTTCTATTATTATTATTATTATTATTATTATTATTATTATTATTATTATTATTATTATTATTATTATTATTATTATTATTATTATTATTCCCTTCTAACACTGATGAGATTACTTAGTTGGGTCATGAGACGTCTGCAAGAAAGCCACCAAGCTCAGAGAGCACCAAGGTCACCCCCAGAGTCGTCCTCTTCCTCCTCCTCCTCCTCCTCTTCTCAAACCCCACCCCCTTCTAGCACTGATGACGTTACTTAGTTAAGGAAAGATCTGCAAGAAAACAAGCTGAGAGACCACCAAGGACCCCGTAGGCTTCATCGTCCTCCTCTTCCTCTCTGCAAACCCCACTCCCTTCTAGCACTGATGATGTTCCCTAGTTGGGTCATGAAACGTCTGCAAGAAAATAACCCAGCTCAGAGAGCACCAAGGATCCTACAGTCCTCCTCCTCCTCCTCCTCCTCCTCCTCCTCCTCCAAACGCACATCTGGAGAGGGGCCGGAGATGGATCCATGCCATCGGAGCAGTTTCCTGGATTGTCCTTGTCTTCCAGACCGAAATCTTGCTAGACCAAAGCAATTATTTGCAGCGCTATAGAGGAAAGTATTTGTAGTTCAGAGTTGAAATGAGGGGTCCTTGGTGCTCTTGTAGGCCTTTTCTTGCAGACGTCTCGTTACCAAACTAGATGACATCATTAGTGCCAGAAGGGAATGACGTTTGCTCTCACTCCCTTCTGGCACTGATGGTGTTACCTAGCTTGGTTGTGAAACGTCTGCAAGAAAACAACCCAGCTTAGTGAGCACCAAGGTCCCTTCACTGAAGAGATCCTTTGAGAGTTGCTAGAGAGGAGCCTTCTCAACTCTGTAATAATAATAATAATAATGAAGTTGGAAGGGACCTTGGAGGTCATCTATTCCAACCTCTTGCTCAGGCAGGAAAGCCTATAGCATTTCAGACAAATGGCTGTCCAGTCTCTTCTTAAAAACCTCCAGCAATGGAGCATTCACAAGTTCTGGAGGCAGGTTGTTCCACTGGTTAATTGTTTTGACTGTCAGGAACTTTCTCCTTAGTTCTAGGTTGCTTCTCTCCTTGATTAGTTTTCATCCTTTGTTTCTTATCCTGCCTGCGGGCACTTTGGAGAATAGCTTGACTCTCTCTTCTTTGGGGCAGCCCCTCAAATATTGGAAGACTGCTATCATGTCCCTCCTCGTCCTTCTCTTCATTAAACTAGATATGCCCAATTCCAGTAGCCGTTCCTTATATGTTTTAGCCTCCAGTCCCCTAATCCTCTTTGTTGCTCTTCTCTGTCCTCTTTCAGGAGTCTCAATATCTTTTTTACATCATGGCGACCAAAACTGGATGCAGTATTCCAAGTGTGGCCTTACCAAGGCCTTGTAATTTGGTATTAGTACTTCACGTGATCTTGATTCTATTCCTCTGTTAGTGCAGCCTAGCACTGTGTTGGCTTTTTTGGCAGCTGCCGCACACGTCTGGCTCATATTTAACTCATTGTCTACTAGGACTCCGAGATCCCTCTCACAGTTGCTACTATTGAGCAAGGAACCACCTATACTATACCTGTACGTTTGGGTTTTCTGGCCTAAATGTAGAACCTGACTTTTTTCACCATTGAATTTCATTTTGTTAGATAGAGCCCAGTGTTCGAGTCTCTCTTTCTCCCAACCAAATGATCTAAGCGTTGTTAACTCTTGGTCCTCAGGAATACAGCCCCTCCCTCCTGGGAATCCAGACCACATTCCACCACAGCCTGGCTGGTTAATGATGGTGGGTCAATGCAAATCCTGCCAGGGCTGGGGTGGATGGCTGTAAAACCCAGAAAAACCATCTGCTCTTTTGGTGCATCACCTACCTGGTGCATCAGCTACAGGCCCAGCTCTGTGGGTTGGGCAAGCACTGTGCAATACCGGTAGTCCTCAACTTACGACCGTCCATTTAGTGACCATTACAACAGCACTGGGAAAAATCACTTACAACCAGTCTTCACAATTATAAACATCGTAGCATCCCAGGGCCACATGACTGTCATTGGAGGCTTTCCCGGCGCGCTTCTGACAAACAATGTCAGTAACTGGATCTGCTTAACGACCGCATGGTCCACTTAACAACTGCAGTGATTCGCTTTAAAATTGCAGCCAAAGTCGTAAAACTGGGCCCAAACGCACTTAACTGGCGTGCTTAACAACAGAAATTCTGGTCCCAATTATGGTTGTAAGTTGAGGATTTGAAAAACGGGCCTTTCTGGCTATCCCAGGCGTAGGCAACCTCGGCTCTTTTATGACTCATGGACTATGAGTCAGCCATGCTGACTCAGGAATTCTGGGAGTTGAAGTCCATGAGTCATAGAAGAGCCGAGGTTGCCTACCCCTGTAAACTTGTGCTGTGCTACAGGAGCAGCTAAAAAGGAGGGGCGCTGAAGCCCCTGCACAGCTGCCCGAAAGAACCAGAAACATCTGGGTGGATCCCAGCACCCTCAACCACATCAAAACTGCAGCAAGATCACGTTGGGGAAAAACGTCACTCAAAACAAGAATAGCTGAAGATGACTAAGTTCTTCCAGTTGCCGTTGGGACCGAGAATGACAGAATTAGCTGGAAGGGACCTTGGCGGTCTTCTAGTCTAACCACCTGCTCAAGTAGGAAGCCCTGTGTCATTTCAGACAAACGGTTGTCCGGTCTCTTCTCTTTGACCCATGGCATAAAGATGGATTGTACATGTCAACTTCGAAAATGAGCATGGCTCATTTTCGAAGTTGACATGGCTCATGGAGGGGGGTTTACCAGGTGCTTCATTAGTCTAAATCAGGGGTCTTCAAACTCGGCCCTTTTATGACTCATGGACTTCAACTCCCAGAATTCCTCAGCCAGCATGCCTGGCTGAGAAATTCTGGGAGTTGAAGTCCATGAGTCATAAAAGGGCCGAGTTTGAAGACCTCTGGTCTAAATAAACTTTTTGTCCCATGGGAACCAAGGTCATCGGCTGCTCCCGAAACTGCAGGCTGGGCGTTTCGTGAAAAGCCCACCAAGCAGAGGTATTGGGAAGCGTAGTAGCTTGCATAGTTTTAGGGGTGGGGTTTCTTAACTTTGTTTTGGGGATCATTACGTATCTATTTAGACTTGGTTTCACTTTTGACGTGCCGATGCTTTGTATCAATAAACATGTTCTTTGAGGAACTTGCAAGCCTTGGAGTTCTGCTTTATTTGTCTCGGTCTGTTGGAACCTTGACAATACATACAGGTGGTCCGTGACTTACAGTGATATTCAAAGTTACAATGGCGCTAAAAACACCTGACTTAGGACTATTCTTCACACAATTGTTGAAGCACCCCTGCGGACACGTGATCAAAATCCAGACACTTGGCAAGCAACTCATATTTATGACAGTTGCCGTGTCTCCGGGATCACGCGATCCCCTTTCGTAAGTTCTTCAGCCAGCTTCCGACCAGCAAAATGAAAAGGGGAAGCCAAATTCTCTTAACAATCACGTGATTCATGTAATGACTGCAGCGATTCACTTAACAACCGTGGCAAAAAAAAGGATAGTAAAATGGGGCACAATTCACTTCACAACTGTCTTGGTTAACGAGGGAAAATTTGGGACTCATTTGCGATCGTACACATTTTGTTTAGCCACTGTTTCAAGTTACAACAGAAATTTTGAGCTCAGTTGTGGTCGTAAGTTGAGGACTACCTGTCCTTGTGATTTACGCCAATTAGGGGACATAAGATTTGGCCCCTGTCTACTTTTCCGGGATGTAGGCATCATCTAAGGCAGTATTTTTCAACCTTGGGAACTTTAAGGCCTGTGGACCTCAACTCCCAGAATTCTCCAGCCAGCTATAGCTGACTGGGGAATTCTGGGAGTTGAAGTCCACAGGCCTTAAAGCCCCCAAGGTTGAGAAATACTGATCTACGGTATTCGTTCAACATCTTAACCTTAGCTTTTCGTTATGTTCCTACCACGATTGTTGTTGAAAGCAGCTGTAGTATCAGCAACGACGGCAGGGTTGTGTAACACCTCCACCCTCCCATGTGTAGAAGGAACCACGATGAGGTTCAGCCAGAACAAAAGGGAATTACCCTCTTCATAACTTTGTGAAAAGTTCCTGATATGACAATTGGTTTGTTTTGATTTTCATTATAGATTCCTGGATGACACTTCAGCGTGAGTCAGGATTTTGGTACTGTTGGGGCTTTTTCCCATGTACTAATCTTGGTCCAGCCACCGCACCCTGCAGATGCAATGTCTTTCTTAAGCAAAGAAAAGAGTTTTAGCAATCTTTTCCTAGCCATTCACATGATTAAGGATGTCACTTTTCTTCCCTTTTAATTGCCCTGCCTCCCCCTCCTCCTCCTCCCTTCTAGCCCTGATGATGTTACCTAATTGGGTAATGAAACATCTGCAAGAAAACAACCCAGCTCAGAGAGCACCAAGGACCCCACAGCTGTCCTCCTCCTCCTCCTCCTCCTCCTCCTCCTCCTCCTCCTCCTCCTCCTCCTCCTCCTCCCTTCTAGCACTGAGGATGTTACCTAGTTGGGTCATGAAACATCTGCAAGGAAACCACCAAGCTCAGAGAGCACCAAGGACCCCACAGTCCTCCACCACCTCCTCCTCCTCCTCTCTTTTAGCACTGAGGATGTTACCTAATTGGGTAATGAAACATCTGCAAGAAAACAACCCAGCTCAGAGAGCACCAAGGACCCCACAGCTGTCCTCCTCCTCCTCCTCCTCCTCCTCCTCCTCCTCCTCCTCCTTCTAGCACTGAGGATGTCACCTAGTTGGGTCATGAAACATCTGCAAGTAAACCACCAAGCTCAGAGAGCACCAAGGATCCCACAGTCCTCCTCCTCCTCCTCCTCCTCCCTTTTAGCACTGAGGATGTTACCTAGTTGGGTCATGAAACATCTGCAAGGAAACCACCAAGCTCAGATAGCACTAAGGACCCCACAGTCCTCCTCCTCCTCCTCCTCCCTTCTAGCACTGAGGATGTTACCTAGTTGGGTCATGAAACATCTGCAAGGAAACCACCAAGCTCAGAGAGCACCAAGAACCCCACAGTCCTCCTCCTCCTCCTCCTCCCTTCTAGCACTGAGGATGTTACCTAGTTGGGTCATGAAACATCTGCAAGGAAACCACCAAGCTCAGAGAGCACCAAGGACCCCACAGTCCTCTTCCTCCTCCTCCTCCCTTCTAGCACTGAGGATGTTACCTAGTTGGGTCATGAAACATCTGCAAGGAAACCACCAAGCTCAGAGAGCACCAAGGACCCCACAGTCCTCCTCTTCCTCCTCCTCCTCCTCCTCCTTCTCCCTTCTAGCACTGAGGATGTTACCTAGTTGGGTCATGAAACATCTGCAAGGAAACCACCAAGCTCAGAGAGCACTAAGGACCCCACACTTCAACCCGGAGCTACAAATATTCCCTTCTATCAGTATAATGTTGTGTTCATGCTTGTGCATAATGATTTAACGTTTAAGTTGTGGCCATTATTCATTCCTAAATGTTCTTTCCCATCCTTGAAAATACTCTTAAAGCAATTAAGAACAAAAACAAGCATCGTTTACCAAAAATAGCACTGAACACCACTTCTAACCAGTCTAGAGTAAAAACACACCACCAGCTTTCAGATCTCTTGGGAAAGCTCAAACAATAATTAAAGATGAGTAAAAGAACAAAAGCCAGGGCTTAATTGAAACCAGACCATGTGTTTTAGAAGGGATGTGACTCCTGTTTTTATTATTCCTCGTGTTTTCTCCTTGATTGCGTTTCTTGTTTCCAACCCCTTCCTATCAAGATGGTTATGTACAACTAATGCGTTCCAAATGCGGGTATGGTGATGTTTTCCAGGATATTCATTTTAAACTGTTCTCAAGGGTAGAATAAATTCATCCTGTTGTAATTTACCAGCGGAGACTAGGACAGTCAACCAATCCTCTTTAACCGCTTTATTTTTTGTGTCCTTGTTGTGTTCATCTGGAGTCGTAGACGAATGAGTCACAATGGACCACGGCTGATCCTTTGTAGTTGCAAAACTGTGGGCTGAGGACCCCTAAAAAGCTACGAACAGATTATGAAATGCTGTTTTGAGCGTGGTAGTCAAAGAGGGGCCGCTGAGCATTACAGTACCAGCACTTGTGGTGCTGCATGGTGACAGTCTGCCATTAACTTGGGGGTGGGGGGGTGGGTGGATGGGAGTGGGGTTGCTAGGGGGAAAATGAAAGTAACTTCTCTATCTCCCCGAGATGCTGCTTCAAGGCCACCCAGCTGGGGGAAGAAAGCAGCTGGATGCCAACCTATGTCTGTGGGGATTCTCAGTCATCCAGGTCACGGCTATCCCAAAGGTGCTTTTTCAGGAGGCAACTGGACTTTCTTGTTTTTCTTTGAAGACGTTTCGCTTCTCATCCAAGAAGCTTCTTCGGCTCTGACTGAACGGTGCTGGAACATGAATGGATTTCCAGAAAATCAGGAATCATTTGCGCTCCAGTTGGAGATGCACACAACACAGGCTCGTCCCCATCATCCTGCGCCCGTCTTCAACCGGGGAGGGACCCAGGGCTGAAAAACATCCTGCAGCCAAGATGGCTCCCCACCCATTTGCACCACTCAGGTGACCCTGAGGACACAGGTAATCCTCCAAATGGCCTCAACGACTCTCTAAAAGAAGGCAATTGACCAGCCGTCTGCAAGGAGTATAAATCCTTCCGTTCCCCCACCATCCAATCAGAACCTGAGGAAGCTTCTGGGATGAGAAGCGAAACGTCCTCAAAGAAAAACAAGGAAGTCCAGTTGCCTCTTCAAAAAGCCCCTTTGGGATACCAACCTATGCTCGAACTGGCCGTTTGGAAAACATCTTGCTTGGACCTGATTGGTCATGGGAGTGGGGGTTAGCTATGGTCAGTTAGGGGATCAGGGGTCAGTTAAGGGAGGGAAAGGTTGAACTTAGGGATTTTGGCGTGCAAGGCTTAGTTCTGGCTATGCATTACTGCAATGCACTTGGCTTCTAATAAAATTATACCTTTCTCAACCAATGGGAAAAAACGGATCTCTTCTCGTTCTTCTGCTGCTTCCCTTCTACGGGACTTGGGTTTGGCTAATCTAAAGAAAAGAAGAAACAGGGAAGACATGATAGCAGCATTCCGGTATTTGGGGGGCTGCCACAAGGCAGAGGGGGGCAGGTTGTTCACCAAAGCACCCGAGGGAAGGACGAGAAACAATGGTTGGAAGCTGGTCAAAGAGAGAAGCAACCTGGAACTAAGGAGAAACTTCCTGACAGGGAGGACAATTAACCAGTGGAACAGCCTGTCACCAGAAACCGTGGGCGCTCCATCACTGGAAATTTTTAAGAAGAGAGTAGACAATCACTTGTCTGAGATGGTGTTGGTTCTCCTGCTTGAGCAGGGGGCTGGACTAGAAGACCTCCAAGGTCCCTTCCAGCTCTATTCTATTCTATTCTATTCTATTCTATTCTATTCTATTCTATTCTATTCTATTCTATTCTATTCTATTCTATTTTGTATTTCTATTCTACTCCACTCCACTCCTCCACTCCACTCCACTCCACTCCACTCCACTCCACTCCACTCCACTCCATTCCATTCCATTCCATTCCATTCCATTCCATTCCATTCCATTCTATTCCATTCTATTCTATTCTATTCTATTCTATTCTATTCTTCATTGCAATATTCTCCTATCCTATCCTATCCTATCCTATCCTATCCTATCCTATCCTGTCCTGTCCTGTCCTGTTCTGTTCTGTCCTGTTCTATTCTGTTCTGTTCTGTTCTGTTCTTTATTGCAATATTCTTCTATTCTATTCTATTCTATTCTATTCTATTCTATTCTATTCTATTCTATTCTATTCTATTCTATTCTATTCTATTCTATTCTATTCTTCATTGCAATATTCTCCTATCCTATCCTATCCTATCCTGTCCTGTCCTGTCCTGTCCTGTCCTGTTCTGTCCTGTTCTATTCTGTTCTGTTCTGTTGTGTTCTTTATTGCAATATTCTCCTATTCTATTCTATTCTATTCTATTCTATTCTATTCTATTCTATTCTATTCTATTCTATTCTATTCTATTCTATTCTATTCTATTCTATTCTATTCTATTCTATTCTATTCTATTCTATTCTATTCTATTCTATTGCTTTCACAATCATTTGCTGTAAACTCATACTTAAATCAAATAAGCAATTGCTAAATTTTGCACTGAAACACAGAGAGCTGAGGTAAAAAAAAAGGGGGGGGGACTTCTTCTGAATAGTCCAAATGATATGACTAATATCCATGATACTCATTACTGTATGCTAAAGAGTCAGAGTGAGTATAAAGCTGAGTCATCAAAAGTAAAAGAGTCACAGCTGGTAAAACTCTTTTAGACAAAGAGAAGACTTTAACTGGTTTTGTTTCAATTTGGAAACCACTTCTGGATTTTTTTTATTTTTTATTGTTTGCCCAAAACTGGGGGGGGGGGGAAATGAAACTTCAAGTTTTAGGTTTCAAGGAATGATTTGACCTTATAGAAGCGGCAGTCACAGTCATTTCTCTGTTGGCTAAGAAGTTATATTAGCAGAAACTGGATGAGCAAATACATGGAATGTCCAGATTTGTTTCGTCTACCTTAAAATATAAGTGTGTTGCAAAGCAAACGTGATCCAAACCCTGTTTCAAGGAATAAACTCTGTTCTCTGTCACTGAAGAAGGAACTCTGGAATATAGGCAGTCCTTGACTTAAAAATCATTTGTTTATTACTGCTTGAAGTTATAATACAAGAGAAAAAAAAGCTATACGGGCATTATGATACAGGTAATCATAGAACATAGAAAAATAAAGTTGGAAGGGACCTTGGAGGTTTTGTAGTCCAACCACCTGCTCAAGCATCCCAGACAAATGGGGTGTCCAATCTCTTCATAAAAACCCCCAGTGATGGAGCACCCACAGCTTCTGGAGGCAGGTTGTTCCACTGGTTAATTGTTCTCACTGTCAGGAAGTTTCTCCTTAGTTCCAGGTTGCTTCTCTCTTTGATTCATTTTTATCCGTTGTGTCTTGTCCTGCCTTCGGGCGCTTTGGAGAAGAGGTTGACTCCCACCCACCCCCCTCAGAAATTGCAAGACTGCTGTCATTCATTAAGCGATAGTTCGAACTTACAATGAAAAAAGTTATTGCGACCATTAAAAGTTATTATGACCATTGCAACATCCCCATGGCCCTGTGATCAACATTTGGTTGTTTGGCAACCAATATGTGTTTACGAGACTAGACTGGACTGGACTGGACTGGACTGGACTGGAATGGAATGGAATGGAATGGAATGGAATGGAATGGAATAGAATAGAATGGAATGGAATGGAATTAGAATAGAATAGAAAATATGGAATAGAATAGAATAGAATAGAATAGAATAGAATAGAATAGAATAGAATAGAATAGAATAGAATAGAATAGAATAGAATAGAATAGAATGGAATGGAATGGAATGGAATGGAATGGAATGGAATGGAATGGAATGGAATTAGAATAGAATAGAAAATATGGAATAGAATAGAATAGAATAGAATAGAATAGAATAGAATAGAATAGAATAGAATAGAATAGAATAGAATAGAATAGAATAGAATAGAATAGAATAGAATAGAATAGAATAGGGAATGGAATGGAATGGAATGGAATGGAATGGAATGGAACGGAACGGACTAGAAATACAATATAGAATAGAATAGAATAGAATAGAATAGAATAGAATAGAATAGAATAGAATAGAATAGAATAGAATAGAATAGAATAGAATAGAATAGAATAGAATAGAATAGAATAGAATAGAATAGAATAGAATAGAGCTGGAAGGGACCTTGGAGGTCTTCTAGTACAGCCCCCTGCTCAAGTAGTAGAACCTATACCAGGGGTAGGCAACCTTGGCTCTTTTATGACTCCTGGACTTCAACTCCCAGAATTCCTGAGCCAGCATGCCTTAAGGCCTTAATCTGATCATTCATACTTATCACTGATAATTCACATCCTCCAGCCACCCTGACCTGGAGTAACCTCCCCATCACAAGACCCCTCCCAAACCTCTCTCTGATGACTCACACCCGACCCATCACCTAGCCTGCTAACGAAATCTTTGGAAACCAACCCACAAGCTCGGAGAACGAGAAACTCCACCCTCTATGCTTTAATCCCTCAACAAATAGACCCATTCAATGGCAATTTCCGCCAAGAAACATCATTTCAGACCAGGCCCAAATCTAACAAGGATAAGGAATGTTTGGGAACTTGGCCTTCAGACAACTCAGCCCACGACAGAGGGGGGGGGACTGATATCACCATTTATAAATAGGATAACCTCTCCCCTCCTTTTTTTTAAAAAAAAAAAAGCCATTTGAATCTTGTCTGATTTTCAGAGACTGTCTGGACCAGGGGTCCCCAACCCCCGATATGTGGACTGGTAGTGGGCCGCGGCATGCCAGCAACCAGTCTGCGCAAACAAGCAAAGCCCCCTCTGTGGGATGAAGGCAGCACACAAAACCACGCACCCTCCGGTCCGCGGAAAAACCTCTCTCCACGTAACCGGTCCCCGGTGCCCCAAAGGTCGGGGACCTCTGGTCCGGACTATCCCTGCAGTTTTCTTGGCAAGGCTTTTCAGAAGCGGCTTTGCCACTGATTCCTTCCTGGGGGGGGGTTGAGAAAGTGATTGGTCCAAGGTTACCAAACTGGCTTTCTGCCCAAAGTAGGACTACAACTTACAGTCTCCCTGTTTCTAGCCTGGCGCCTTCAACGCTACGCCAGGCTGGCTCTTAAACCCCACTCTGAGGTCCTTGCAGCTTGGTTGTTTTCATCCTTGATTGTTGAGCTGGCGCCACCTCCAGTTAATCTGGAGGGTCAGTTTCCATGAAGAAAGCCCCTCTGGGCTGTTTCCTTCCGAGACTTTTAGGCGGTGTTTTGGGGGTACTCGCTAGACCAATTCAAATCCAAAAATGTTAGGGAGTCCCTGGCATTTTATTACCGAACAAGGTACCATCCTCTGTGCTAGAAGGGAGTGGGGTGTGTGGAGAGGAGGAGGAGGAGGAGGAGGAGGAGGAGGAGGAGGAGAAGGAGAAGGAGAAGGAGAAGAAGAAGAAGAAGAAGAAGAAGAAGAAGAAGAAGAAGAAGAAGAAGAAGAAGAAGAAGAAGAAGAAGATGAGTGAGGGACCCTTGATGTTTTCTGAGGTAGGTTGTTTTCTTGTGGACGTTTCATGACCCAACTAAGTAACATGATTAGTGTTAGAAAGGAGTGCAGGGTGTGGAGGAGGAGGAGGAGGAGGAGGAGGAGGAGATGGTGGACGTTTCATGACCCAACTAAGTAACATGATTAGTGCTAGAAAGGAGTGCAGGGTGCGGAGGAGGAGGAGGATTGTGGGATCCTTGGTGTTTTCTGAGCTTGGTTGTTTTCTTGCGGACGTTTCATGACCCAACTAGGTAACATCATCAGTTTTAGAAGAAAGTGGGGTTTGCCCACTGTTTATATACACATGGCTTGCCCTGTGGGTGTTGATGAGAATATTCTTGGTGGCTCCTTGATTACGCTTTGTTTACTGTTAGATTGCTTGTCTGGGTTGGTAGTTGCTTGATTGGCGTATTATTTATTGCTTGATTGTTGTTCTAGCATTAATCTTGATGTTATCCACTTCTCTGGGTGTTGATTGTTGGCAAGGAGGTAGTTCGCTCTTTTTGTTTCCTTCTGGCCTTTTTGATTGTTTCCTTTGAATGGTGTGTAGACGTTATTTATCCCTATGTGCCTGCTGATGGCTGATTTGTCTGAATGCCAAGCTTCTAGGGATTCACTAGTACTTCTGGATTTGATTAGGAAGTGCCATCAAAATACCATCAAAGGTCAAGGAAGAAAGCAAATCATAGGACTGTTATTCCCAGCAGCTGACCCCCAGATAAACTGAAAATGGTACCAGCTAAACCAGGGGTAGGCAACCTTGGCTCTTTTATGACTCGTGGACTTCAACTCCCAGAATTCCTGAGCCAGCATGGGGGAACTATGGCCCCCTCATGACTCATGGACTTCAACTCCCAGCATTCCTCAGCCAGCATAGCTCAGCTTGGAAACGTCTCCCTTTCCCCTCAGCATGGCTGGCTCAGAAATTCTGGGAGTTAAAGTCCACAAGTCATAAAAGAGCTAAGGTTGCCTACCGCTGAACTAAATAATCAAAGAAGAAAACATACCCTAAGCAAGAAATATCAAGCAAGGTTGAAACCAACCCCAGCCAAGTGAACATGATAGCCATGTTCCAATATCTGAGGGGCTGCCACAAAGAAAAGGGTATTTGTGTGTGTGTGTGTGTGTGTGTGTGTGTGTGTGTGTGTGTGTGTGAATCTATTCTCCAAAGCACCAGAAGGCAAGATAAAAAACAACGGATGGAAACTAATCAAGGAGAGAACCAACCTAGAACTAAGGAGAAATTTCCTGACAGTGAGGACAATTAACCAGTGGAACCACCTGCCTCCAGAAGCGGTGAATGCTCCAACACTGGAAGTTTTTAAGAAGAGACTGGACGGCCATTTGTCTGAAAGGGTATAGGGTTTCCTGCCTGAGCAGGGGGTTGGACTAGATGACCTCCAAGTTCCCTTCCAACTCTGTTATTCTGTTACTCTTCCTATGATCATGCGTACCCATTACATCGAGTCCAAAGAAAGTCTGGAATGGTATAGGATTCCTGTCGTGGGCAGGGGGCCGGACTAGAGGACCTCCAAGGCCCCTTCCAACCTTATTGTTCTATGTTCAAGACCAGCAGAGCCAGCTACTCTACATCCATAACCAGCAAACCCCACTCCTTGCTAGAATGATGATGTTCCCTAGTCTGGGCACGAAACACCTTTCAGGAAATACCCAAACTGCATCTTTTTCCAATTACTTACTCCCACAAATCCTATTGAAGCATGGATTAAATTACGTACGGCTATCCAATAAGCATGACTAACATCATGATGAATATGTAATTATAATCTGGTGGGAAACACTCATCTGGAAAACGGCAGACTTGCACGCAACCTGAGATCATTGCATTGGTTGTCTGTCGTTTTCTGGTTAACTTGTTGCTTCTCATTCATATATGGGAGAGTTGGAACAGAATAACAGAAGAACAGAGTTGAAAGGGAAACCCAGATGAACAGAATAGAAAAGATCAGAATAACAAGAGTTGGAAGGGACCTTGAAGGTCTTCCAGTCCAGCCTCCTTCTTCAGCTTTCTGCTACTCTTCCTTGTACAAATTCAGACAAATAGTTGTCCCATCTTTTCTTGAAAACCTACAGTGATGGAGCGCCCATAACTTCTGGAGACAGGTTGTTCCACTGATTAATTTTCCCACTTTCAGGAAATTTCTCCTTAATTCCAGGTTGCTTCTTCCCCTTGATTGGTTCCCATCCGTTGCCTCTTGTCCTGCCTTCAGGTGCTTTGGGGAATAGCTTGACTCCCTCTTCTTTGGGGCAGCCCCTCAAATACTGGAAGACTGCTATCGTGTCAGCCCTGGTCTTTATTTTTGGTCCTTCTGCCACAACAAACCTTTTAACAGAACACCAGTCAGAAGGGACCTTGGAGGTCTTCTAGTCCAACCCTTTGCTCAAACAGGAAACCCTACATCATTCTGGACAAATGGCTGTCCAGTCTCTTCTTGAAAACTTCCATTGTTGGAGCACCCGCAACTTCTGGAGGCAGGTCGTTCCTCCGGTTAATTGTTCTCACTGTCAGGAAATTTCTCCTTAATCCTAGGCTGGATCTGTCTTTGACCAGCTTCCACCCGTAGCTTCTTTTCAGATGGTCAGGTAACTCGGAATTGACACCAGCTGGATGGCATTTTGAACTGGCCAAGTTTTCATGTTTACCTGGAGCTTTCCAACCGGAAAGGGCAAGGAACACAACCACTACAATCTCACACAATTGCTATTTCCGCTCATTCCGTTTCCCCGAGACATTACTAAGAAACTTCAGAGGGCTGCCTGCCTAATCATGCTCGATGGCTGCAAATTTTCCTGGAACATCGCAGAAATCCAGCATCAAAGAAACCGAATTTGGAGTCAAGCAAACCACCAACATGCTTCGTAACCCATTTCTCTTGATTTAGTAATTCTCCTTTTAAGTCCTTTGCTCAAGAGCTGCCAGACCCTCTTGAGGTTGTTTTTTTTTTTGTTTTTTGTTTTGAAACTACATAACTGAATTTCCCGGGAATCTGGAACACAACATTTTATATTAAGTCATTACCTGGGGGGGAAAAAACACACCTCTTTTTCTTCCTTTGCAGCATTAACACACCTCGCCCTTTCCTATTGTCTTGATCCGGCATCAGCAAGGCGTGTTCGTTTGTTTGTTTGCCAAGGTAGCTCATACATTTGAATTAGAATAGGATCTGGAAGGGACCTTGGAGGTCTTCTAGTCCAGCCCCTTGCTCAAGCAGGAGAACCTATACCATCTCAGAAAAGTGGTTGTCCAGACTCTTCTTAAAAAGCCTCCCACAGCTTCTGGAGGCAAGCAGTTCCACTGGTTAATAATAATAATAATAATAATAATAATAATAATAATAATAATAATAATAATAATAATAATAATAATAATAATAATAATAATAATAATAATAATTAATAATAATAATAATAATAATAATAATAATAATAATAATAATAAGAAGAAGAAGAAGAAGAAGAAGAAGAAGAAGAAGAAGAAGAAGAAGAAGAAGAAGAAGAAGAAGAAGAAGAAGAAGAAGAAGAAGAAGAAGAAGAAGGAAGGGATCTTGGAGGTCATCTAGTCCAACCCCCTGCTCAGGCAGGAAATCCTATACCATTTCAGGCAAATGGCTGTCCAGTCTCTTCTTAAAAACTTCCAGTGTTGGAGCATTCACCACTTCTGGAGGCAGGTTGTTCCGCTGGTTAATTGTTCAAAGTGTCAGGAAGTTTCTCCTTAATTCCAGGTTGCTTCTCTCCTTGACTAGTTTCCATCCGTTGCTTCTTGTCCTGCTTTCAGGCGCTTTGGAGAATAGCTTGGCTCCCTCCTCTTTGGGGCAGCCCCTGAGATACTGGAAGACTGCTATCATGTCACCCCTCGCCCTTCTCTTCGTTAATTTACACATACCCAATTCCAGCAACCATTCCCTATATCTTTTAGCCTCCAGTCCCCCAATCATCTTTGTTGCTCTTCTCTGTACTCTTTCTAGAGTCTCGACATCTTTTTTACATCGTGGTGACCAAAACTGGATGCAGTATTCCAGGTGTGGCCTTACCAAGGCATTGTAAAGTGGTATTGATCTTGATTCTATCTTCTCTCCTTGACTGGTTTCCATCCATTGTTTCTTGTCCTGCCTTCAGGTGCTTTGGAGAATAGCTTGACTCCCTCTTCTTTGGGGCAGCCCCTGAGATATTGGAACACTGCGATCCTGTCCCCCCCCCCATCCTTCTTTTCATTAAACTAGTGTGGGAATTCAGCCCACAGAGAACGAAATAGTAAAAGGGCAGAAAAATACATTTCCTCAAAGGATCTTCAAGAGGCAGAAAAGCACGGCCAGCTTTAACAGTTCGAAGTCTGCCTCCCCCAAGCAGAAACCAGGTCTCTAGAAATGCAGATGTAAACCATCCAGGAAGGTTGGAGGGCCCCAGCTAGAAGCTTAGGAAGACAAAGACCCCTAAAATCTAGATACCCCCACCCAAACTCTAAGACAGGACATAAAAGGATTAACCCACAGATGCCAAAGGGACACAGGAAATACAAAGCCTCAAACAGGAACAGGAAACAACTCCAAACAAAAGGCTCCAGTGGGTATAAAAACCCACTCCCTACGTGTGCTCTCTCTCTTTTTTCTTCCAGAGCCATCTTCCTGTCTGGCTCTCCTCTTCAATAAATTGCAACCTTCTTTCTAAAGCAGTCGCCATGTTGTTTATTCCCGGCTTGGACTGAACCATGATGGAAGACTTTTCCTTCAACGCTAGCCATACCCAATTCCTGCAGTTGTTCTTCATATGTTTTAGTCTCCAGGCCTTGAATCCTCCGAGTTGCTCTTCTCTGCATTTTTCCCCCAAAGTCTCAACATTAAGAGCCTTGGTGGAGCAGTGGGCTAATGCCTCCTTAAGTAACACCAGCTGCCTGCAATTAGTGCAGGTTCGAGTCCCACCAGGCTCAAGGTTGACTCAGCCTTCCATCCTTCCGAGGTAGGTAAAATGAGGACCCAGATTGTTGGGGGCAATTAAGCTGACTTTGTAATAATGCCGCTTGGGGGGGGCCAAAGCCCTAATAAGCAGGCATATACATAGAATGAAGGCTATTGCTAAGCACATTGATTTGTGCTTTAGAATTGTAAGCCGCCCTGAGTCTTCGGAGAAGGGCGGGATATAAATGGGATTAAAAAAACATCTTTTTTGTGATGTGGTGACCAAAACCGGATGCAGCATTCCAGGTGCGGCCTTACTAAGGCTCCGTAAAGCAGTGCTAATACTTCGCCTGAGTTTGGTTCTATTTTGATGTGGGAAGCTTTCTTTTCAAAGTGACTTTTGGTGCTAGCTTACATCAAAATAAGCTTGTAATTTTTGTTTTTTCTTGAACCAACCCTGAATTCTGCAGAAGCAGCTCTTATTTTACGTTGGGCTCCGTCTGCATCTGAAGCAAATGTTCACTAAAGATCTCCTTGGAAAACCTAACAGAACAGATAGCCTCATTGGGGGCCATCTGAGCCCGCTTCAGACCTCAGGATAAGATGCTGTTAGAATCCAGTCCTGAAACAGAGCTACAGGCAGCTCTCTCTCACTCTGCTTTCAGCCCAACATTTGCATTAAGGAAGGAATTTGAGCGTCAGTTCCACCTTGAAAAACACTGCCTTATAACATTACAAATATGTACTGCCAGTATGTGTGTGTGCATGTCCAACATTTCTAGACTACTTCAGCCCCAAAGAATTCTGGATGGGTTAGAATTTTACAAAACATTTAATGCAGTAAATTATAAAACTCACAAGACATTAATTTCATCCTACGAGGGGTCCTTGGTGCTCTCTGAGCTGGGTTGTTTTTCTTGCATATGTTTCATTACCAAACTAGGGAACTTCATCAGTGGGAGGAGGAGGAGGAGGAGGAGGAGGAGGAGGAGGATGACGACTGTGGGGTCCTTGGTGCTCTCTGAGCTGGGTTGTTTTTCTTGCATATGTTTCATTACCAAACTAGGGAACATCATCAGTGGGAGGAGGAGGAGGAGGAGAAGGAGGAGGAGGAGGAGGAGGAGGAGGAGGAGGAGGACGAGGACGAGGAGGAGGAGGAGGAGGAGGAGGACTGTGGGGTCCCTGGTGCTCTCTGAGCTGGGTTGTTTTCTTGCATACGTTTCATTACCAAACTAGGTTCATGGGACATTATGCTGGGCTGAAGATCTCCATCATGTTAAGAGAGCAACAAATCCCATTCAGGTCAGTGCTAGACCAAGGGATAATGAAATTTTTTGGGGCCATCGTCTTTTTTAGTGTCTCTCCAGGTACTGGACCTCTGCAGTGCCTGACTTTCACTCATTTATTAACTGATCCTGGCTATTCTTTTTCCTCATTTAACCAGGATTGACCAGAGGTGTGCCATGGCCAACTCGTCATGGGACTTGTCTGAAATGGTATAGGATTTCCTGCCTGAGCAGGGGGTTGGACTAAATGACCTCCGTCCCTTCCAACTCTATTATTTATTATTATTATTTATTTATTATTATATTATTACTATTATTGATCATCGCACAGTCCGCCAGATGTTCAGACTGAATTTGGCATTTTTGTCTGCCTATCGAGTCCTTACCAAGGACCCGAGATAGGCAGATGTGGATGTTTGATGGTATTGCAGATCTCGTCGCAGGATGGAAGCAGTTCCTAGTAAGGCCGCCTTTTGCAATTGACTAATGGCGAATTTGTCAATGCCGATGATGGTGTCCAAGTGGTGCTCCAGTTGTTTTGGGATTACACCCAAGGCGCCTATTACTCTTGGTGCCACCCTTGCTTGCCTTTGCCACAGTCGTTCTATTTCTATTTATAGGTCTTTGTATTTTGTTATCTTCTCCAGTTCTTTCTCGTCTGCTGTCTCCAGGCACTGCCATGTCCACTATCCAGACTTTTTTGTCTTTCTTATCGACAATTGTTGCAGGTGCTTGTCTTGTTGTTGTTGTTGTTGTTGTTAAGTCCGGGGTGTTATGTTGCAGGTTGTTGTAATAATAATAATAATAATAATAATAATAATAATAATAATAATAATAATAATAATAATAATAATAATAATAATAGTAGTAGTAGTAGTAGTAGTAGTAGTAGTAGTAGTAGTAGTAGTAGTAATAAGTTTGAAGGGACCTTGGAGGGCATCTAGTCCAACCCCCTGCTAAGGCAGGAAACCCTACACCATTTCAGACAAATGGTTGTCCAGTCTCTTCTTAAAAACTTCCAGTGTTGGAGCATTCACCACTTCTGGAGGCAGGTTGTTCCACTGGTTAATTGTTCTAACTGTCAGGAAGTTTCTCCTTAGTTCTAGGTTGCTTCTCTCCTTGACTAGTTTCCATCCGTTGCTTCTCGTCCTGCCTTCAGGCGCTTTGGAGACCAGCTTGACTCCCTCTTCTTTGTGGCAGCCCCTGAGAGATTGGAACACTGCTATCATGTCACCCCTCACCCTTCTCTTCATTAAACTACACATACCCAATTCCAGCAACCGTTCCCTATATGTTTTAGCCTCCAGCCCCCTGATCATCTTTGTTGCTCTTCTCTGTACTGTTTCTAGAGTCTCGACATCTTTTTTACATCGTGGTGACCAAAGCTGGAAGCAGTATCCTGAAGCTAAAACTCAAATACTTTGGCCACCTAATGAGAAGAAAGGACTCACTGGAGAAGAGCCTAATGCTGGGAAAGATTGAGGGCAAGAGAAGAAGGGGACGACAGAGAATGAGGTGGCTGGATGGAGTCACTGAAGCAGTAGGCGTTGAGCTTAAATGGACTCCAGAAGATGGTAGAGGACAGGAAGGCCTGGAGGAACATTGTCCATAGGGTCGCGATGGGTCGGACACGACTTCGCAACTAACAACAACAACAATTAGTACTTCACTTGATCTTGATTATATTCCTCTGTTGATTCAGCCTAGCACTGTGTTGGCTTTTTTGGCAGCTGCAGCACACTGCTGGCTCATATTGAAGTGATTGTCCACTAGGACTCCGAGATCCCTCTCACAGTTACTACTATCGAGCAAGGTACCACCTATACTATACATGTGCATTTGATTTTTCCTGCTTAGATGTAGAACCTTACTTTTTTCACCATTGAATTTCATTTTGTTAGATAGCGCCCAGTGTTCGAGTCTGTCCAGATCCTCCTGTATCTTAAGCCTGTCTTCTGGGGTGTTGGCTATTCCTGCCAGCTTGGTGTCATCTGCAAATTTGATGAGTTCCCCATTTATCCCTTCGTCCAAATCGTTGATGAAGATGTTGAAGAGCACTGGGCCCAGAACAGAGCCCTGGGGCACCCCACTACACACTTCCTTCCATGTAGATGCGGTTCCATTGAGGACCACACGCTGAGTACGGCCGGTCAGCCAACTACGATTATTATTATTATTATTATTATTATTATTATTATTATTATTATTATTATTATTATTATTTTGTTACAACTCGCTGTGGGACAAGAGCTACACTAATACCGAAGAAATAGTGGAACAGAATCATTACAGAAAGGATGCAAAAATGAAATGAGTATGACAAAAATCAGAATCGTTTTTAAAATTATTTTAAGTAATTAAATTGAGTGGCTGAATTGTCCTGGGCGAGTTGTCCCATTCCACGCCCAGAGACCAAACATTTCCTAAATGAGTCCAGCACCTTGGCTCTTTATTTCTTCTACCACACCGTAGAGAAAAACCGCAGACCAGAAAAGACAAGAAATCAGTTTTAATCCTGTGCACAAATCTAGGGAACCGAGTGGACAAAACTCGGATACAGTCTTCCGGCAGTGATCCCTCTCTCTCTCTCTCTCTCCAACTGCAGCACATGTGAGCTCTACATTTCTGTATATTTGCTATAAGAGTCTGTTCCCCCACTGCCGATTGTCCTTTTTCCACACAAGTGCAAACTCAGATTAGGGAACAACCCAGAAGATCACCGGAAAAGGGGATTTCCCGTGTTCCGAGGCTCCGTTTGATCAAGTAGACCCAGAAGTCTTCAACCCCCTCCCCGAACGGGTTGATTGTTTTGCAAAAAAATAAAAATAAAAAATAAATTGAGCCGCGTCCCTGTGCGTTGTGTGGAACATCAACCATCCCCATCCCACTCTGTGGTCAGGGGGCGGGAAAGAGCACGAAGTTCTTCCCGATGGATGAGGCCTCTTGCAAGACCCCAAGCGGGGACAAACGTGTCTTCGATTTGGGGGTCCCAGGAGTCTCCTTCAGGGACAGAGAGAGGGGAGGAGAAACAAGGGGGGAAGGGAAGGAGGCAAAGTGTCCGGCATGGCGACCGCTGGGTGGTTCTCCTAGGTGATGTCCTTCTGCCTCGGCGGGCGATGAATGTTCCTCACCACGCACTTTAGCATCCACTCGATCCCTTCGTGGATGCCTTTTCTGTAGAAAGGGAGAGACACAGAAGGCTCCGGCATGACTTCCAAACCACCTCTGGGATGGTCCTACTCATTAGAGCAGGGCTTTTCCACCTTTCCACCCACTGCACCACTTTTAGGATACGGCGACATCCGAGTACCACCAGCCGCCTAGCAAGGTGTCAAAAACTTGATGACCAAAAAAAAAAAAAAAGGAAAAAAGTGATGAAGTACAGGTAGTCCTCAACTTACCACAGTTCGCTTAGTGACTGTTCGAAGTTACAATGCCACTGAAAAAAGAGCCCCCCGAGCCACAGCCGAGCAAGACACCTGCCTGCCCGCCCGGTGGCGCTCCTCCTCCTGTCTGAGGTTTTCATTGTTGTGAGCATTTCTGTTGAGGATTGGCAGCGGGGGTGGGGTGGGGTGTTTGGTTTTTATTCCCCCCCAATCTGCTGGGTGGTTGCAGCAGGTTTTGGTCACTTCACATGCACCCTGGGACACTGTGACCGTCATAAATATGAATCCGTTGCCAAGCATCTGAATGTAAATCACAAGACCCTGGAGATGCTGCAACATTCCAGCTGATCGGTGCTTCTTCTGGGCTCAGCAGATGTGCCAGGATCAGTGCCGAGCTCCAGCTGGAGCCTGGCTCTGATCCTGGCGCTTCCGCTGAGCCCTGACAGCCCTGCAGCTCCAGCCGTCTCTCGCTCAGGCTTGTGCGGTGCTTGTGCAGTGCTTGTTCAGCTCATTCCCCTCCCGCGCTACCACTTTTCTAGGATGGTCGCGTACCACCTGCCAGGTGCCAATGTACCCCAGGTGGTACCTGTACCACTGGTTGAAAAGCCCTGCTTTAGAGCAGAGCTCACCAGCTTTTTCATGCTGGCAGCTGGGAAATTTGTGCCCGCCCGCACAAGGACACAAACAGGGCCGTCCCGTCTGCGCATGAGCACAGGGGTTAGTCACCGCCTGTGCTAGCTAGCGCTGTGTGCATGCACAAACAGGCCGCGCAACCCGTGAGTGCTAGCGGCCCCATTTGCACATGCGCGCAGGAGCTAGCCACTGCTGCTACTAGCCCCACGCATGTACAAACAGGTCTGCGGGCGCTAGTGCGAGTGGGGGTGAGTACGTGCGCGCATACACACACAGCCTGTCCTGCAGCCCGGTGTCCAGTGGGCCACAGCCCGTGGACCATAGGTTGGGGACCCCTGCTTTAGAGAGGGCTTCTCTATAAAACCCTCTTTTAAGGGGGTTCTAGATCATGGGTCCCATCCTTTTGGGCACCAGGAACCGGTCCTGTGGAGAGAGGTTTTTCCACGGACTGGAGAGTGAGTGGTTTTGTGTGCTGCCTGCATCCCACGGATGTGGCTTTGCTTGTTTGTGCGGGCCGGTTGCTGGCATGTCACGGACTGGGGGTTAGGGACCCCTGTTCTAGATATCTGGCCTTCCCTGAACAGGAGTGTCCAGTTTTCATATATCTACATTCAAACTGCCCAGAGTTACTTTAGATAGTGGGTGGGACCTAAATTTGATAAATAAAAAGCATATTCCAAGCAGGCAGGTGGACTCAACTCTCCAGCACTGGGATTGCCCTACAGTTCAACATCTGGAGGTGCAGACCTTTCGTTAGCGAACTGGGTACCGTCACCAGTGCCCTGATGGCGTTACCAAGTTTGGTCATGAAACGTCTGCCTGATCTTTTCCGTGCCCAAGGAAGAGAGCAGCGGGCACAGTTGCAAATGAATCGGCTCACCACAAGACCGGATTGGAATTCTTGTTTGGGAATTTTTGCCAGGGCACTTTTCTCATGTTCTGTTCCAGGTATTTTACTTTTTTATATGTATTTTTTAAAAAAATCGGCGGGAAATGGTAACTCCACATCTTCCTCTAGGCTCCCTTTAAATTACAGGTGGTCCTCAAGTTACAGCAGTTCGTTTAGTGACCGCTCTAAGCTACAACGTCATGGGGAAAAGCGACTTATGACCGTTTTGCTCACTTATGACCATTGCAGCATCCCCAGGGATCACGTGGGGCGCTTGGCAACCGGCTCGTATTTATGACTGCTGCTGTGTCCCGGGGTCAAGTGATCCTGTCAAGGTACTGATTTAACAGCTAACCAGCTTATGTAATGTAAGATGTAAGATGGAATGATGGAAATGACTCAGCAGGGTCTGTGTCTCTTTATGAGCCTTTGTATAAAAGGGAAGGTTCTGCTAATGTGGTCTCTGTCTTCTGTTTCCTGCTTTAATTGTGGTATGTTGGATCCTGTTGTATTAGCACATGTATGTATATTGTTCCTGGTGTATGATATTGTAGATAGCGCAAGATAGACCACCATTTACTACAGACCACTGTTTACTGGGTTTACTACTGGGTTATCTCGCGCACGACCTTTTGTGACCTTCTGACAAGTCAAGCCAATAGGGGGAAGCCAGATTCACTTAACAACCATGTTACTAATTTACCAACTGCAGTGATTCACTTAACAACGGTGGCAAGAAAGGTGGGTAGAGTGGGGCAAAACTCACTCAACAACTCTCTCGCTTGACCACAGAAATTTTGGGCTCTGTGGTGGTCGTAAGTTGAGGACCGTCTGTACAAAGGAACAGATTTTATAGCTGGATACCAGAAGAATTTCAAAAGGAGGAGGGGAAGAGACTGCTGCAAGGAGGGCAGGTAGGTTCCTGTTGCTAAGTGAGAAATTTGCTAAGTGCATTTTGCCCCATTTTGCTACCTTTCTTGCCACTGTTGTTAACTGAATCGCTGCAGTTAGTAACCCGGTCGTTAAGTGAATCTGGCTTCCCCCAATGACTTTGCTTGTCAGAGGTTTCGCAAAAGGGGAATCACGCGACCTCCCGGGACTCTGACCGTCACAAATACGAGTCAGTTGCCAAGCGTCTGAATTTGGATCACGTGACCGGGGGGGGGAGAGAGAGAGGATGCGACGGTCGTTAAGCATGAAAACGATCAGGAGTCACTTTTTTCCAAGTGCTGTTGTAACTTCGGACGTTCGTTAAATGAACTGTTGTAAGTCAAGAACGACTGCAACGGACTTACGTCCTCTACTTAACGGCCGTTGGATGGTCATCTGTCGGGGTGCTTGCAAGGGTGTATTCCTGCCGTGGGCGGGGGGCTGGACTAGAGGACCTCCAAAGCCCCTTCCAAGCCCTTACATTCTTGGATTCTAGGTTCCTCTAGAATCCAGGCCAATCCAGGCCAATTTGAGTAGGGGTCCTAAGAGTGAGTGGGCCATCTCTTGACCAGCCCTTTCCAGCATCTCCCCACCTACCCAGTGAGGGCAGAACATCCTTGCGTCAAGCAGTCCCTCTTCCCAATTTTGTTGATGCAGTCACTGAAGGCCGTCTTGATGTCGGGGATCGACATGCAGCTCTGGAGGAGGAAGAGAAATTTAAAGAGTTACGTTCTGGCAAATCTATTCAATCAATGAATCAGAATAGAGCTGGAAGGGACCCTGGAGGTCTTCTAGTCCAACCCCCTGCTCAGGCAGGGGACCCTATACCATTTCAGACAAACAGCTGTCCACTCTCTTCTTAAAAACCTCCAGTGTTGGAGCATTCACAGCTTCTGGAGGCAGGTAGTTCCACTGGTTAATTGTTCTAACTGTCAGGAAGCTTCTCCTTAGTTCTAGGTTGCTTCTCTCTTTGATGAGTTTCCATCCGTTGCTTCTTGTCCTGCCTTCAGGGGCTTTGGAGGATAGGTTGATCTCTCCTCTTTGTGGCAGCCTCTCAAATATTCAAATAATCTTCCTTTCATTAAACTAGAACGGGGTAGGCCACCTTGGCTCTTTTATGACTGGTGGACTTCAACTCCCAGAATTCCTGAGCCAGCCATGCTGAGGGGAAAGGGAGAGGTTTCCAAGCTGAGCCACGCTGACTCAGGAATTCTGGGAGTTGAAGTCCACGAGTCATAAAAGAGCCAAGGTTGCCTACCCCTGGCCTAGGCCTAGGCCGCTTTATGACTCGCGGACTTCAACTCCCAGAATTCCTGAGCCAGCCAAGCTGAGGGGAAAGGGAGAGGTTTCCAAGCTGAGCCATGCTGGCTCAGGAATTCTGGGAGTTGAAGTCCACGAGTCATAAAAGAGCCAAGGTGGCCAACCCCTGAACTAGACATACCGAATTCCTGCATCCGTTCTTCATATGTTTTAGCCTCCAGGCCTTTAATCATCTCAGTTGCTCTTCTCTGCATTTTTTTTTTATATATTGTGTGACCGAAACTGGATGCAGTATTCCAGGTGTGGCCTTACTAAGGCTTTATAGAGTGATATAAATACTTCACCTGATTTTGATTCCATGCCTCTGTTTATACAACCAAGGATAGTGTTAGGTTTTTTTGGCGGCTGCTGCACGCGGCTGGCTCATGTTTAAGCGATCGTCCACTGGGTCTCTCACAGTTACTGTTTTTGAGCCAGATTTTGCCTAATCTGTATTCAACAAACATCTCTCAACGATCCCAGCATGAGTAGCTTGAAAGACGTCTGGCAGAGAAGAGCAACAAAGATGATCAGGGGACTGGAGGCTAAAACATATAAGGAATGGTTGCTGGAATTGGGTATGTCTAGTTTAATGAACAGAAGGACGAGGGGGGACATGATAGCAGTCTTCCAGTATCTCAGGGGCTGCCCCACAGAAGAAGGAGTCAAGCTATTCTCCAAAGCGCCCGAAGGCAGGACAAGAAGCAACGGATGGAAACTAACCAAGGAGAGAAGCAACCTAGAACTAAGGAGAAACTTCCTGACTGTTAGAACAATTAACCAGTGGAACAACCTGCCTCCAGGAGTTGTGGATGCTCCAACAGTGGAAGATTTAAGAAGAGACTAGACAGCCATTTGTCCAGGATGGTATAGGGTTTCCTGCCTGAGCAGGGGGTTGGACTAGATGACCTCCAACTCTGTTATTTCTGTTCATTAAAAATGAAACTCAGTCAGCTGAACACTCAAATTGACTGGCACTAATGGTTGACACGGGTTGCTGCCAGCATCCTAGGGATCAACCAGGTATCTCCTTAAAATGTAAGATGTTCCGAGTAGCGCTGTTTTTTTGTAGCTTTGCTGGAGTTATTGCAGGAAGCTGCAGTTTCTTGATGCATTTTGCAAAGTTTTGGGGACATAGTTCCCAGTGCCCCCATGACAATGGGTATCATCCTCATCCTCATCCTCATTATTATGTTGGAAAAGATGCAGTCCGCGACCTACAATTGCAATGGAGAGTACCCATTACAGGTAGTCCCCGACTTACAACAGTTCACTTAGTGACTTTTCGAGGTTACCACAGGATTTAAAAAAGTGATTTGTGACCGTTTTTCATACTGACGGCCGTGGCAGCCTCCCCCGGGGGCAAGTGATCAAAATTCAAATTGTTGGCACCTGATTTGTATTTAGGACGGCCGAAGTATCCTGGGGTCACATGATCATCTTCCCTGACAAGCCAAGTCAATGGGGAAGCCAGTTTCACTTAACGGCTGTGTTACTAACTTAACAACTTCAGTGACTCCCTTAACAACTGCGGCATGGAAGGTCGTAAAGTGGGTTCAAAAGCTCCCTTGACAAATGTCTCACTTAACCACAGAAATGTTGGGCTCATGTGTGGCTGGTATGTCAAGGACTATCTGAAACGGTCGCAACTGGGGTTGGCTGTTAAGTGAGGCAGTCTTGCTTAATGACGCCGCCCCCCCGACCCCCGCTTGTCATCCAAGAAGCTTCTTCAGTTGGTGATTTTCCTCTGCCTTCTGCAAAAAGGATGTGGAGCCTTCTTAAAACTGCTGAAACCTCCAAGCAGCCTCGAGGACTCTCAGAAAGTGTACAAACGACCAGAGGACTGCAAGGAATGCAAATCCTTCCATCCTCCGCCATTCCGTCAGAGCTGAAGAAGCTTCTCGGATGAGAAGCGAAACACCTTCCAAGAAAAACAAGGAAGTCCAGTTGCCTCTTGAAAAAGCACCTTTGGGATAACCATGACCTGGATGACGGGGAATCCCCGTAGACACTCTTGAGCTTTGTTGTTTTCTTGCAGACGTTTCATTACCAAACTAGGGAATATCATCATTGGGGGGAGGAGGAGGAGGAGGAGGAGAACTGTGGGGTCCTTGTTGCTCTCTGAGCTTGGCTGTTTTCTTGCAGACGTTTCATTACCAAACTAGGGAATATCATCATTGGGGGGAGGAGGAGGAGGAGGAGGAGGAGGAGAACTGTGGGGTCCTTGCTGCTCTCTGAGCTTGGCTGTTTTCTTGCAGACGTTTCATTACCAAACTAGGGAATATCATCATTGGGGGGAGGAGGAGGAGGAGGAGGAGGAGGAGGAGGAGAACTGTGGGGTCCTTGCTGCTCTCTGAGCTTGGCTGTTTTCTTACAGATGTTTCATTACCAAACTAGGGAATATCATCATTGGGGGGAGGAGGAGGAGGAGGAGGAGAACTGTGGGGTCCTTGTTGCTCTCTGAGCTTGGCTGTTTTCTTACAGATGTTTCATTACCCAAACTAGGGAATATCATCAGTGCCATAAAGTTGGCGGAGAGGAGGAAAAGGAGGACGACGACGAATAGGACCACGAGGACCTAAACAACTGGGTTGTTTTCTTGCATATGTTTCATTACCAAACTAGGGAACATCATCAGTAGCAATAGGAGGAGGAGGAATAGGACCGTGGGGTCCTTGGTGCTCTCTGAGCTTGGCTGTTTTCTTGCAGGCGTTTCATGACTAGACTAGGTAAAATCATCAGTGCTAGGGGGAGTGGGGTTTGTGGAGAGGAGGAGGAGGATACCGTGGGGTCCTTGGTGGGTTGTTTGCTTGCAGACATTTCATTACCAAAATAGGGAACATCATCAATGGGAGGAGGAGGAGGAGAAGGAGGAAGAATAATAAGACTGTGGGGTCCTTGGTGCTCTCAGAACATGGTTGTTTTCTTGCAGACGTTTCATGACCCAACTAAGTAACATCATCAGTGCTAGAAGGGAGGAGGAGGAGGAATAATGACTGTGGGGTCCTTGGTGATCTCTGAACATGGTTGTTTTCTTGCAGACGTTTCATGACCCTACTAAGTAACATCATCAGTGCTAGAAGGGAGGAGGAGGAGGAGGAATAATGACTGTGGGGTCCTTGGTGATCTCTGAACTTGGTTGTTTTCTTGCAGACATTTCATGACCCAACTAAGTAACATCATCAGTGCTAGAAGGGAGGAGGAGGAGGAATAACGACTGTGGGGTCCTTGGTGATCTCTGAACTTGGTTGTTTTCTTGCAGCCGTTTCATGACCAAACCGCCCTGAGTCCTGTGGGAGAAGGGCGGTATATAAGTTCAATAAATAAATAAATAAACTCGGGAACATCATCCGTGCACTGACGACCTTACGTAGCTTGGGAAGGAAACGTCTGCGAGAAGACAGCCAGGCTGAGAGAGCAGCAAGGATTCCTCACCCACTCGTTTTGCAAGGATCAGTGCCTTCTGGGTAAAAACGACACGTTTCTCCTCAACACACGGCCGTTCATTTATCTTCACGCCGCTTCAGTTCCTCTAAAGCTGGAAGCTGGGGGGGGGGGTTGGGGGGTCACTTTTGGTGTGGGGGGGTGAAACCCCAGAAATAATTTCCGAGCACTGAGGGCCGTGACGCAGAAACGTTCCACCCCCTGGCTCACAGCTTTCATTCAAGCAACTACTTGGGCTTTAGAAAGCCACGTCGCCGCCTGGCACAGAGCCACGGAGCACAGAGATAGGGAAAGCGAAAGCAAAACAATGGCACGGGCTGGCACCAAGGTGCAGAGCAGAGATGCCAAGGAATTGCGAGAACAAAGGAGGAGGAGGAGGAGGTGGCTGAAAAGTTTCCGTTCTAACTCAGGGGATGCTTTCCTAGAAACCGGCCGACTTCTAAGAAACGGCAAGAGAAAGCGAAAGTGTCCCGAAAGAAGCCAGTGAGAGAACTGACTCTTGCACCAAAGCCTTTCCAGGAGAGATGGTCCTCACTTAGCGACAGCTCAAAGCTACAACGGCACTGGAAAAAAGGGACTTAGGACCGTGTTTCATAGGGATGACCTTGGCAGCATCCACCACCTGGGGGATATGTTTTAGTTAGAAAACTCATCTAAAACCGACATTATTGATATGATGAGAAAAATGTAACAAAGATGAATAGAATAGAATAGAATAATAGAATAGAATAAACAGATAATAGAAGGATAGAATAAACAGATTGTAAAATAGAAGAATAAATAGACTGTAGAATAGAATAGAATAGAATAAACAGATTGTAGAATAGAATAGAATAGAATAGAATAGAATAGAATAGAATAATAGAATAGAATAAACAGATAATAGAATAGAATAAACAGATTGTAAAATAGAATAGAATAAATAGACTGTAGAATTTAATAGAATAGAATAATAGAATAAACAGATTGCAGAATAGAATAGAATAGAAAGATTATAGAATAGAATAGAATAGAATAATAGAATAGAATAAACAGATTGTAAAATAGAATAGAAGAATAAATAGACTGTAGAATAGAATAGAATAATAGAATAAACAGATTGTAGAATAGAATAGAATAAACAGATTGTAGAATAGAATAGAATAGAATAGAATAGAATAGAATAGAATAGAATAGAATAGAATAGAATAGAATAGAATAGAACAGAATAGAATAATAAACAGATTGTAGAATAGAATAGAATAGAATAGAACAGAATAGAATAAGAGCTGGGAGGCACCTTGGAGGTCTTCTAGTCCAGCCCCCTGCTCAAAAAGGAGAGCCTATACCATCTCAGACAAATGGCTGTCCAGTCTCTTCTTAAAAACCTCCAGTGATTAAGCGCCCACGATTTCTGGTGGCAAGCTGTTCCACTGGTTAATTATCCTCACTGTCAGGAAGTTTCTCCTTAATTCCAGGTTGATATTCAATTGTATATTTACTAATAACAACAAGAATTGTATTTGCCTAGCGTGGGAAAACAGGTACTACCGGAAGAAGAGAGGAAACATTTGATGGTGCAATATTGGATCTAGATTGAAGAAGTTGATAATATACCACTGAATTACTAATGGACCCAGACGACATGTTGTCTGTTAAGTATCTGATTGTAAAAAATAGAAAATTAATAAAATATTTACTTATAAAAAATTGATGCTTGGCAACTGGTTCATATTTATGACCTTTGCTGTGTCCCAGGGATCCGGTTGATCCCCTTTTGTGACCTTCTGACAAGCAAAGTCAATGGGGGAAGCCAGATCGACTTTAACAACCGTGTTGCTAACTTAAGACCTTCCACGATTCGCTGAACAACTGTGGCAAGGAAAGTCATAAAATGGGGCAAAAACTCAACAAGCGCCTCACTTAACAAGCAAAATTTTGGGCTGCATTCTGGTCGTACGTCGAGGCTGCCCGTCCTCGGGAAGAAAGCAAACCCCACCTAGACCAGGGGTATCCAGACGTGGCCAATTTAAGACGTGCAGAATTCCACCCCCCTTCCAGGTTGCAGATGGCAGGCCAAGTTGTGGCCTGGAGTTCATAGCTATCATGGCTTGTCTCGGGGGATCTCGGGCCCACTCTGGCCCCTTGATGTTGTGCAGAGCAGAACATCGTCGTCAACTCCATGTGGTGGGTATAAGCACCACACCCTCAGGCCCGGGTGGGACAGTTTCTATCCAGATTCAATGGGCTACCACCTTGGTAGACTAACCATTTGGTGGTCCATCCTAGACACCTCGTGAATCTGAAGCTTGAGGAACCTCTTGTTCATATGGTGGTGGATCTGTGGAGCGCCTGGTTCACTCTTGGCCCAGGATGCGATTGCCAAACGATTTTGTAGGTTGACCTTGAATGACTCCTTGGTTGACCAAGAGCCTAGGAGAGGAAGCAATTGATGTGACTGGCGGCGGTGAAGGAAGTCGAGAAGCGAACCCGATCAAGCAGAAATACGTGCCCATGTTTGAGCTTCTTCCATCGCTTAAAAGAGGCCAAATACCACCTTCCTGCAAGTCGTGGTCTTGTGATTGGCTGTTGGGTGGCCAAACCCAACGTCAACACTAGAAAACCCGTCTGGTGAATTAGCACATTTCCCTGATAAACTTTCCCAGACTTGTTTTAAGTCTTAATTGCGTGGCCGCCGGGTTAAGGATGGCGGGAATGACCAATGGTGAGCAACGGGAGTCGGCCAGTTCCTGATCCTGGTTGTGGGTTTCACCCACAACTCTACAAGGTCCCTTGGCTAGCATTCAGGGAGTGTCCGAGGTGCCAAAACCTTCCAGATGTTGGCTGCAATGTCCCTGCTGTAAATATGTCCTGCAGGCGTGACATTCATGAGCCCTGGTGGCGCCGTGGTTAGAATGCAGCATTGCAGGTTGACTCTGCCCACAGTCTGGAGTTCTATCCTGACCGGCTCAAGGTTGACTCGGCCTTCCATTCTTTCAAGGTTGGTAAAATGAAGACTCGGGATTGTTGCCGGGGGGGGGGGCGCAACAAGCTGACTCTGTAAACTGCTTAGAGAGGTCTGTCTGTCTTTATCTCCATGATGGTGCTGTGGTTAGAATGCAGCATTGCAGGCTGACTCTGCCCACTGCTAGGCGTTCGATCCTGACCGGCTCAGCTTTCCATCCTTCCGAGGTTGGTAAAATGAGGACCCAGATTGTTGGGGGGCAAGAGGCTGACTCTGTAAATTGCTTAGAGAGGTCTGTCTGTCTATCTATCTAATCTTTATCATATCTATCCATCTATCTATCTATCTATCTATCTATCTATCTATCTATCTATCTATCTATCTCTACCATGGTGGTGCAGTAGTCAGAATGCAGCATTGCAGGCTGACTCTGCCCACAGTCTGGAGTTCGATCCTGACCGGCTCAAGGTTGACTCGGCCTTCCATTCTTTCAAGGTTGGTAAAATGAAGACTCGGGATTGTTGCCGGGGGGGGGGGGCGCAACAAGCTGACTCTGTAAACTGCTTAGAGAGGTCTGTCTGTCTTTATCTCCATGATGGTGCTGTGGTTAGAATGCAGCATTGCAGGCTGACTCTGCCCACTGCTAGGCGTTCGATCCTGACCGGCTCAGCTTTCCATCCTTCCGAGGTTGGTAAAACGAGGACCCAGATTGTTGGGGGGCAAGAGGCTGACTCTGTAAATTGCTTAGAGAGGTCTGTCTGTCTATCTATCTAATCTTTATCATATCTATCCATCTATCCATCTATCCATCTATCTATCTATCTATCTATCTATCTATCTATCTATCTATCTATCTATCTCTACCATGGTGGTGCAGTAGTCAGAATGCAGCATTGCAGGCTGACTCTGCCCACAGTCTGGAGTTTGATCCTGACTGGCTCAAGGTTGACTCGGCCTTCCTTCCTTCCTAGGCCAGTGAAAGGAGGAGCCAGATTGTTGGGGACAATAATGCTGATTCTGTAAACTGCTTAGAGAGGGCTGTAAAGCAGTAAGGGGCAGTAAACAGGCAGTCCTCGACCTACGACCACAACTGAGCCCAACATTTCTGTAGCTAAGTGAGACGTCTGTTAAGTGAGTTTTGCCCCATTTCGCCAGCTTTGTTGCCACTGCAGGTGTTCAGTTAGCCGCACGGTTGTTAAGTGAATCTGGCTTCCCCCACTGACTTTGCTTGCCAGAAGGTCGCAAAAGGGGATCACGTGGCCCCGGGATACGGCAACCGTCATAAACGTGAGCCAGTTGCCAAGCGTCTGAATTTTGATCATGTGACCCGCAACGGTAGCTAAGTGTGAAAAACAGGCCTAAGTCACATTTTTCAGTGCCTTTTCGGTCACTAAATGATGGCTTGTATGTCAAGGACTATCCGTACACTGTCGCCTTTTGAATCCACTAGTAAGGACCTTAGTTCGCTCTTGACATGTTGCCTGTGATTGAAACCTTAAAATGCGAGGGAAAAGGGCAGGATTAAGTAATAAATAGCATTGAAGAAACACATGAAAATGTCATCATGAGCGAGAAGTGACTCACGACGAGTTAGTTTACACAACCACCTCAACTTGAAAGCCATCAGCGTTTCTTAAAGACACCACCCAACCGGTCTTTTTAAGCAATCTTACGCTGTTCTGAAATCCTTTAGCAACCCAATTTCTCTTTCCAAAACATTCGTGTGGAGTTAAGACCAGAAATGTTTAAAGCATGACAATGTGGGAAGACACGGTAGCAGTTTTACTCATCCGTCGGCGGAACGCAGAAACGCCCGTCTTTTCTCTTGAAGGTCCGAGAACTCTCGCCTTTAAGTCGCGTTTCGAATCCAAGCCTTGCTAAAAAGACCCAAAGGTGCCCCTCAAAAGGCAACTGGACTTTCTTTCTTTCCCCTTGAAGTAGTTTCGCTTCTCATCCAAAAAGCTTCTTCAGTTCTGACCGAATGGTGGAGGATGGAAGGATTTGCGTTCCTGGCAGTCATCTGGTTGTTTTCTTGCAGACGTTTCATGTCCCAACTTAGTAACGTCATCAGTGCCCGAGAGGAGCGGGGTTGAGCTCTGTTTACATACAGGGCACAACTCATTTAACAACTGACATGCTTAGCACCGTAATTCCAGGTGCCATCTGTGGTCATAAGTCAAGGACTAACTGTAGTCAAATTAGATATGGTTTTCTCTCAATGTCGGTTTCTGACAGGTGTTAGGAAAAAATGGGGAAAGGATCCAGACCTGGACTCTTAGTATGATCTGGAGACAGAAAAGAGGATATTTCTTTTGGGGCTGAGTTCAAACTCCATTTTGTGCATCCAGTTTTGCGTGTGTCCAATTTCACTGCAGGATGCTCAGTTCAGCAATAGCTTGACACGTTTTACTTGTGTAGTTTTGATGCTGATGATGATGACGACAATAATAATAATAATAATAATAATAATAATAATAAGAATAAGAAGAAGAAGAAGAAGAAGAAGAAGAAGAAGAAGAAAAAGAAAAAGAAAGAAGAAGAAGAAGAAGAAGAAGAAGAAGAAGAAGAAGAAGAAGAAGAAGAAGAAGAAGAAGAAGAAGAAGAAGAAGAAGAAGAAGAAGTTGTTGTTGGAAGGGATCTTGGAGGTCATCTAGTCCAACCCTCTGCTCAGGCAGGAAACCCTATTCCATTTCAGACAAATGGCTGTCCAGTCTCTTCTTTAAAACCTTCAGTGTTGGAGCATGCACCACTTCTGGAGGCAGGTTGTTCCACTGGTTAATTGTTCTGTCAGGAAGTTTCTCCTTAGTTCTAGGTTGCTTCTTTCCTTGGCTAATTTCCATCCATTGCTTCTTGTCCTGCTTTCAGGTGCTTTGGAGAATAGCTTAACTCTCTCTTCTTTGGGGCAGCCCCTGAGATACTGGAACACTATTATGTCCCCCCTCGTCCTTCTCTTCAATAAACTAGACATACTGTACCCGCAGACTTTTCCAGATAAATTTCAGAGACGTTACACGGTTTGTGTGGGGGCAATTTCTCTCCTTAAAATACCTGGAAGAGGCCACAGTCTTCAAAATAAGGACATAAGGTGAGCTACGTGCCTGGTGCATTGTGCAAACCAACAGACTTGATGCCCCGTCCTGAGTCAGCAGCTGCGACCGACTCAAACATCAGAGCGATGTGTTTAAATGTTTGGAAACAGAAGCCTCTTCTTCTTCCTTTCCTCACGTATGTTTGGTGGTACACAAAGGACGCACTCGATGGGCCTGGCATGACGCAAGAATGTAAGAAGCTGTACACAAAACAGCCGACGGCTAGTTCTTCCAGGCACGGAACGGTATTGTGCATTTTCGACGAAGGACCAGCGCCCCCTAGGGGACAGCACCTGCCACTGAGGCTATTAAGTTCACTGTAAAAAGTGCATAAAATCCAAACATACCAACATCTCACTAAAGCAGGGGTCTTCAAACTTGGCCTTTTTATGAGTTGTGGACTTCAACTCCCAGAATTCCTGAGCCAGCATGGGGGATCTATGGCCCCTTCATGACTTGTGGACCTCAACTCCCAGAATTCCTGAGCCAGCATGGGGGAACTATGGCCCCTTCATGACTTGTGGACTTCAACTCCCAGAATTCCTGAGCAGCATGGGGGAACTATGGCCCCTTCATGACTTGTGGACCTCAACTCCCAGAATTCCTCAGCCGCCATGGGGGAACTATGGCTCCTTCATGAATTTTGGACTTCAACTGCCATAATTCCTCAGCCAGCATGGGGGAACTATGGCCCCATGACTTCTGGACTTCCAACTCCCAGAATTCCTCAGCCAGCATGGGGGAACGATGGCCCCCTCATGACTTGTGGACTTCAACTCCCAGAATTCCTCAGCCAGCATGGGGGAACGATGGCCCCCTCATGACCTGTGGACTTCAAGTCCCAGAATTCCTCAGCCAGGCGTGCCTGGCTGAGGAATTCTGGGAGTTGAAGTCCACAAGTCATAAAAGGGCCAGGTTCGAAGACCCCTACTCTAAAAGAAGGCAAATGACCAGCTGTCTGCAAGGCATATAAATCCTTCCATTCCCACATCATCCAGTCAGAACCTGAAGAAGCTTATTGGGATGAGAAGCGAAACGTCTTCAAAGAGAAAGAAGGAAGTCCAGTTGCTTTGTGAAAAAGCCTCTTTTGGGACTCGCCAAAGGAAGGCCGCTTTGAAACAGGGGTGAAAAGGCCTCCTAGGTCAAAATTGAACAGCCCTCTCACGACAGAGGGGGAGGGACACGACCCCCCTCTAGCCCCTGTTTCCGACACCGTCCTTTTGGCTGTTCCAAGAAGGCTCCCCACCCATTGACACTACAGGCAATCCTCGAGTTATGACCACAATGGAGCCCCAAATTTCTGTCGCTAAGTGAGACCTTTGTTAAGTGAGGTGTTTTTTTTACCCGGTTTTACGACCTTTTCTTGCCACAGTTAAGGGAATCGCTGTTCTTAGGTTAGTGACAGGGTGGCGAAGAGAATCCAGCTTCCCCCATTGACTGCTTGTCAGAAGGTCGCAAAAGGGGATCACCTGACCGCGGGACACATTGCCACCGTCGTAAATACCCACAACTTCTGGAAGCAAGTAGTTCCACTGGCTAATTGTTCTGACTGTCCGGGAATTTCTCCTTAGTTCCAGGTTGCTTCTCTCCTTGATGAATTTCCATTCGTTACTTCTTGTTCTGCCTTTGGGCGCTTTGGAGAATAGCTTGACTGCCTCTTCTTTGGGGCAGCCCCTGAGATATCGGAAGGCTGCTATCATGTCCCCCCTCGTCCTTGCCTTCATTAGACTGGACATTCCCAATTCCAGCAACTGTTTCCCCTGATCATCTTTGTTGCTCTTCTCTGCACTCTTTCTAGAGTCTCAACATCTTTTTTTACATGATGGCGACCAAATCTGGACGCAGGATTCCCAGTGTGGCCTTACCAAGGTTATTATAAAGCGGAACCAACACTTCACACGATAAAATTCCGTCGATTCTTATCTACCGCCATTTTGCCTTGACCGTTAGTAGTTCGGATTCTTCTTTAGAGATAGGACGGCATAAACCTGTGCTCTTTTGAGCCATTCTGCTTCAGGTTTTTTGCAGCTGAGAGGGCTGGCTGCAAACCCTCTCAGCTCACTAACCTAAGAACGCTGTTACCTTCCCACCGGAGTGGTCCCTATTTTTCTACTTGCATTTTTTAGTTGCTTTCGAACTGCTAGGTTGGCAGGAGCTGGGATGAGTAACAGGCGCTCACTCCGTTACGCGGCACTTGGGATTCAACCCGCCAAACTGCCGTCCTTCTGATCGACAAGCTCAGCCTCCTAACCCACTGAGCCACCGCATCCCACAGTTTAGAAAACAATAATTTTAAAAAAACAAATCACACCTCTATATCTTGTTTGTTAGCGAGAACCAGCAAAGGAACACCTTCCAGAACTTCATTGGTTATCATCTTTTCTGTAAAGAAGAGAGAAATATCAAAAATCCATGCTAGATTTGTCAAAATATATTTTGAAAATAAGGTTTCAAGATGGCATGCATATTTATTTATTTATTTGATTTTCATCCCAGCTTTATAAATAGGTCAAGGTAGCAGACATACATAGTACTTCTTCTGCCTCCTATTTTCCCCACAACAGTAATCCTGTAAGGTGGGCTTAGCTGACAAAGAGGGACTGGGCCAAAGTCACCTAGCTCAGGGGTCTGCACAAACAAGCGAAGCCCTATCCGCCGGATGCAGGCAGCACACAAAACCACACACTCTCTGGTCCGTGGAAAAACCTCTCTCCACGGAACCGGTCCCTGGTGCCCCAAAGGTTGGGGACTTCTGACCAAGCTGACTTTCAGAGCTAAAACACTCATATTCTCCTGGAGATTGTCCTAAAGTCACGCAGCCGGCTTTCATGCCTAAGGCAGGACTAGAACTCACCGTCTCCTGGTGATTGGCTCAAAGTCACCCAGTTGGCTTTCATGCCTAAGGTGGGACTAGAACACACGGTCTCCTGGTGATTGGCCCAAAGGCAGGACTAGAACTCACGGTCTCCTGGTGATTGGCCCAAAGTCACCCAGCTGGCTTTCATGTGAGGCGGGACTAGAACTCACTGTCTCCTGGTGATTGGCCCAAAGCAACCCAGCTGGCTTTCATGTCTAAGGCGGGACTAGAACTCACGGTCTCCTGCTGATTGGCTCAAAGTCACCCAGCTGGCTTTCATGCCTAAGGCGGGACTAGAACTCGCGGTCTCCTGGTGATTGGCTCAAAGTCACCCAGCCGGCTTTCATGCCTAAGGCGGGATTAGAACTCATCATCTCCTGGTGATTGGCCCAAAGTCACCCAGCCGGCTTTCATGCCTAAGGCGGGACTAGAACTCACGGTCTCCTGGTGATTGGCCCAAAGTCACCCAGCTGGCTTTCATGCCTAAGGTAGGACTAGAACTCGCTGTCTCCTTGGACCTAGGTCAACATCTTAAACTGGCTGTTGGCAATTTCTACAATCGAACTCCCTCGTTGCAAGGAGGAAAACAGTAACTCCTGAAGACATGTCAAACCTCAAAGGTCTGGATTTAATGCTTGCTGTGTTTCCTCTGCTAGCAAAGGCTCATCCATGCTCTCTCTCTCTCTTACACACACACACACACACACACACACACACACACACACTTACCAAAAGCTCGCTTGGATTCCGACAGCCTCTCCTCATCGGTGGAGTCAATAATATAAATGACTCCATGGGACTCTGCATAATACTGAGGAGACAAAAAAAAAGCAAAACAAACTGCAGTCGATTAAGGGAGCTTTAAGGTTTCGCACGTTACGTTGCAAACCCTCCGGAACTTCTTTAAGGTTCCTTCTGGATTTTTCCAGCACTGCCTGCTAACGCTTCCGTATTAGGTTCTGTTCTTTAATGCAAATCTGCATTAAAAGTACGTCTTGTGATTAAAACTCAAAAGTAATACCATCAACAATAAAACATTTTGAATGTGGAAAATTAAAATGTGTGCTGAATTTCAAATGTAGGGTTCTTATTTATTCTTTTAATGTTATACGTGGCATTTTAATGGTAAGAGTGTAAGTTGCCTGGAATCAGCTCAGAGAGAGAGAGACAGAGAGAGACAAAGACACAGAGAGAGAGAGAGAGAAAGAGAGAGAGAAAGACAGAGAGAGACAAAGACACAGAGAGAGAAAGAGAAAGAGAGAGTCAGAGAGAGAGAGACAGAGAGAAAGAGACAGTCAGAGAGAGAGAGAGACACAGAGACAGAGACAGAGAGACAGAGACACATAGAGAGAGAGAGAGACAGAGACACAGAGAGACAGAGAGAGACAGAGAGAGACAGAGACACATAGAGAGAGAGAGAAAGAGAGAGAGAGAGAGAGAGAGAGAGAGAGAGAGAGAGAGAGAGAGAGAGAGAGAGAGAGAGAGAGAGAGAGAGATTCAAAGAAAGAATAAAGCCATCAGCATTCAAGATAATTTAGAACAGGGGTGTCCAATCTTCGCAACTTTTAAGACCTGCAGCCTTCAACTCCCAGAATTCCCCAGCCAGCATGAGGAATTCTGGGAGTTGAAGTCAGTAAGTCTTAAAGTTGCCACGGTTGGACCTCCTTGCCTTCGAAGGTATTCCCTACTTACAAAATCCTCTAAAATATTGTTAGATCAGCACTCCAGTCATTACCCATATGGAATAACCACTGGAATATGTCAAGAAACCTAAGAAGGAACGGTAAAAATAATCAGACTAGAGCTGGACGGGACCTGCAAAGTCTTCCAGTCCAACCCCCCTGCTCGAGCAAGGAGACCCTGTACCATTTCAAACATCTAGTAATAACTCAGTTAGACTTTTTAATGTATTAATACGGTTAATATCTAACTAAGCTATGCCAACCTATCTGGAGAATATCCCAATAGCTAACGGACTGGAAAGAGTCAATATTTCAACACCCCCAAAGGAAACTGTATACAGGCAGGTGCTCAACATACAATCGGTTGTTTAGTGACCATTTGAATTTCTAACGGACCTACCTGGATTGGGATTCGAACTTCCAACGTTTCTGCCCCCCTCCCATTGTGGTCACGTGACTGAACACTAGCGGCGCAGCCAACTGGATCACATTGACCACCCCTCACAGCGTCCAAGTCACATGAGAATGTTTAATAATAGTAATAGTAATAGTAATAATAATAATAATGATGATGATGATGATGATGGAAGTGACCTTGGAGGTCATCTAGTCCAACCCCCTGCTCAGGCAGGAAACCCTATGCCATTTCAGACAAATGGCTGTCCAGCCTCTTCTTAAAAACTTCCAGTGTTGGAGCATTCACTGCTTCCGGAGGCAGGTTGTTCCACTGGTTAATTGTTCTCACTGTCAGGAAGTTTCTCCTTAGTTCCAGGTTGCTTCTCTCCTTGATGAGTTTCCATCCGTTGCTTCTTGTCCTGCCTTCAGGCGCTTTGGAGAAGAGCTTGACTTCCTCTTCTTTGGGGCAGCCCCTCAAATATTGCAACACTGCCATCATGTCCCCCCTCATCCTTCTCTTCATTAAACTACACATACCCAATTCCAGCAACTGTTCTTTGTATGTTTTAGCCTCCAGCCCCCTAATCATCTTTGTTGCTCTTCTCTGCCCTCTTTCTAGAGTCTCAACATCTTTTTTACATGGTGGTTTATGATGTTTTTAACCCAAAACTGGTATTTACATCCGGTTTCCTCAAAATGGCGTCCACAACGCACCCCTGACTTGTTTAAGGACCGTAGAATTCTGCAGTCGTATCTATCCACCTTACCTTGTCCCAAAGAGACTGAAGCTCTTCCTGTCCTCCGAGGTCCCAAAACATCAGCCGAGCTTTCCCGATGTCTATGGTGCCAACTAGGAGATAGAAGAAGAGAATTCGGTGTGCACGGTTTTGGGGTTTTTTTTCCTGCATTACGAGTACCAGTAATTTAACTTCCTCAGTCTAAAACAGAGGCATGGAACAGAAGTCTGAAGAGCTCTGGATATACAGGTAGTCCTCGACTTACGACAGTCCCGTTTAGTCACCGTTTGAAGTTGCAGCTGAAAAAAGGGAGTTACGAGCGTTTCTCACACGCCCGTTGCAGCCTCCCCGCCCTGACGGGATCAAAATTCAGATACTTTTGCAACTGACTCATATTTATGACGGTCACAGTGTCCCCTGGGGTCAGGTGATCAGCCTTTTACGACCTTCTGACAAGCCAAGTCCACGGGGGAAGCCAGATCCACTTAACAGCCGTGTTACTAACTTGACCACTCCAGCGATTCACTTAGCAACGGTGGCAAGAAAAGTCGTAAAATGGAACAAAAAGCACTTCGGGAATTTTTCTCACTCAGCAACATAAATTTTGGGCTCCCTGGTGGACATAAGTTGAGCGCTACCTGTAGACCAATACCGGGTCGCAAAAGGGGATCACGTGACCCCCCCCTCAAGACACCACAACCATCATAATTATGAGTCAGTGGGTTTGGACCACCTGACCGGGGGTGTGTGTCCCAATAGTCCTTAAGTGTGAAAAATGGTCACTAAATGAGCTGCTGTAAGTCGAGGACAACCTGTGCTAGAAACGTAGAAGCAAAACAAAGAACACAAAACAACAAAACAACAAAAAACCAAACAACGTGCAGCAGAAAAAAGTCCTAAAGTTCCGTCATCTCTGCCGCCTGAAATTTTGTTTTCCGTTCTCTTATTTATTTATTTATAATTTTTATTTAACTCTTTAATTTCTGTCGGGTGACCGGGTTGTTTAAACTCGACTTTACTATCCGATGACTCCTAGAAATCTCATCCCCTTTTGTGACTTTCTGACCAGGGAAGGCAGACTCGCTGAACGACCGTGTTACTAACTTAAACTACTGAAGGTCAGAAAGGTCATAAAAGTGGAGCCAAACTCACTGAGCAACTGTCCGGGCTAGCGACAGAATTGATGGGCTCAATTGTGGTCGTAAGTCAAGGACTGCCTGTATACAAGTGGCTTGCCCTGTCAGTGTTTGGGGGTGGACGGGACAATCAAGGAACTATCCATTCAGACAAACAAACAGTAAAGAATAGTCTAGTCAAGGAAGCACAAAATGACAGGGCATGCCACTGGTGTATATAAACAGAGAGCAAACCCCACTCCCTTCCAGCACTGATGACGTTCCCTAGTTGGGTCATGAAACGTCTGCAAGAAAACAACCCAGCTCAGAGAGCACCAAGGACCTTGTGGTTCTCCTTCTCTTTCTCTTCTCCTCCTGTCCCCTCCTCTTTCACTCCTCCTCTTCCTCCTCCTCTCTGCAAATCACACTTCCTTCTAGCACTGATGATGTTCCCTAGTTGGGTCATGAAACATCTGCAAGAAAACCACCCAGCTCAGAGAGCACCAAGGACTCCCACAGTTCTCCTCCTCCTCCTCCTCCTCCTCCTCCTCCTCCTCCTCCCTTCTAGCACTGATGATGTTACCTAGTTGGGTCATGAAACGTCTGCAAGAAAACCACCAAGCTCAGAGAGCACCAAAGACCCTGTGGTTCTCCTTCTCTTTCTCTTCTCCTCCTGTCCCCTCCTTTTTCACTCCTCCTCTTCCTCCTCCTCCTCTTCCTCCTCCTCTCTGCAAATCACACTTCCTTCTAGCACTGATGATGTTCCCTAGTTGGGTCATGAAACGTCTCCAAGAAAACCACCCAGCTCAGAGAGCACCAAGGACCCCACAGTCCCCCTCCTCCTCCTCCTCCTCCTCCTCCCTTCTAGCACTGATGATGTTACGTAGTTGGGTCATCAAACGTCTGCAAGAAAACAACCAAGCTCAGAGAGCACCAAGGACCCCACAGTCCTATTATTATTCCTCCTCCTCCTTCTCCTGATGACATTCCCTAGTTGGGTCATGAAACGTCTGCAAGAAAACCACCCAGCTCAGAGAGCACCAAGGACCCCACAGTCCTATTATTCCTCCTCCTCCTCCTGATGACGTTCCCTAGTTTGGTAATGAAATGTCTGCAAGAAAACAACCCAGTTGTTTAGGACCTCGCAGTCCTATTCCTCCTCCTCCTCCTCTCCACAAACCCCCTTCCTTCTAGCACTGATGATGTTCCCTAGTTGGGTCATGAAACGTCTGCAAGAAAAGAACCCGGCTCAGAGCGCACCAAGGCCGCCACAGTCCTATTATTCCTCCTCCTCCTTCTCCCACTGATGATGTTCCCTAGTTTGGTAATGAAACGTCTGCAAGAAAACCACCCAGCTCAGAGAGCACCCAGGACCCCACAGTTGATTCCCCCTCAATATGAATGCATAGTGACTGGGTTAAATTTTTGTCTCCTCAGCTGTTGGGTCTCCACCCCAGCTTTGTCTAATGCCAATCCATGACAAATGTTCGGTGTCGTTCACTCGCATTGGCCCGCAATCGGGATCGACTTACTGTTCAAACCGACAGTGGTTGTGATTTTGGATAAACTCATCCCTTTGTAGGTCTTGTTGAATCTGGTTTTCGTCTGTTCGAGAAAGGTCTGGAGGACAAAGGAAAAGAAAGGAAAGGAAGGGAAACTCAAAAGTTGTTTGTATTTGTTGACTGCTGGGGAACCGAGAAAAAAAAATTACGGCAAATTCGGGATCTTGAGATTAAGCACAAAAAGGGATCTTGCCGTCTCAGAACAATTTATTCACAATTTGTCCTGAAACTAATGGAAAAGTAGCTGGCCTTTGAGGTGGATCTGTTTAAGCAAGCCCTTCAAACAGGGCCCTATCCCCAGATTTGCTTGAGAATGAGCGGTAATCCTTGACTTACAATCACAATTGGGACAGGAATTTAAGTTGTAAGTCACTGCAGCCGTAAGTAGAGTCAGCATCACGTGACTGGGCACAATTTGACGACGGTCGTAAGTCAAGCCACCTTGTCATAAATGGGAATCCCACTGAACCAATGGCAGTTTTTGCTAGAAATGAGGGGGGGGAGAAGAGGCACAAATTGTGATCATTTGTCTACAAATGTGATGCAGTTGCCCAGTGCTTGAACTGCAACCACAATTCAAGTTTTCAGTTTAAATTTACTCTATAACAGATTTTTTTCCGGAGGCCACTCTTAATTCGAACCATTTCTGAGTGAACAGTCATAAATTGAGGACTGCCTGTATAGAGTATTTTTGATATTTAATTGGCTTGGGTTCTCTGAGGCCATTATTTCTAATTACATGTTCAGCATCTTTTTGTTGTTAAGAGGCAATCCTTGACTTACAACCCTTTATTTAGTGCAGGGGTCTTCAAACTTGGCCCTTTTATGACTTGGGGACTTCAACTCCCAGAATTCCTCAGCCAGCATGGGGGAACTATGGCCCCTTCATGACTCGTGGACTTCAACTCCCAGAATTCCTCAGCCATCATGGCTCAGCTTGGAAACTCTCCCTTTCCCCTCAGCATGGCTGGCTCAGGAATTCTGGGAGTTGAAGTCCACGAGTCATAAAAGAGCCAAGTTTGAAGACCCCTGATTTAGTGACTGTTCAGTTACAACAGCACGGAAAAAAGTGACTTATGACCGGTCCTCACACAACTGTCACACCGTACGTTTTTCACACTTATGACCGTTGCAGCATTCTCACGGTCAGGTAATTAAAATTCGGACGCTTGGCAACTGGCTCGTACTTATGACGGTTGCAGTGTCCCGGGTTCACGTGATCACCTTTTGAGACCTTCTGACAAGCAAGGTCAGTGGGGGATTAACAACGGTGTTACTAGGTTAACCACTGCAGCAGTGATCCACTTTACTAATTTAACCACTGCAGTGATTCACTTAACAACTGGGGTAGGAACGGTGGTAAAATGGGGCAAAATTTGCTTAACTTGCTTAGCGGCAAACACTTTTGGCTCAACCGTGGTCCTAATTCGAGGAGCCCCTGCACCCTTTTAACCCTGTAAGGCTTCCATACAGATTGGGGCAGCCTAAAAGTTTAACAATCATTCACAGAAGCTTATCAAATGATAAGCACGGATAACGCAACAGAAGTGGCTTCCTTAAGACTAGATTAAGAAACAGAAAATGTTATGATGCAGAACGGAACATTCCATTTTTTTATCTTGGAATTGATCACAGTCAATCTCGTGAAGACTTGGCAATTTAACCTTTTTTTTTTTAACTGTTGCAAAATTTTAATTGGAGGAGGCCCTAAGTGCGACAGCATCCTTTACCTGCAGGGGACACCCCGCCCCTAATAAAATTAGAGATGGGTGAAATTTATCTCATCCAGTAGCTAGTAGCTTCTATGTAATAATAATAATAATAACAACAACAACAATACAAAATAAAAATAATAATAAAGTCGGAAGGGACCTTGGAGGTCATCTAGTCCAACCCGCTGCTCAGGCAGGAAACCCTGCACCCTTTCAGACAAATGGCTGTCCGGTCTCTTCTTAAAGAATTCCAGTGTTGGAGCATTCACAGCTTCTGGAGGCAGGTTGTTAATAATAAAAATAAAGTCGGAAGGGACCTTGGAGGTCATCTAGTCCAACCCCCTGCTCAGGCAGGAAATCCTATACCATTTCAGACAAATGGCTGTCCAGTCTCTTCTTAAAGACTTCCAGTGTTGGAGTATTCACATCTTCTGGAGGCAGGTTGTTAATAATAAAAATAAAGTCGGAAGGGACCTTGGAGGTCATCTAGTCCAACCCCCTGCTCAGGCAGGAAACCCTGTACCCTTTCAGACAAATGGCTGTCCAGTCTCTTCTTAAAGACTTCCAGTGTTGGAGCATTCACCGCTTCTGGAGGCAGGTTGTTAGTAATAAAAATAAAGTCGGAAGGGATCTTGGAGGTCATCTAGTCCAACCCCCTGCTCAGGCAGGAAACCCTGTACCCTTTCAGACAAATGGCTGTCCAGTCTCTTCTTAAAAACTTCCCGCGTTGGAGCATTGACAACTTCTGGAGGAGTTATGACTAGGAATAAACCAACACAAGCACGGAGAGGGGGGGGGGAGGAGGAGGAAGGGAATTTTTTCCCGTTTCTACAAACAAGCCTAGATACACACCGTTTTTCCAGCATTGTCCAATCCCAGGATTAAGATGCAGTATTCATCTCGCCGGAACATATACTTGTAAAGCCCGGAAAGCAGTGTGTACATTGTGCTCCTGTAAAAAAAGAAGGCAAAATTTGGTAAGCCAAAAGATCTTTTGTCACCCCGTTCCCCCCCCCCGATACTCCTTCCTGCTCCAAACCTAGGCAGAAATTTCCCTCGTAAATGAAAAGAAACGGAGACTTATTGAAGATTCACCAGATGAGGCGATGGTTATTTTCCCAAGACTTTCTAAAATAACGGAACTGCGCAAGCAGAGTAATGTGTTTCTTTTATATTTATTTATTTATTTGTATCCCACCTTCAACCACATCTAAGGTGCCTAAGGTGGGACTAGAATTCACCGTCTCCTGGTGACTGGCCCAAAGTCATTCGGTCGGCTTTCATGTCTAAGGCAGAACTAGAACTCACAATCTCCTGGTGATTGGCCCAAGGTCACCCTACTGGCTTTCATGTCTAAGGCAGGACTAGAACTCATCGTCTCCTGGTGATTGGCCCAAAGTCACCCAGCTGGCTTTCATGTCTGAGGCGGGACTAGAACTCACTGTCTCCTGGTGATTGGCCCAAAGTCACCCAGCTGACTTTCATGCCTGAGGCGGGACTAGAACTCACTGTCTCCTGGTGATTGGCCCAAAGTCACCCAGCTGGCTTTCATGCCTGAGGCGGGACTAGAACTCACCGTCTCCTGGTGATTGGCCCAAAGTCACCCAGATGGCTTTCATGTCTGAGACAGGACTAGAACTCACTGTCTCCTGGTGATTGGCCCAAAGTCACCCAGCCAGCTTTTGTGCCTAAGGTGGGACTAGAACTCACCATCTCCTGGTGATTGGCCCAAAGTCACCCAGCTGGCTTTCATGCCCAAGGAAGGACTAGAACTCACTGTCTCCTGGTGACTGGCCCAAAGTCACCCAGCTGGCTTTCATGCCTATAGCGGGACAAGAACTCATATTCTCCCACTTTCTGGCTCCTTTCTTGGTCTAGGCCCAAAGTGATTATACAGGTATTCTAACTTACAACTCATAACTTACAAAGGTAGTAAAATTGGGTGCCTCTCACTTAACAACTGCCTTCCTCTGCAACGGAAACTCCGTGCTCAATTGCAGCCACAAACAGAGGACTGCCTGTAATCTCTTCTGTCATTTTAGAGACCTACCTTTTTCACCCTAGAAAAATGGGCAGTAAAACCAATTCTACGTTCCTGTCAAGGAAACTACATGGCTACTTCCGCTAAGCGTGAAGTGCAAAACGTGAGGGGGTTGGTTATGTGTATAAACCCAGAGCACTGTACACATGATCGAAGCATGTACAACAGGTGGCAGCAGCTATCAGTTCTCCACTGGCCTCGAAAAACTTAATTGTTGGCCCAGATCAGCAGGAGGGAACCGTGAGAAAAAAAACAACAACCCCAAGGCTAGAATTTCCCTTGCAAAGCAGACTTAGCCGAAATAAGACAATTGTTGCCTCACTGCTCAGAAAACCACAGGAATGGATCTAGCAGGAGTTGAGCTAGATGTCAGAATCCAGTTATATTTCATTTCTATCTATCTTCTCTGATTTTAAAGGGACGCGGTGGCTCAGTGGGTTAGGACGCTGAGCTTGTCGATCAGAAGGTCGGCAGTTTGGCGGGTCGAATCCCGAGTGCTGCTAAACATAACAATGTAGCCATCTGCCTTTCATCCTATGCCTCTCTGAAGCTCTTCTCTTTACCTACAGCGAGGGGGGGGGGAAAGATGCAACACCTGGGATCTGGGCAATAAGAGGGTTGAACGATCTTAGAACTTGCCGATGGAGCCAGACTGATGTTATCTTTCCTGAAGTTGTTGTTTGTTAGCTGCGAAGTGTCCGAGCCATCGCGACCCCACGGACGACGTTCCTCCAGGCCTTCCTGTCCTCTACCATCTTCTGGAGTCCATTTAGGCTCACGCCTCCTGCTTCAGTGACTCCATCCAGCCACCTCATTCTCTGTCATCCCCTTCTTCTCTTGCCCTCAACCTTTCCCAGCATGAGGCTCTTCTCCAGTGAGTCCTTCCTTCTCATTAGGTGGCCAAAGTATCTGAGTTTCAACTTCAGGATCTGGCCTTCTAAAGAGCAGTCAGCGTTGATCTCCTCTAGGACTGACCGGTTGGATCGCCTTGCAGTCCAAGGGACTCGAAGGAGTCTTCTCCAGCACCGTAGTTCAAAGGCCTCAACTCTTTGGTGCTCTTTCCTGAAGTAACACCTACAAATCTGCCGGTTTGAATCGCCTGGAAGAACTGCGGGGTGGAGGTGGGAGGCTGCTCGGGAACACTTTAAAACATTGAATGGGGGGGGGAATCCCCCAGATCCTGTCTAGAATGCCTTCAGCCAATTTCTCTTAATAAAAATCCCTGCTGGAAGAAACCGCTTCCAAGAGTTCTGTTTTCTTAAGACGTAGATTGAAGTGGGTCTTTACACTAAATTGCAAATACTTGTCGGTTACAACCAAGCCTACACTTTTAATCCCTCAGCACGTAGCTAATCACTCAGTTCGTCATCGTCTTTCTCACCCTTTAGGGTGCGGAAAACCACAACAGCACCCTAACGGGGAAGAAAAGGTCCCATTGCAGGTGGTGTGGTTTTCCTATTGTGTAGCAGGCATCACCTACACACAGTATACGAAAAATATAATTCAGCTTTCTAAACCAGGAGATGTGGCTTCTTTTGTAGATGTGGTGTCTGAACACAGCCCAAGTTGTTTTGTTGAGATTTGGGGGGGGGTGTATTTATTTCAAAGTCTTTTTTTCCCTTCCTGTGTCTGGAAAGTGAGACGCTGCCGGCGTTCGTTCAGGTTTGTCACTGCTCAGATGCTCATTGACTTTCAGATTCTACTACGATTAGAAATGCAGATGACACCACTCTAATGGCAGAAAGTGAAGAGGAACTAAAGAGCCTCTTGTTGCGGGTGAAGAAGGAGAGTGCAAAAGTTGGGTTGAAACTTAACATTAAGAAAACCAAGATCATGGCATCCGGCCCTCTCAATTCCTGGCAAATAGATGGGGAAGAAATGGAGGTAGTGACAGATTTTATTTTCCTGGGCTCCAAGATCACCGCAGAGGGGGACTGCAGCCAAGAAATTAAAAGACGCTTGCTCCTCAGGAGGAAAGCCATGGCAAATCTAGACAGCACACTAAAAAGCAGAGACGTCACCCTGCCAACAAAAGTGCGTATAGTCAAGGCTATGGTCTTCCCAGTTGCAATGTATGGCAGTGAAAGCTGGACCGTAAGAAAGGCTGAGCGCCAAAGAATTGAGGCCTTTGAACTATGGTGCTGGAGAAGACTCCTGCGAGTCCCTTGGACTGCAAGGCGATCAAACCGGTCAGTCCTAGAGGAGATCAACCCTGACTGCTCTTTAGAAGGCCAGATCCTGAAGTTGAAACTCAGATACTTTGGCCACCTAATGAGAAGGAAGGACTTACTGGAGAAGAGCCTCATGCTGGGAAAGATTGAGGGCAATAGAAGAAGGGGACGACAGAGAATGAGGTGGCTGGATGGAGTCACTGAAGCAGTAGGCGTGAGCTTAAATGGACTCCAGAAGATGGTGGAGGACAGGAAGGCCTGGAGGAACGTCGTCCATGGAGTTGTAATGGGTCGGACACGACTTCGCAACTAACAACAAAAGTGGCTAAGCTTAACCGACATTTAAGACTAGGATCAAGGAAGCTTAGGTCCAAATTAGTTTGTTAAATTTATAGGACACCTGTCTCATTTTCGCTGTGTCTCTGGGCAGCTTAGTGAGTGATAAAAAGACAACACAAAACGATTTAAATTTTAAATAAAGATTTAAAAACCAAGAGGACCAGCAACATGGGAAGTTCACGGGGAAAACCTTGGCTCAGCCTGACTCTTTTAGCCTAGCCAAGGATTAGTGCAAGAAGGCATTTAATATTCTTGGAAGGAAGGTGGGATAGAAATTTAATAAAGTATGTGTTTACCTCTTCCATATTTTTTTTCTATTTACAACCTGTCCTTGAGTGACTGAAGTTATGAGCCTCTCCCCAAAGTTTAGAAGTTCCAATTACACACACACACACACACATACACACACACACGACAATTGTACGATCACATTTCGGGTTCTTGGCAACTGGTTTAGCTTTATGACCATTTAAGTCCTCGACTTACAAGCACAACTGAGCCCAACATTTCTGCCGTTAAGCGAGACATTTGTTAAAAGTGCATTTTGCCCCATTTAACGACCTTTCTCGACACCCTTGTTAAGTGAATCACTGCAGTTGATCAGTCAGTAATATGGTTGTTAAGGGAATCTGGCTTCCCCATTGATGTTGCTGGTCTGCAAAAGGGGATCCCGTGACCTTGGGGCACAGCAACGGTCATAAGTGTGAGCCAGTTGCCAAGCATCCGTATTTCGATCACATGATCATGGGGCTGTTACAAAGGTTGTCAGTGTGGAAAAAATGGTCATAGGTCTCAACTGTTGTAAGTCAAGGACTACCTTTACAACGTCCTGCAGTCATGTGTCTGCCATTTTTGACATTTTTTAAAATGGCTTCTGGCATTTGCTTAACAACTATTGCATTTCCTTAATGACTGCTGCCAAAAAAGGGTTATTAAAATTAGGCGTGGACGTGTAATGACCTGCTTATTGACCGTGACAACTTACAGCTATAATTCCAGACTGAATTACAGCTGAGGACTATCTGTATTTTGTCTGCTTTCCTAGGGTTTGTACTACTTCAATTGTACACTGGTCAGAGTTGGTTTTAAAACAAAATGGTAAACTAATACAATTAAAATACGACCTAAAGGCAGAATCAACAGCTTCCAACCCACGATGCTAGAACACTACAAACAGGCCTTTTTTAAACCATCCATTGAAAGGCTGAACTCTAGATAGCTTAAAGTTGAGAAGCTGGTCTACACAGTCATAACAGCTGGAAGGAGCCACCTTTTACTGTTTTGTAAGATGGATTTATAAGTGTTACAAAGCATGCATGAGACTTTAATAAGCTAATTTTGTTTGGCTAATGCATTATTCCTTTTTTTAGCTGCAGTTTCTCAGGAGGCTAGCAAATAATGGTTGGTGTCTGTGCATGGGGGAAAGCCTGACTTACTGAAATTTAGGTCCTGCAAAAATGGAAAAAAAGAGATTTTTTTTTCTTTCAGTGGCTGGGAGACAGGAAGCCGGGCTAGGCTGAATTCGGAGCCTGAATCCTTCCAGCTTCCCTTAGAAAAGGGCTTATCACTCCACGGATTAGAGTACCAGGCAGGCACCCCGATACCAATACAAAGAGAGCACCTGAGCACGTGAAGACTATTTTACATTTATGTGCTATCTTTATGTGAAGAGTACTTTACATTTCTATCCTATCTCTGAGGCAGCATAAATAGAAATCTCTCCTCCGACATTCGTATTTCAACAAAGCGGCTACACAATAGTGGGAGAACCAAGAGATCACCTAAAGCAGGGGGTCTTCAAACTTGGCCCTTTTATGACTTGTGGACTTCAACACCCAGAATTCCTCAGCCAGCGTGCCTGGCTGAGGAATTCTGGGAGTTGAAGTCCACAAGTCATAAAAGGGCCAGGCTTGAAGACTCCTGACCTAAAGAGAGGTAGGTGGGTGGGGGGGAAAGGTCACCTCCCTCCATAAATATTTGGATGGGGGACCACCAGGAGATCCCACTAGAAGGGGAAAACAAAACATTATCCCAGCAGGATATATCCTACTATCGTTATCATTTATGTAAATTCACTGGGCGCCCAACCTCTGCTGGGAAGTGTCAAAGGAGCCCCTGAGCATGCACAGAGTTCCTTTGTCCGAGGAACCTCAACAAACCGCCCCTGGGTCAAACCCACCCAGATGACTTCCCCACCGGCGCGATGGGGACTGTAGTCCCGCCTTCCCTTTCGCTGTCCCCGAGGGGCTGGAAGAGACTTACCGGGCACTTTACAAAGAGGTGGGGGGGCGAATTCGTTTAACGTCTCCTGCTCGCCTTCTTTATGGGCTTCTTCCTCGGTCGGCCCTGTTCGTGCCCAGGGGTAGCCTGGGAAATGGAGTCCCGTCCCCGGCGGCGACGGCCTCCCGCTGCCTGTAAAGGACCACGATCCCCATGAGCCTTTGCGCCACTACGCCGCGCCCTCTCTCGCGTCGCCGGGCAGGAACCATCGACAGGGAAGGAAAGAAGAGGGAGGCGGAGCCATTTCCGGTCGGACACCAACCATAGACAAGGAAGAGGGGAGGGGGAAGAGAAAGAGGAGGGGCAATTTCCGGTCGGCTTCGTCGGGTAGGCACTATGGACAAGGAAGGAAGGAAAGAAGCGGGAGGCGGAGCCATTTCCGGTTGGCTTCTCTCTATGGTCATGGAAGCCTCTATAGAAGACCGGAAGCGGAGGCGGATTCAGGGACGGGAGGGGGGGGAATTATCATGGCGGTCGTCGGGTGCTAAAAGGGGGAAGGCTGGCCGTCGTTCGGGCGGGGAGGTCGTGCTGGTGAATCGCTTTCCCTCGCTTGGCAAGTCTCCAGTCGGTCCCCGTCCAGAAGCCCGGCACTACAAGGCCAATTGTCCTCCATCCTAGTGGACCCATATGGCTGTGGATGATGGGAGATGAGTCCAGTGCTTTCGGTGGGGCTGAGACTTCCCTCTTTCTGGTCTGAGTTAACTGCAAACGAAAGGTCTAGCTGGGAAGGAGGCGTCTTCCTACCTGCTCGCAAATCCTTCCCCCCCCCTTTTTTGGTGTGTGTGTGTTTGTGTGTAGCTTTTCCGGTTGAATTTCTGCCTGACTCACGAGGCCCAAGCTCCCTGCCCAGAACAATAAAAGGAAAAAAAAATCATATATATTTTTTCCTCCGTGCACGGAGACAAGTCCTTTTTTGGTGTGTGTGTGTGTGTTTGTGTGTAGCTTTTCCGGTTGAATTTCTGCCTGACTCACGAGGCCCAAGCTCCCTGCCCAGAACAATAAAAGAAAAAAAAAATCATATATATTTTTTCCTCCGTGCACGGAGACAAGTTGGAGTTGCCACCTTTTTCTTGACTGCCTTTGCTTCCTCTGCCATTAATAGCAGCTGCTGAAATTAAGAATATGCTTTTTAATCCCTTCATATCAGGAATTATTTCACTGGCTGTTCATTAAAAGGCGCACCAGTAGAAGAAGAAGGAGGAGGAGGGGGGAAATTGTACCTTGGTTGCAGTTTTTAATCGACACTATTTGGATTTTCTTAACCTGATTTCTGACAAAAAAGGCTACTGGATTTTCTAATTTGGTTTTCCTTTGAAACTTTGATCCTTCTTTCCTGAAAAGGCATTTCAGGTCTTTCGTTCCCCTTATGACAGGATTCATAACACGGGCACATTTTACTGCAAACTTTCTGCCTCTTTAAGAAGACAGAATAAATATCTTGCTGTTTTTCAGATGTTGTCTTCATAATTCTTCGATGCAGGTAGTCCTCAACTTACAGCTATTTGTTTAGTGAGCACTTGGATTTACAACAGCACTGAAAAAAATGACTCGGGAGCAGGTTTCACAATTACGACCATTGCAGCATTCCCATGGCCAGGTGATCAAAATTTTGGTGCTTGGAAACTGGCATGTACTTATGACAGTTGCACTGTCTTGGGGTTATGTGATTATCATTTGTAACCTTCCCAGCTGTCTTCCGAACAAGCAAAGTCAGTGGGGGAAGCCAGATTTGGTTACAACTACATGATTCACTTAAGAAATGTGACGAAAGAGGTAAAGTGGGGCGCAACTCACTTAGGGAAATTTTGAGCTCAGTTGTGGCCGTAAGTTGAGAACTACCTGTAATATTGCTTTGTAACCGACTCAGTGCCTTACATGCCATTCTACAGAATGTTTGAAGCTTGTATTGAAAAGTAGCGTAAACATAAAATTATCTGTGATTTAAAGGATTTAAAGAGTAATTATAGTAAGTAGAATATTTTAGAGTAAGATTGTATGATGTAATACCCTGTATTCAGCTCTGGGAAGTCGGGGGGGGGGTATTGGGAAGGAAGGGGAGGGGGGGAGGGGGGTAGGGGAGATGGGGTATATGTTCTAAAAATGTATTTTAAAACTTTTCAATAAAAAAAATTATCTGTGTTTCTTGTAGTGAGATAAGCTTGGACGTAAAAAAAACAACAACCCAGCACCAACCATGAACTAAAGTGTGCAGTCCTTATTGGTGGATAAAATATTGTATTTCTTGGTTACCTGTTAAGCTGAAAATGAACTGAATTTTCAAAGAAGGAGCCATGGATGAGGAGAGCTTGGAAACGGCCATTCAGACTTACAGTGCTCAGCTGCAGCAAGTGGAGCTGGCTTTAGGTGCTGGGCTGGATCCAACACAACAGGCTGATCTAATCCAGTTGCAGGCTGACTTAAGGCAGCTGATAGAACTGACAGAAGCCAGCCTGCTGTCTGTGAAAAAAAGCAAGCTTTGTTCAACTTTGGACCCGGAGGGGTTTTCCACGCCTTCGTCTGCTCATCCTCAACAGAGCCTTGGAGAAGCTGGCCGTCCAAACACCGACGACGAATATGCTGCTTTTAAGGAAGCCATTGCACAAATAGACGGAGAGGACGGTCCACCGAGAACTCGGGAGGGCAGAGATGGAATGGGTGATGAAGAGGAAGAAGAGGAGGAGGAGGAGGAGGAGGAGGAAGAAATAGCTAGTGGAATGAAAGTGAAAGCTCCTTACTACAGTTCTTGGGGAACCCTGGAGTATCACAATGCTATGATCGTAGGTAGCGAATGCTTGGAAGATGGAGGGCCCGGAGTTAGGGTCCTCTACCTCTACCCAACTCACAAGTCTTTGAAGCCCTGCCCCTTTTTCCTGGATGACAAATGTCGATTTCAAGAGAATTGCCGGTAAGTAGATCAACTAGTAAGGGGTGGAATTTCTGATATATGCAAGAGGCACTTGTCTCGCTATGCAGGCGACGTCTTGTGGGGCAATCTATACCAGAGGTCTTTCAAGCTTGGCCCTTTTATGACTTGTGGACTTCAACTGACAGAATTCCTCAGCCAGCGTGCACGCTGGCTGAGGAATTCTGTCAGTTGAAGTCCACAAGTCATAAAAGGGCCACGTTTGAAGAGCCCTGATCTCTTTATGAAGAGACTACTGTTTTGCTGCTTGGGACATCTCTGTACAGGTTGTCCTCAATTTGGCCACGTGATCAAAATTCAGACATTTGTCAAACGACACGTACCGTGTTTCCCTGAAAATAAGACCCAATCGGAGAATAAACCCTAGCATGATTTTTCAGGATGCTCGCAATATAAGCCGCACCCCCAAAAAATAAGCCCCGCTTAAGAGATCATCTTAAGTTGAAACTCAAATCCTTTGGCCACCTAATGAGAAGGAAGGACTCACTGGAGAAGAGCCTCATGCTGGGAAAGATTGAGGGCAATAGAAGAAGGGGACGACAGAGAATGAGGTGGCTGGATGGAGTCACTGAAGCAGGAGGCGTGAGTCTAAATGGACTCCAGAAGATGGTAGAGGACAGGAAGGCCTGGAGGAACGTCGTCCATGGGGTCGCGATGGGTCAGACAACTTCGCAACTAACAACAACAAGAGATCATCTGCCAGACAGACGCATTTAGTACCGTATTTCCCCGAATATAAGCCCTTACCAGAAAATAAGCCCTAATGCGTCTTTTGCAGCAAAAATTTATATAAGACCTGGGGGGGGGAACACTGTTATTTACAACGGTTGCCGTATGCCGGGGTGACAAACAGGCAAAGTCAACGGGGCAAGCCGGATTCACTTAACAACCGTGCTGGCAACTTAACATCTGCAGGGAATTCACTTAAGAACCGGGGCGAGGAAAGCCGCAAAATGGGGCAAGACTCAGCATAACCAGCGTCTTGCTTAGCAACAGAAATGTTGGGCTCCGTTGCGGTTGAGGACTACCCGTATAAAGATCGAGTGTTTTGAAACCGAGGGATTCTCTCTTTTCCTGGCAGGTTTTCCCACGGGCAGGTGGTACCCATTGAGGAGCTGCACCCGTTTGAAGAGCCTGACCTCAGTGGTCTCGCTGTGGGTTCGGCCTGCCTGGCCAGACACCAGGATGGGATCTGGTACGCTGCTAAAATCACAGGTGAGGTTGATTTCAGCATGCCCTACATGGGTTTCATTGTACGAAGAGCCTTGGACCCTGGTAGCCACACCTGGGACAGGTAGATCTCTGGCCCAGATTTGGCTACTCTTAATCAGAATAGAGCTGGAAGGGACCTTGGAGGTCTTCTAGTCCAACCTCCTGCTCAGGCAAGAGAACCTATACTGTCTCAAGACAGGTGACTGTCCAGTCTCTTCTTAAAAACTTTCAGTGATGGAGCACCCAAGAATAATAGAATAGAAAATAAGAATAGAATAGAAAATAGAAAATAGAGAATAGAACAGAATCTGGAAGGGACCTTGGAGGTCTTCTAGTCCAGCCTCCTGCTCAAGAAAGAACCTATACTGTCTCAGACAGGTGAATGTCCAGCCTCTTCTTAAAAGCCTCCAGTGATGGAGCACCCACGATTTCTGGTGGCAGGTTGTTCCACTGGTTAATTGTTCTAACTGGCAGGAAGTTCCTCCTTAATTCCAGGTTGCTTCTCTCTTTGATCGGTTTCCAGCCATTGTTTCTCGTCCTTCCCTCTGGTGCTTTGGAGAATAACATGACCCCTTCTGCCTTGTGGCAGCCCCTCAGATACTGGAACTCTGCTATCATGTCTCCCCTATTTCTTCTTTAAACTAGACAAACCCAAGTCCCGCAGCCGTTCTTCGTTATGTTTTAGCCTCCAGGCCTCGGATCATCTTAGTTGTTCTCCTCTGAATTTTTTCCAAACTCTCAACATCTTTTTTGTGATACGGTGACCAAAATTGGCTGCAGTATTCCAGGTGTGGCCATACTTGGGCTTTATAAAGCAGTATTAAATACTTCGCACAACTCATCGCTTAGGCCCAGGATATTTGCAGGACCGTCTGCTGCCGGGAACGACTTCCCATCGCCCAGTGCGCTCACACAGAGAGGGCCTCCTCAGGGTGCGGTCGGCCAGACAATGATGGCTGGCGACCCCCAGAGGGAGGGCCTTCTCTGTTGGGGCACCTGCTTGGTGGAATCAACTCCCCTGGGAGCTCCGGATGGTCCCAGACCTTCGGTCCTTTCGCCGTGACCTCAAGACATATCTTTTCCAACAGGCCGACCTGGACTGATGATAATGGGGTTTTTAATTATGATTTTAAATGTTTTTATTGGTTTTAGTGGGACTTTGACACAATTTAATTCTTTTTTTTAATATTTGTATTCATTTGTATTTTATTGTTGTTAGCCGCCCTGAGTCCTTCGGGAGATAGGACGGCATACAAGTCTCATTATAAATAAATAAATAAATAAATTGCCTCCAGGCGGAGTGGTGAAAACCAAAAACGAGGAATACCAAACACATTTTTTCCCCCATAAGGAATAATGTAGGTGAGTCACAAGGCCGACAAGTTCTAGTTTGCGTGCCAAGTACCAAACAAACGACGAGTCCCGGGAGTTCACCTCAAAATGCACCAAGTATGCAATTCAATAAGTTTCCAAGGAGCTGAGTAACCAGGTACCCTGCAGAAGGGAAATAAAATGAATAATCTCCATTCTCCTTTCTCAGACATTGACAGCGGTTACTACACGGTGAAATTTGACTCGCTGCTCCTGAAGGAAGCGGTGGTGGAAGGGGACGGTGTGGTCCCTCCCCTGCGTAGTGAGGAGACCTCTTCCTCCTTGGAGTCCGACGGCGATGAATTGGATAGCGCTGGGTACGCTAAAGGTAAAAGATACTCCACCTCTTTTTTTAAAACTTTTCCAGGGCCCTGCAGTTACTGCGCTTATTTTGCTCCTAATCAGCTGCTTGTACCTTCCAAATCCCCCTTTTGGCCACCATACAAGGAGTCCTCGACTTACGACCACAGTTGAACCCAAAATTTCCGTTGCTAAGCAAGGCAGTCGCTAACTAAGTTGTGCCCCATTTCTTAAGTGAATCCCTGTAGTCGTCAAGTTAGCAACACGGCTATAAAAGTGACTCTGGCTTCCCCCATGGACTTGGCTTGTCAGAAGATGGCAAAAGGGGATCACCTGATCCCGGGACTCTGCAACCGTCATAAATGCGAATCGGTGGCCAAGCAGCCGAAATTTGATCACGTGACCGCAGGAGAATGCCGCAACGGTCACAAGTGGGGGAAACGGTCATAGGTCACTTTTTTTTATGTGCCGTTGTAAATTTGAACGGTCACTAAACAAGCTGTTATATAAGTCAAGGACTGCCCGTGCTGCATTCGAAACACGCTGCCATGGGGCCTCTAAAAAGGTGGCTTGAGTTTTGTCTTCAGAGGAAAGGCACCAGATCCCTTGGGACGTGGGGCCCAAAGGCTGGCCTTCTCTGGTCATGCACAGAGGGCTTTTTTTAGTCTGAAACAGAGAACTTGCAAACTGGCCATTTCTTTAAACAGGTCACTCAGTGAAACCGTCAAACAGTAAGCAACAGCCTGATCAAGGAACCGCCAGGAGCACTCCCACCAACATTGACAGGGCAAGCCACTTATGCATAAACAGAGAGCAAACCCCACTCCCTTTATCCCTGATGATGTTACCTAGTTGGGTAATGAAACGTCTGCAAGAAAAACCCGAGCTCAGAGAGCACTAAGGACCCCACAATCCTCCTCCTGCTCCTCTCCACAAACCCCACTCGCTTCTCGCACTGATGACGTCAACTCCCAGAATTCCCCAGCCAGCATCCTTTAAGATGGGTGGACTTCAACTCTCACAATTCCTCAGCCAGCTTCCTTTGAGATGGGTGGATTTCAGCGCCCAGAATTCCCCAGCCAGCATCCTTGAAGATCGGTGGATTTTAATTCCCAGAATTCCCCAGCCAGCATCCTTTAAGATGGGTGGACTTCAACTCCCAGAATTCCTCAGCCAGCATCCTTTGAGATGGGTGGGTTTCAGTTCCCAGAATCCCCCAGCCAGCATCCTTTAAGATGGGTGGACTTCAATTCCCAGAATTCCCCAGCCAGCATGCTTTAAGATGGGTGGACCAACACCCACAATTCCTTAGCCAGCATCTTTTGAGATGGAGGGACTTCAACTCCCAGAATCCCCAGCCAGCATCCTTTAAGATAGGTGGACTTCAACACCCAGAATTCCCCAGCCAGCATCCTTTAAGATGGGTGGAAATCAACTCCCACAATTCCTCAGCCAGCATCTTTTGAGATGGACGGACTTCAACTCCCAGAATGCCGCTTTCTGCCTCTAACCCCTCTCCCTCCTCCTCTCCAGTCCTTGAAAGCAGCGTCCCGGAGAACGGGGAAGGGCCCTCCGCCGGCCTTTCGTCCTTCGGCAGCTGGGAAGCCCACACCCGCGGCATTGGCTCCAAACTTATGGCTCAGATGGGTTACGAGCTTGGTAAAGGTAAGCGTGGGTCCGGGGTGTGTGTGTGTGTGTGTGAGAGAGAGAGAGAGAGAGAGAAACGAGGTGTATACCCGCAAGGAGGCTCTCCCCGCAAGTGGCTGCCTCAGCTGTCCTTCTTCTTGCAGACCTGCCCCCGTGTCCTCCCTCTTTCCCTTGCAGGCCTGGGCAAAAATTCCGAGGGCAGAGTTGAGCCGGTGTTGGCCGTCGTGCTCCCTAAGGGGAAGTCGCTGGACCAGTGTGCGGAGATCCTGCAAAAGAAGAGGGAGGGGAAAGTGGATCCCTCCAAGGCCAGGAAACGGAGGGCGAAAGGAAAGAGCGCGGCCCGGCTCCGGCAGCCAAAGCCCAAGCCGCATAACGTCTTTGATTTTCTGAATGAGAAGCTTCAGGGCCGGGAAGCTTCAGGGGGGCTGCCGGCAGGGAAGCTTCCCCCGCTGGAGAGGAGCAGCAAAGAGCTCTACCACGCCAGCAAGAGCACCAAGAAGGCGCTGAGTGTACGCCTCTTCCAGACGGTGGAGGAAATCGAGCAGACCCAGAGGGACATTCGAGGGATCCGCGAGGCCTTGGCGCGCAACGTGGGGCGGTAAGGGGAGCCTCTCCATCGGCAGAGAGCTCGTCCGGCTGACGTTCTCCGCTGACCCGGCAAGGGTGTGTGTGTGTGAATTAACACCCGTCTCCCGGGTCTTCCCGCTTAGGCCAGGCAACCGTGCATGAGTCTATTGGTCGGGAGAGCCGTAGCGCGGCTGGTGGCGCCTGCCACTCAACATCTCGTGCCTTTAGAAACGGCCCCTTAGCCAGGTCGGATCCAGGCCCAGAGGTCGGATTCACCCCGACCTGCGGACTCTTGCTTGTCGCTCGCCTGAATGGAGGTTTTGGTGGCTTGGCCGGTTTGTGATTTGGTATATTTGTGCAAACCTGGGATGTAAGCTAATTTGGTCAGTAGGTTGTGTGAAAGGAGGGGAGGGGAGGGGACGGGTAAGGAGAGGAAAGGAAGGGAAGCGAAAGGAAAGGAGAAGAGAAAGAAGTAAGGAGGGAAGGGAGGGAGGGAGGGAAGGAAAGGAGTAAGAAGTAGGGGAGAAAGGGAAGGAGGAAGGGGTGGGATGGAAAGAAGGAGATGGAGGGAAGGAAGGAGAAGGGAGAGGGGAAAGGAAAGGAGTAAAGGGAAGGAAAGGAAGAAGGGATGGGATGGGATGGAAAGAAGGAAAGAGAAGGAAGAAGGAAGAAAGGGAAGGAAAGATGGAGGGAAGGAAGTGTTGTGATTCAGGGTCAGCCTGTGGGTTCGGCAGTTGGGTCGGATGACTCAGGAGGAGGAGGAGGAGGGGGGTGTTGAAGAGCTTGATGAGAGCCCTCAGCCAGGCCCCTCCCACCTGGTCACGACGAGACCCAGCTGTGTGAGCCTGACAGCGTGGATGAAGATGACCCACAGCTGGCCCTGTTCAAGGACACCCGACGCAGGAGGCAGTCAATCAGGAGTAAACAGAGGAAGGCAAAGGGGCTCCTCGGAAGGAGGCAGAGAGAAGCCACGCCCTGAACTGTATTTAAGGGGGAATGCGTGGGAGGGCTGGTTTGCTGAAGGCAACCGCTTGAAAAGCTCCTGTTTCTTGGTTCGTGTCTTGTTCTATTTGTTTTTGTAGCAATAAATTTGGCAGGCGTAATTCCAGCCTCTTGCCTTCTTGTAAAAGGGGTTGTCCCTGCCTTTTCTGCAAGGCCGGTAGCAGGCTGGTACAGAACAGTAAGGAGGATGGGATGGGATGGAAAGAAGGAGGTGGAGGGAAGGAAGGAAAGGAAAGATGGAGGGAAGGAATGGGAAAGGTGGGAGGGAGGGACGAAGGAAGGAAGGAAGTAAGGAAGGGCCCTAGTGGCGCAGTGGTTAGAATGCAGCATTGCAGGCTGACTCTGCCCACTGCCAGGAGTTTGATCCAGACCGGCTCAAGGTTGACTCAGCCTTCCATCCTTCTGAGGTCCGTAAAATGAGGGCCCAGATCGTTGGTGCCAAAGAGGCCGACTCTGTAAACCGCTTAGAGAGGGCTGTAAACCACTGTGAAGCGGTATGTAAGTCTAAGGGCTATTGCTACGGGGTTTGGTTTGGTTTGGTTTGGGTTTTGCGATGGTTGTTAAGCAAACCAAGAGTTCCCGATGGGTACAATTTTGCCAAAGCCGTAAATTCCAATAAATTTGGGGCAAAACGATCCAAAAAAATTCTAATCCCGTGAGCACGGTCAATGCAACCAACAGCCGTAAATGCATCCGAAGTTCGGTTCACGTTGACCACGCGGGGGCGGGGGGGGGGACCCCGTCGGTCAGAAGTTCGAATCCAGGTCATAAAGTCCTTGTGGTTTTTTTGGTTTCTTTTAGTCGGTCCTCATTTTGAATAGGCGCAAAGCGAGCGGTCGTAAGTCGGGGACTACCCTTCCACTCCTGATCCTCTCTGTCCTTGATTCCTAGGCACACGGTAGCCACGGCGAAGCTGGAAGAGAAGCTCTCGGGGGCCCACAAAAAACTGGGGGAGCTGCGGGCTTTGGAGGCGAGCCTTCAGCAGGAGCAAAAGAAAGCCGACACGCACAAAAAAATGACCGAGTTCTAGCTTTTTTGCCCATCAGGTGCCGGTGGGGAAAAAAAAAACATATTTCAGTTCAGGATGGCTGCGGAGGAGCTGCTACATGAAAACTAGTTCCTTCCTTCTGGATCGCCTCCTCTCCTGGTTGGACAAATAGGCTGGATTTGAACTGGTGGCCCCGGAAGGTGGACAGCTTCGTTTTTTTTTTCCTCTTCAGAGAAAGCCTCCCAAAATATCCACAGCAGATTCAGATCTGGTTTGGTTGGGGAAAGGTTGTTTTTTTCCTGCCCTGACAGGCCTGAGCAATTGTGGCCGTGTTAAAAGAGCTGTGGACTTCAACTCCCAGAATTCCTGAGCCGGCCCTGTTTAAAAGTTGCCCGTCCCTTTGCTGGGTTGTACCCTTTTTTTTTTTTTTTTGGTTCTTTGACTTCTCCGGGACTTCTCGGTGGCCAATCTTTTTTTTTTTTCTTTTTTTTTCCGCCCCTCTCGGCATGGAGAACAGAGAGAAATAAAATGAGAGAAAACCCTGGGCTTTTTGTACTAGCATTAATCGACGTGACCAGCAGGAGGCGCAACGACATTCTCGCAGAAAGCAGTCCTTGGATTGCGCCACATTTCAAGCTGGCAGAACACACATTCCCCTTTCCCGGGGGCCATGGCTCTTTTCAAGTTATTTGATAATTTCTTTACTATTTACAAACAACACAAGGCGGCGAGCGTACCTAAACATAGCTTTCTCCTCCTAGTTTACCCCACAACAGCAACCCTGTGAGATGAGTTGGGCTGAGAGAGAGAGAGGGACCGGCCCAAAGTCACCCAGCCGGCTTTCGTGCCTAAGGCGGGACTAGAACTCACTGTCTCCTGGTGATTGGCCTAAAATCACCCAGCCGGCTTTTGTGCCTAAGGCGGGACTAGAACTCACCGTCTCCTGGTGATTGGGCCAAAATCACCCAGCTGGCTTTCATGTCTAAGGCGGGACTTGAACTCACTGTCTCCCAGTGATTGGCCTAAAATCACCCAGCCGGATTTTGTGCCTAAGGCGGGATTAGAACTCACCGTCTCCTGGTGATTGGCCCAAATCACCCAGCTGGCTTTCATGTTTAAGGCGGGACTAGAACTCACCGTCTTCTGGTGATTGGTCCAAAATCACTCAGCCGGCTTTCATCTCTTAAGGTGGGACTACTAAAACTCACCGTCTCCCAGTGATTGGCCTAAAATCACCCAGCCGGCTTTTGTGCCTAAGGCAGGACTAGAACTCATCATCTCCTGGTGATTGGCCCAAAATCACCCAGCTGGCTTTCATGTCTAAGGTGGGATTAGAACTCACCGTCTCCCAGTGATTGGCCTAAAATCACCCTGCCTGCTTTCATGCCTAAGGCGGGACTAGAACTCACTGTCTCCCACAGATTGGCCCAAAGTAACTCAGCTGACTTTCATGCCTAAAGTGGGACTAGAACTCCCTGTCTCCTGGTGATTGGCCCCAAATCACCCAAGCTGGCTTTCATGAATAAGGCAGGACTAGAACTCACCACCTCACCTGTTTTCTAGCCTGGTGCCTGAACCATTTGACCAAACTGGCTCTTACCAGTCCTTTCTGGTCACTTGGAAACTCTTCATTCCAGCTACAGGTAGTCCTCGAAGTACGACCGTAATAGAACCTGCCCCTTACGGTCATAAGTCATGACAGTTGTAAAGTCGGTCGTTAAGCGAATCTGGCTTCCCCATTGGCTTCGCTTGTCAGCAAGTTGCAAAAGGGGGTCACATGACACCACCACCCCAGGATACGGCAACCGTCACAAGTATGAACCAGATGCCAAACGCCTGAATTTTGATCACATGACCACCGGGGAATGCTGCAATGGTCGTAAGTGTGAAAAACGGACAGAAGTCCGTTTTTGTCAGTGCTGTCGTAACTTTAAAGGGCTGCTCGATGAGCTGTTGTAAGTCTGCTGTTGCAAACCGAGCGGCTGCTAGTTCTCTGCAAGGGCATCAGCGGCAGCCGAAGAGCCAGCGCCGAAGTCGCGCGCCACAGCAACTCTCGTTATCGCTGCCGTTTCCTGCGCACGTTTCCTTCTCCACCGTCGTCTCGAGTGGGGGAAAAAAATGAGCTCGCTGCGGTTTCCCCTCTGCCCCCTTTTTTATCGTGGCGAGCGGTTTGTGCAGTTCAAGCTCCCGTCGCAACTGCCGAAAGCTCCTCTCGTCTTTTTTCGCTTTGTTTTGTTTTGTGTTGGGTTTTTTTTGAGATGGAAAAAAAAAACCACCCCACAATTTCCTTCGCCGTTCTAATTCCACTTTACAATGCTTTGGTAAGGCCACACCTGGAATACTGCATCCAGTTTTGGTCACCACGATGTAAAAAAGATGTCGAGACTAGAAAGGGTACAGAGAAGAGCAACAAAGATGATTAGGGGGCTGGAGGCTAAAACATATAGGGAACGGTTGCTGGAATTGGGTATGTGTAGTTCAATGAAGAGAAGGGTGAAGGGTGACATGATAGCAGTCTTCCAATATCTCAGGGGCTGCCCCAAAGAAGAGGGAGTCAAGCTATTCTCCAAAGCACCTGAAAGCAGGACAAGAAGCAACGGATGGAAACTAATCAAAGAGAGAAGCAACCTAGAACTAAGGAGGAATTTCCTGACAGTGAGGACAATTAACCAGTGGAACAACCTGCCTCCAGAAGCGGTGAATGCTCCAACACTGGAGGTTTTTAAGAAGAGACTGGACAGCCATTTGCCTGAAATGGTATAGGGTTTCCTGCCTGAGCAGGGGGTTGGACTAGATGACCTCCAAGGTCACTTCCAACTTTATATTATATTATTATTATTATTATTATTATTATTATTATTATTATTATTATTATTATTATTATTATTATTATTATTATTATTATTATTATTATTATTATTATTATTATTAAATTCCCCAATTGGGAAGATTCTCATTTTGAATAAAACGCAACCGCTCCACCTTTCCACTTTCCTCCTTTTTCTTTTTTTTTTAATCTACATCGGTCATATGGAAAGAACAAAACCCATCCACAGTCGGATGCGGATGAAAATGGTTGGGAACACAGGCCGGTCCTCAATTTTAAAAACGGCTCATTTTAAGTGACCGTTGGGGGGGAAAAAAACACGCCTTGTGACCGTTTTTCACCCTGAAGGCCGTTGCAGCAGCCACCCCAAGGGTCATGTGATCGACGTTTGGATACTCGGCAACGGACTCGCATTTACGACGGTGGCGGTGTCCTGGGGGTGGGGTCACGCAATCCCCCTTTTGCAACCTTCGGACAAGCCAAGCCAATGGGGAAGCCGGATTCACTTAGCAACGGTGTTACTACATTAACAACTGCAGGGGTTCCCTTAGAAAGAATTGTGTTGTAGTTCAACACTTTCAACAGCTCCAAGAAGGCTCCAGACCCATCTGCGTTACTCAAGTGACCCTGAGGATACAAGTAAACCTCCAAGGGGCCTCAACGGCGCTCTAAGAGAATGCAAATGACCAGCTGTCTGCAAGGAGTATAAATCCTTCCATTCCCCCACCATCCAGTCAGAACCTGAAGAAGCTTCTGGGATGAGAAGCGAAAGGTTTTCAAAGGAAAACAGGAGAGTCCAATTGCCCCGGGGACAACCCTGAGCTGGATGGCTGAGAATGTCCACAGACATTCTCCAAGGTACGTATGTTTTACTCCCCGCCGACTTGCCTGATCTGGCTGCTTTTCCATTTTGGGTTTACCAACTGCAGCTTTGCAATTGGGTAGCGTAGGCAGGAAACCAAAGCCTTATCTTTGCGCGCTGTTTTGGCGGGTGCTCTTCAGAACCTTCTCAGGAAAAGGGTGCTGCGGGTGCCTCCGAGGAGCTGGAAGCAGAAGCCGGGGTTGTGGCTTGAAGGAGGCCCCAAAGAAGGTGCAGCTGGGAGAAAATTTATGAGGGATCGCCATCCGTTGGTAGGACAGATCGTAAGGATGACCTTGGCTCCTTGCTACTCCTGAACGGGTGAAGTAAGTTGTCTCTTTGAGCACTACAAGAATGGCTGTGGGTCCTCTTCTCTCCAGGGGAAGTCCCGTTGGTCCATTTCTAGGCCAACGTGGTTGGCTTCATGATCTTGGGAGTCCTAGCACACAATCCCTTCAATGTGAGCCAGCCGTGTGCTGCAGCTACCCAAAACGCCCAGGCCATCCTAGGCTGCGTTAACAGAGGGATCAAATCGTGATCGTGTGAAGTGCTAATATCGCTTTACAAAGCCTCAGTAGGACCACACTTGGAACGCTGCATCCAGTTCTGGTCACCACAATATGAAAAAGAGAAAAAAAGATGTTGAGACTCTAGAAAGTGTGCAAAGAAGAGCATCAGAGATGATTAGGAGACTGGAGGCTAAAACATACGAAGAACGGTTGCAGGAATTGGGTAGATCTAGTCTAATGAAGAGAAGGACTGGGGCGGGGGACATGATAGCAGCGTTCCAATCTCTCAGGGGCTGCCCCAAAGAAGAGGGAGTCAAGCTACTCTCCAAAGCGCCTGAAGGCAGGACAAGAAGCAACGGATGGAACTGAATCAAGGAGAGAAGCAACCTAGAACTAAGGAGGAATTTCCTGACAGTTAGAACAATTAGCCAGTGGAACCACCTGCCTCCAGAAGTTGTCGGTGCTCCAGTACCGGAAGCTTTTAAGAACAGATTGGACAGCCACCTGTCTGAAATAGTATACTGTAGGGTTTTCTGACTCACTCTTCTTTGGGGCAGCCCCTCAAATAATGGAAGACTGCTATCATGTCCCACCTCACCCTTCTCTTCATGAAACTAAGGTAAAGGTAAAGGTTCCCCCGCACATGTGTGCTAGTCGTTTCCGACTCTAGGGGCCGGTGCTCATCTCCGTTTCAAAGCCGAAGAGCCAGCGCTTGTCCAAGGACATCTCCGTGGTCATGTGGCCGGCATGACTAGACGCCAAAGGCGCACGGAACGCTGTTACCTTCCCACTGTAGTGGTCCCTATTTTTCTACTTGCATTTTTACGTGCTTTCGAACTGCTAGGTTGGCAGAAGCTGGGATGAGTAACAGGCGCTCACTCTGCTACGCGGCACTCGGGATTCGACCCGCCAAACTGCCGACCTTCTGATCGACAAGCTCAGCGTCCTAACCCACTGAGCCACCGCGTCCCTTTTCATGAAACTAGACATACCCAATTCCAGCAACCGTTCCTTATGTGTTTTAGCCTCCAGTCCCCTGATCATCTTCGTTGCTCTTCTCTGCACTCTTTTTAGAGTCTCAACATCTTTTTGGCTGGGTCCGAAACATTGTGGAAAAATATACCGATTTTCCAGGGGGGAAAAAATGTGGATGTGATAAAAGCACCCTGAACTAACTGGGTTTTTGGAGGCCTTTAAAATGCTTATTTATTGGAATTTGCATATTGTTATTAGGCATATGAGGGAGAACTACTGAAAGTCCCAAGGTCTATAGATACTTTCGGTCACCCAGGCCGTGCTTGTTCCAAAGGGGCTTTTTCACGAGGCCACCGGACTTTCTTGTTTTTCTTTGAAGACGTTTCGCTTCTCACCCAAGAAGCTTCTTCGGCTCTGGACTGGATGGTGGGGAACGGAAGGATTCATACTCCTTGCAGACAGCTGGTCATTTGTATCCTCTTGGAGAGTCCTTGAGGCCACCTGGAGGCTTATCTGTGTCCTCGGGGTCACCTGAGTGGTACAAATGGTTCCTGTAGCCTGCAATTTTTTAATGTTTTTTGTTTCTGGAAATCCGTTCATACTCCCCGCACCATTCAAAGTGCATGGCTAAAAGTCTATGGAGATTCTCAGCCATCCAAGTCCTTGGTTGTCCCAAGGTTAATTTTTTGGGGAAAAAAATATCTTATGACTAGTCCTTACACCTACAACCCGGGTAGCATCCCCACGTCACGTGATCAAAATTCAAAACCGGTGAATATTAATGATGGCAGCAACCTCCTAGGGTCCTGATTTCATCAACTGCCACCTCCCCAACCAGGTTTGTGAGAAGCAAAGTCAACTCAAGAATCTGGATTAACTGATGAGTCGGACACAACTAAATTTTCATCTTGACTTTTGCTTTAACCATTAGACCAAGCTACCTCTCTTTTTGGGTGATTATCTCATTTTGAGTGGGTGGAAGTTCTCTGTGGGTCCAACTGTAATAATAATAATAATTAATAATAATAATAATAATAATAATAATAATAATAATAATAATAATAATAATAATAATAATAATGATGATGATGATGATGATGATGATGTCGGAAGGGACTTTGGAGGCCATCTAGTCCAACCCCCTAATCGGGCAGGATTAGGGTCTCCTGCTTGAGCAGGGGGCTGGACTAGAAGACCTCCAAGGTCCCTTCCAGATTCTATTCTATTCGACTCGACTCGACTCGACTCGACTCGACTCGACTCGACTCGACTCTACTCTACTCTACTCTACTCTACTCTACTCTACTCTACTATTATTCTATTCCATTCCATATTTTCTATTCTATTCTACTCTACTTTACTCTACTCTACTCTACTCTACTCTACTCTACTCTACTCTACTCTACTCTACTATTATTCTATTCTATTCCATTCTATTCCATTCCATATTTTCTATTCTATTCTACTCTACTCTACTCTACTCTACTATTATTCTATTCCATTCCATATTTTCTATTCTATTCTACTCTACTCTACTCTACTCTACTATTATTCTATTCTATTCCATTCTATTCCATTCCATATTTTCTATTCTATTCTACTCTACTCTACTCTACTCTTATTCTATTCCATTCCATTCCATATTTTCTATTCTATTCTATTCTATTCTATTCTATTCTATTCTATTCTATTCTATTCTATTCTATTCTATTCTATTCTATTCTATTCCATATTTTCTATTCTATTCTATTCTATTCTATTCTATTCTATTCTATTCTATTCTATTCTATTCTATATTTTCTATTCTATTCTATTCTATTCTATTCCATATTTTCTATTCTATTCTATTCTATTCTATTCTATTCTATTCTATTCTATTCTATTCTATTCTATTCTATTCTATTCTATTCTATTCTATTCTATTCTAGTGGGCACTCCATCACTGGAGATTTTCAAGAAGAGACTAGACAGTCACTTGTCTAAAATGGTATATAGCTTCTCCTGCTTGAGCAGGGGGCTGGACTAGAAGACCTCCAAGGTCCCTTCCAGCTCTATTCTATTTGACTTCCTGTGTTTCAGTGCCTGCCTGGTGTTTTTTCTCTGTGTCCACAGCTTCCTGTGAGAAGCAGCTTTTCAGCCTCTCGTTTATGGCGTCTGCCTTTGAGGAAGGACCGGTGGGGGGCTTCCCTTTCTTCATCGCTGGGGTGTCTCTGCTCTCTGCCTGTTTTGTGGCTTTCTGTGCAGCCTGCAGAAGGTAAACACTGGAGCAAAATTTGGCCAGGACCTCTCAATTGTGCACAGCAGTGGGCGGCACCACATAACTAGTCCTTGATTTACAATCTCTTGTTTACTGACCGTCCAAAGTCACAACGGCCCTGAGAAAAGTGACTTATGATGATTTTTCACACTTACGACCATTGCAGCATCCCCAGGGTCACGTGATCAACATTCAGATGCTCAGCAACTGGCTTATACAGTATTTATGACAGTCGTGGTGTCCCGTGATCCCCTTTTGGGACTTTCTGACAAGCAAAATCAGTGGGAAATCCTGATTCACTTAGCAACGGTGTTACTAAATTAACAACCGCAGTGATTCCCTTAACAACTGTGACAAGGAAGGTCGTAAAATGGAGCAAAATTCACCTAACAACTGTCTCGCTTAGCAGCAGAAATATTGGACTCAGTTGTGGTTGTAAGTCGAGGACTTCTTGTATTGTAAAAATGCACAGGTGTGTTGTACCAAATCCACTGAGCATCTTCCTTTGCAGACAGGGCCCACCTAGTCCTACTTCCTCGTTTGGTCCTGCAGAAAGAACCACACTAATTTTTGAGAATATTTCCTAGCTCAGGATTGAACTGGGGGGTCCTTGATGCTCTCCGTTATTTTCTTTTTTCTTGCAGAGTTTTCATGACCAAACTAGGTTACGTCATCAGTGCTAGAAAGGAGTGGAATGTGTGGCCAGGAGGAGGGGGAGGAGGAGGAGAAAGAGGAGGGGGGGAAAGGGGAGGAGAAAGAGGAGAAGGGGAAGGAGGAGGAGGAGAAAGAGGAGGGGGGGAAAGAGGGGGAGGAGGAAGAAGAGGAGGAGGGGAGGAGGAGGAGGAAGAGGAGGAGGAGGGGAGGAGAAAGAGGAGAAGGGGAAGGAGGAGGAAGAGAAAGAGGAGGAGGGGAAAGAGGGGGAGGAGGAGGAAGAGGAGGGGAGGAGAAGGGGAGGAGGAGGAAGAGGAGGAGGAGGAGGAAGAGGAGGAGGGGAAAGAGGGGGAGGAGGAGGAAGAGGAGGGGAGGAGAAGGGGAGGAGGAGGAAGAGGAGGAGGAGGAGGAAGAGGAGGAGGGGAAAGAGGGGGAGGAGGAGGAAGAGGAGGGGAGGAGAAGGGGAGGAGGAGGAAGAGGAGGAGGAGGAGGAAGAGGAGGAGGGGAAAGAGGGGGAGGAGGAGGAAGAGGAGGGGAGGAGAAGGGGAGGAGGCGGAAGAGGAGGCGGAGGGGAAGGAGGAGGGGAAGGAGGAGGGGAGGAGAAGAAAGAGGAGGGGAAGGAGGAGGAGGAGAAAGGGGGAGGTGAAAGGGGGAGGAGGAGGAGGGAGAGGAGGAGAAAGAGGAGGAGGGGAGGAGGAGGAGGAGAAAGAAGAGGAGGAGGAAGAGGAGGAGGGGAAAGGGGGAGGAGGAGAAGGAGGAGAAAGATGAGAAGGGGGAGGAGGAAGAAGAGGAGGAGGAGGGGAGGAGGGGAAGGAGGAGGAAGAGGGGAAAGGGGGAGGAGGAGAAGGGGGGAGGAGGAGGAGGAAGAGGAGGAAGAGGAGGGGAGGAGGAGGACTGAACTGTGGGGTCCTTGATGCTCTCGGAGCTTGTTTTTTTTCTTGCAGAGCTTTCATGACCAAACTAGGTTACAGCGTCAGTGCTAGGAGAGAGTGCCGTTTGCTCTCTCCTCATGTGCAAATGGCTTTGCCCTGTCAGCGTTGGTGGGACGATCAAGGAACCATCAATTCAGACAAACAAACAAACAGTAAATAATAGCCAATTAAGGAATCACCAAGAACATTGCCACCTACACTGACAAGGCAAGCCAGGTTTACATAAACAGAAAGCAAATCCCACTCCCTTCTGACACTGATGGTGTTACCTAGTTGGGTCATGAAATGTCTGCAAAAACAACAACAACAAACAAACGAACACCCAAGCTGAGAGAGCACCAAGATTTCCACAGATTAATTTTTAGATAGACAAACAACTTAAAATCTCGTGTTGCCCAAAGCAATGTTGTGACTAATTTGGGCACGGCAGTCTTAGGATCCTCTAGGATTTATAAAGTGAAGAGTCCACATGTTAATTAGTTTCAGCAAAGGGCAATGCCTGGCTAATTTGTCCAGGTGCGGAAGCTCAACCAACCTGGGCTTGGTTAATCCTTGAATGGGAGACCACAAGGAAATCAAGAATTGGAGGCTTTCATTTCCCATAAGGCTTAGCAAAAGTCGGGTTGGCTGGAGAATGCCCCAAATGGGGGAAAAACTATGTTGGGGCTTGCGGATGTGTTGTTGCAATGTCCACTTGAATTGAGTAGATATTCCAGTCTGATTTTCTGGATTATGATAACAAAAATTTAGAGAATTTGAATGATGAAACTATCCAGAGACTAATTCCGCCTCTTTTTTGTATTATTTAGGAAAGATAAGAGTGAGCTTTCTTCCCAGGATGAGGATGAACAAGAGTCAGTTGATGAAGTTGTAAGTGCACATCTTCTATTACAGGGGTCTTCAAACTTGGCCCTTTTATGATTTGTGGACTTCAACTCCCAGAATTCCTCAGCCAGGCATGGGTACCTGGCTGAGGAATTCTGGGAGTTGAAGTCCACAAATCATAAAAGGGCCAAGTTTGAAGACCCCTGTTCTATTACATTCTCTGGGTGTTCATGAGGGCTAGAATCCTCTTTATTAAAATACTCTCTGTCCCTGTCCTGATTTAAGCGTGACAGATAAGCAAACTTGGGAATGATAAAATAAAAAAAACAGAATAAATTGGGGGCAGCTGCTGCAAAGCACTCTCCCAGCAATATAAGCCAGCCACGTGCTGCAGTTGCCAAACAAGCCAACACAGTGCTAGGCTGCGTTAACAGAGGGATAGAATCAAGATCACGTGAAGTATTAATACCACTTTACAAGGCCTTGGTAAAGCCACACCTGGAATACTGCATCCAGTTTTGGTCACCATGATGTAAAAAAAGATGTTGAGACTCTAGAAAGAGTGCAGAGAAGAGCAACAAAGATGATTAGGGGACTGGAGGCTAAAACATATAAGGGATGTCTGCTGGAATTGGGTATATCTAGTTTAATGAAGAGAAGGACGAAGGGTGACATAATAGCAGCCTTCCAATCTCTCAGGGGCTGCCCCAAAGAAGAGGGAGTCAAGCTATTCTCCAAAGCACCTGAAAGCAGGACAAGAAGCAATGGATGGAAACTAATCAAGGAGAGGAGCAACCTAGAACTAAGGAGAAACTTCCTGACAGTTAGAACAATTAACCAGTGGAACTACTTGCCTCCAGAAGTTGTGGGTGTTCCAGCACTGGAAGTTTTTTAAGAAGAGATTGGACAACCATTTGTCTGGAATGATATAGAGCAGGGGTAGGCCACCTTGGCTCTTTTATGACTCGTGGACTTCAACTCCTAGAATTCCTAAGCCAGCATGAGGGAACTATGGCCCCCTCATGACTTGTGGACTTCAACTCCCAGAATTCCTGAGCCAGCCACCCTGAGGGAAAAGGGAGAGGTTTCCAAGCTGAGCCAGGCTAGCTCAGGAATTCTGGGAGTTGAAGTCCACAAGTCATGAGGGGGGCCAAAGTTTCCCCCATGCTGGCTGAGGAATTCTGGGAGTTGAAGTCCACAAGTCATGAGGGGGCCATAGTTCCCCCATGCTGGCTCAGGAATTCTGGGAGTTGAAGTCCACGAGTCATAAAAGAGCCAAGGTGGCCTACCCCTGAAATAGAGTCTCTTGCCTGAGCCAGGGGTTGGACTAGAAGACCTCCCAGATCCTTTTCAGCTCTGATTATTCTGTAAGACCGTGATGTCTGTGTTATATTCTGTATGTCTCTAACAGGGTCTTTATTTACGAGAATTCCTCCAGACCCCACGTGGGCTTCACGGGCAGGCTTTAAAAATAGAAAGAGAGAGGGGATTTTATCATCTTGAAGCCACAGCTGCTTGGGTGGCCATTTTGTTTTTCCAGCTGTTGCACTCAACCTCGCAGTTGTTGCCGTAGTAGACTAGTGATCTTTCTCAACCTGGGCCGCTTGAAGGTGTGTGGCTGGCTGAGGAATTCTGGGAGTTGGAGTCCAGACACCTTCAAGTAGCCAAGGTTGAGAAAGAGTGCCATAGTGGAGAAAATCTGAGACAGAAGAAATCGTCTCTCTTCACAATTCTCTTCTATTGATCTCTCTCGTTTATCTCTCTTTCTCTCTCTCTCACTCTAATCATCGATTTGTCATATCTATATTATCTATCTATATCTCTCTATATTATATCTAGCTAGATATTATCTATATCTTTATCGAATTATTTATCATATCTATATTTTCTAATTCTTGATATTTCGATAGCTAGCTATCTATCATCAATCTATGTCTACTTCATCTCTCTATTATATCTATCTAGATATCTTTTATCCATATCATCTATCTATGTATCTTTATCTAACTCTATCTATCATCTATCTATCTGTCCTATCTATCTATCTATCCATCCATCCAATTATCTACCTTCTATTATTTTCTAAAAAAGGGACGCGGTGGCTCAGTGGGTTAGGACGCTGAGCTTGTCGATCAGAAGGTCGACAGTTTGGCGGATCGAATCCCGAGTGCCGCGTAACGGAGTGAGCGCCTGTTACTCGTCCCAGATTCTGCCAACCTAGCAGTTCGAAAGCACGTAAACATGCAAGTAGGAAAATAGGGACCACTACGGTGGGAAGGTAACAGCGTTCCGTGCGCCTTTGGTGTCTAGTCATGCCGGTCACATGACCACGGAAGACGTCCTCGAACAAACGCTGGCTCTTCGGCTTTGAAACGGAGATGACCACCGGCCCCTAGAGTCGGAAACGACTAGCACACATGTGCGGGGGAACCTTTACCTTTACCTTATTTTCTAATTGTTTCTTTCTCTCTCTCGATATTTTGATAGCTATCCAGCTACCTAGCTAGCTATTATCTATCAATCTCTTCTATAATATCTATCTTATATTATCTGTCTACCAATCTATCATTTACCTACCTATCGTCTATCTATATCATCTATTTACCTACATTGTCTACTTATATCCTCTCTCTCTCTCCCCCTCTCTCTCCCTCCCTCTGTCTCTTTCTCTCTCCCCCCCCCCTCTCTCTCTCTCCTATCTAACTCCATCTCAGATCAAAATAGAGCCTGGTTTAGTTAAAGAAGATGCTAGACTAGGAGTAGAGAGATCTGGCTTCTGATCCTCCCATAGACATTGAAGCTCACCCAGGGGAAATTTGAGCCAGCCAACTTTCTTTCTATGGCCAGCCTACCTCACTGGGTTGTTGTTGTAGAGGAGAAGATAGGAGGGGGAAGCACCCCAGAAACACGTTCGCAGAGAATTCTGATCCCAGAAGGGCTTTCTGAGCCTTGCATCACTGGCTTTCCTGGTCATTTTGCAGGCTGTGCCAGGACTGGCAGCAACCTTGGCGCTCGGAGGTTCGGCTCCCAACCTGCAGCCCGGCAGTGGGAGCGATTCAGGCATTGCAAGTAAGTAGCTGGGTGATTCCTGCTCAGAATCGGGGGGGCGGGTGGTTAGGGGGAGAAGGCAAGAGGCAGATCGGAATTTGAAAAGCGTTTCGGGAGCTCCCCGAGTTTGTTTCTCCGTGAAACAGGTTTCCCACTGTTGAATTAAAAGTTAAAAGTCTTCATCAGGGTTCAGTCCAAGCCAGGAATAAACAAGATGGTGACAGCTTTAGAAAGAAAGTTGCAGTTTATTGAAGAGGAGAGCCAGACAGGAAGATGGCTCTGGAAGAAAAGAGAGAGAGCACATGTAGGGAGTGGGGTTTTATACCCTCTGGAGCCTTTTGTTTGGAGTTGTTCCTTTGGCATGAACTTTGACCTGAGTCTGGGTGTGCCTTTCTGGTATTCTGATGGTGGTGGGTTAATCCTATTATGTCCCAAGGGTCATATGATGGGGGAATGTTAGGGTTTTAATGGGTTTTACATTGTGACTGTTTTAATTGGGCAATTATTTAATCTTTTTTAACTTTTGTATTTCTATTTATATGCCCTGTTCACCGCCCTGAGTCCTTCGGGAGAAGGGCGGTATATAAATTTAATAATAAATAAATAAATAAATAAATAAATAAATAAATATCCTGCTTCCCTGAGGGTGTGGCTGATGACTCTTAGATTTTTGGTGTTGATTCTAGGGATCTTTCTTCCTAATCCCAGTTTCCTGACTCCAGTCTTTCCGACAAGATTATCACATCTGCATTTTGCAGCCTTGGTTTCTGTTTGGGATAGAGAGACCTGGGGGCGGGGTTGTTTCCTGCTTTTAAAATCCTTTTAGGGAAATATATTCTGCCTTTTTAATATCTCCCAAAATATTTCTTTCTCTGGGAGGCAGGGGCTGACTTCCCACACCACAAATGGTCCTCACTTTATGGCCACAGCTGAAATCAGAATTTCTCTCGCTAAGCAAGGCAGTTGTTGAGCGAATCACGCCCTACTGTACAAGCTTTTTGGCCAGGGTTGCTAAGAAAATCACTGCCGTTGTTGAGGGCATCATGCAGCCGTTAAGTGACTCTGGCTGTCCGGCCTTCCCTTTGGTTATCGGAAGCCATCTGAGGAGATCACAAAGGGGCCAGTACTTGAACTCAGGACCCTGCAACTGTCCTAAATACATGCGGTTGCCAAGCGCCTGAATTTTCTTCACATGACCATGGGGATGCAGCAAGCGTCATAAATGCGAGGACCGGTCATTAGTCACCTTTTTCCAGTGCTGTTGTACCTTTGAACGGTCACTAAACAGATGGTTGTTAAATTGTGGACTATCTTTATTGGTGCTGGGGGGCAGGAAGGGACAGGTGAGAGAGACGTGGGTTTGTTTTAAAAAGTTTGTTAAGCTTCTATTACAATTGTTGCGGGTTTCCTGTTCCTTTGGCGTGTGTGTGTGTGTGTGTGTGTGTGTGTGTGTGTGAGTTTTTTCTTTTTTTAAAACTCGGCCATGTTTCTGTTAATAGTTGTGGGTTTCCTGTCTCAACAGCCAGTCATTTTATGATCAGGGCTGCAGAAAAAAGAAATAAACAGGTTGTTCAACCTCAAATGAGGTCTTAGGTTGCTCTTTTGAGGCAGCCAAAGACCCTTTGTTTAGGAACCCAAAATGTGCTGGTCTTAGATCAGGGGTCTTCAAACTTGGGCAGCTTTAAGACTTGTGGACTTCAACTCCCAGAATTCCTCAGCCAGCCAATTTTAAGACTTGTGGACTTCAACTCCCAGAATTCTTCAGCCAGCCAACTTTAAGACGTGGACCAGTTCCCACAATTCCCCAGCCAGCTAACTTTAAGACTTGCGGACTTCAATTCCCACAATCCCCCTCCCGCCAGCATAGATTAGCTGTGGAATTCTGGGAGTTGAAGTCTACAAGTCTTAAAAGTTGGCTGGCTGGGGAATTCTGGGAGTTGAAGTCCACCAGTCTTCAAAGTTGCCAAGTTTGGAGACCCCTGCCCTAAACCCTCCGTGTGCTTCCCTCTGCAGACATCAGACCAGCCCCTCTGACTCTCCCTCGCCTGTCAAACAAAGATGGCAGCCCGTTGGGCGGCTGCAGCATCTTCATCCTTCCTCAGAGGGACCTGCCCACTGTCCCGTGTTCTCCTGAGATGACCTACTCCAATCTGAACTTTCCAAAACGAGGCGAGGAGATCCTGTGTGAATCCAGGAAAGTGGAGGGAGAAGAAAGCAAGAATGGTCACCCAGCAGCGGATAAGATAGCGCAGAACGTTCCGGGCCACCAGCCACAAGCAGCTGGACCCAGCTATGCATGCGTTGTGAAGAAGAAGAAGAAGGAGAAGAAGGAGAAGGAGAAGAAGGAGAAGGATGACAAACCAACCTGGGTGGAGATGGAGAAATGTCAAGAGATATCTCTTCCCACTGAAATGTGGCCTCCTCCTCCAGCAACGAAAGCGGTAGGAGATGTTTTTAAGTGGTCTTCAAGAGACACATTCTTATTCTGTTCAAGAATGGTGGTTAGATCTCCTCTCCTGAGTACCCTCTTGAGTAGGAGTAGTCCTCCCCGTACGGCCTTTCGTTCAGCGACCAGTCACCCTTTATTTATTCATTTATTAAATGTGCCGCTGGTCCTCGATTTATGACCGCCACTGAGCCTGAAATTTCTGGCTGAAGAATTCCGGAAGTTGAACTTGTGGACTTCAATTCCCAGAACTCCCAAGTCAGCATGGCTGGCTGAGGAATTCTGGGAGTTGAAATCCACAAGTCTTAATCTGGAAACCCCTTGCTCTAGAGCCTTGCTGAGGTAACCTTCGGTCCTTCTGCCGTGACCTGAAGACCTGGTTGTTCCAACAAGCGGGCCTGGACTGACTACGGTTTTTAATTAGGCTTTTTACCGGGTTAAATTGTCTCGTAATTTTTGCATTTATTGTTTAATTCTCTTTTATTTTATTTTATTTATTTATTTTAATTCCATTTATATCCCGCCCTTCTCCGAAGACTCAGGGCGGCTTTACAAACTTAGCAGTAGCCTTCATTCTATGCATATGCCTGCTTATTAGGGCTTTCACACACCCCAAGCGGCATTATTACAAAGTCAGCTTAATTGCCCCCAACAATCTGGGTCCTCATTTTACCTACCCCGGAAGGATGGAAGGCTGAGTCAACCTTGAGCCTGGTGGGATGCGAACCTGCACTAATTGCAGGCAGCTGGTGTTACTATGTTTTTTAATTTTTATTGTTGTGAGCCGCCCCGAGTCCTCAGGGCGAAGGGCGGCATATAAATTTAATTAAAAACAAAACAAAACACCCCGATGTGTACTGTAGATTTCCAGCAGGTTCATAAAGCGAAACAAAAAATGGTGGTGTTTCACTTAATGACTAGAGCTAGCCGTCCCTAAACGAGGACTACCTATGCTACGGCCATTCACAGCTCTTTGTTTTTCAGATGGAAGAAATGTACTCGGTGGTGTGCAAAGAGAAAAAGAAGAAGAAAGACGAGTGCTCGGAAGGGGCCGGCCAAGAGAGAGACCCCCAAGCAGAGGTGAATTCAGGCCATCACCGGGGGATAACAGTCAGCCAGGAATCCAATGGCATTGCAAGTTACCAGTCCTCAGTGCTCCCCACCGCTACTGAGCCTTACTATGAGTCTGTGCCGTGTGAGTCCTGGACCGAGGTTGCGAGCCGGCCAAGGGCTGAGCCAGCTTACGAGTCTGTGGACACTTACTGGAACAAGGAGAAGAAGAAAGCGAAGTCGTCAGAAAAGAATATGGCGATCGAAAATTTCTACGAAAGCATCGACCTAGTGGCCTTTCAGGGCCAAGGTCAAGGCAGAACTTTGAGCGGTCACTAGATGAACTGTTGTCAGTCGAGGACTTGGGTGCAATTCACTTACTAAACGCCTTGCTTAGTTAGCAACATAAATTTTTTGCGTCCAATTGTGGCCATCGATCGAGGACTACCCGTGTATTATCTTAACACATAAGCTTGTAAGTTTGAGGTCAACAAAATTCAAATCCCAAAGGCAGGACATGCAATAACCATTGACCACTACGTGACTAGACCTGAGAATTGATTGTGTGCGTCTGATAAACGGTCCCCACGTATATATCGCCCTGTTTTTGTTAGCCTCTGTGATTTGGGCCGCCAATCATCCCTTCTTGAACCCGCCCTCCTTGTCTCTGGTGGCTGGGGAGGATGGGGCTGTGTAGTCCAGTGTGTAGCTCAGAATGGTTGCTCCAAAACCTGCTTCGACAAACTTCTTGTCTTTGCCAGCTCTGATCAGTAAAAAGAATCAGCACTTCCCGCCATTCTGTGTGTTTGTCGTGGTGTCGCAGTGATTAGAAAGCAGTGTTGCAGGCTAACCTCTGCTCACTGCCAGGAGTTCGATCCTGACCGACTCAAGGTTGACTCAGCCTTCTGTCCTTCCAAAGGTCAGTAAAAATGACAACCCGGATTGTTGGGGGGGGAGGGGGCAAGATGCTGACTCTGTAAACCGCTTAGAGAGAACTGTCCAGCATTGTGAAGAGGTATATAAGTGCTATTGTTATTGTTGATTTCCCAAATAAATGTTAAATTACAGACTGGTGGAAAGTTGAGGGAGAGTTGGAGGGAGAAGGCAGGGAGATGCAGACAGCTGAAAAGCTGAAAAAAATTTTTTTTTGGGGGGGGGAGATAAAAGGGGAAGAGAATGTTAAGCTCAAATACCGCAGAGTGAAACTTGGGTGCCAAATGATCATTTCAGTGCTGGAAAGTTTGCAGGCGGAGATGCGATAATCTGCACAGCTTTATTTTTGGCATGTTTTTTTTCCAGCAACACTGTGCAGTCACCACTATCTCAAAAAGGACACCCAGGAGTTCAAAAGCTGAAGAAGCAGCCAACTAGACTTAGGGGAAAAGGATTTATTTTACTTTACAGGTAGTCCTCGACTTACAACAATTCATTTAGTGACCATCTGAAGTTACAACAGCACTGGGAAAAGTGACTTGTGACCATTTTTCACACTTATGTCCTTTGCAGCATCCCCAGGGTCACGTGCTTGAAAATTCAGACACTTGGGAATTGACTCACATTTATGACGGTTGCAGAGTCAAAGGGGAAGCCAGATTCGCTTAGCAACCGTGTGACTACCAGCCAACTGATTCACTTAACTGCAGTAAGGAAGGTCGTAAAATGGAGCACAATTCACTTAAGGACAGACTTGTGGCTCAATTGCCACAGTCGTAAGTCGTAAGTCGAGGACTTTCTTGAATTTATCTAATTAATATTGCTGCACATCTCACCCAAAGCAATTCGGGGCAGCATAAAAGAAAAATAAAGATAAAAAGATAAAAATAAAACAGTGAATAAATACAGGCAGTCCTTGAGAACCTATTGAATTATAATCCCCCAAAATTCAAAGCTAATCAATTGAGGGTGTCTGGCGCCACCTGGTGGTGGTTAGCCTGATATACTCAGAGAGATTGCTTGTTTTAAAAGCAGCTTGATGAATTAAAGACCACAATGGGATTGTCCACACACTATCTCTGCTTTGAGAGCTGCACTGCTGGCTAAATTTATTTCCAGGTGCAGCTGAATACACTGATTGTCCCCTTTAAAGGATTTTATGCATCAAGATCTGAATTTTCCAGTGATGTCTGGCTGGGGGATTTTGGGAACTGAAGACCACACATCTTAAAGCGGTTGAGGTTGAGACACACTACTCTAAATCCATTTTACGGCTTCTTAATTTGATCCAGGGATGCTATGGGACTGCATCCCAAACCTGGAAAAATCAACCAGAAAACAACAGTGAAAATCCTGCAGGCAGTTTAGGCTACCTGCCACCAGAGGGCGCATTAAACACCTAAAACTGTTTCTCAACCTTAGTCACTTGAAGATGTGTGGACTTGAACTCCCAGAATTCCTCAGCCAGCCATGCTGGCTGGGGAATTCTGGGAGTTGAAATCCACACATCTTCAAGCAACCAAGGTTGAGAAAAATTGTCCTAAAATAAACTTCCATTTATTGAGAATAACAACCCTGTGATGTGAATTGGGCTGAGAGAAAGTGCTTAGCTGATTTTCTTAAAATTCCAAACCCTGAGGGCACAGATAAACCTCCAAGCGGCTTCAACAGCTCTCAGAGAGAGTACTAACAACGAGATGACTGCAAATGTAAATCGTTCCTGTTGTGTAGTGAGTTCATTGCGCAGGAATGAAGATGAGGCGAGTGAGATCAGCTATGATCATATTTATTTGCTTGCAGGATCTGAACTAGAGAACTGGGCTGCAGCTTGCAGCAATTTATAGCCTGGCCCCTAGGTGGCAGCCAATAGGTTTTAAAGCAACTTATTGCCGCCTAGGGGCAGCCAATAGCAGCACTGGAGACGGGGTGTCTGAGTTGCTGAGAGCCATTAGCTAGCTCCAGCTTACCAAGTGGTGTCACAATCAAGCCCAATACATTACACCCTTCCCCTCTTAGAATGAACAACATCATAGCAACAACAAAAGTAATAGTTTACAAGATTTAACAATAGGCTCCAATTAACAGTACAATAACACACTTAACAACATTATAGCTCTTTTATTTTGTCACATAATCTGCTAAATAAGCAGGACGTTTGCGTGCCCTTGTGGAACGTCTGAGGGATTCAGTCACTTTCTGGTCTACCAGCTTACCCACCGGGCCAGGCAGACCCGTGTCTCTTAATACAATTGAGTCAGTGTTGTGTCCTTAGTTACGGAGGGTTCTCCTTCGGAGGGAAAACTCAGAGCAGCCATTGGCTGTTACTTCTCAGTGACAGATTCAAAGCCGGGGATTGGTTACGTTTGAATAACAGTTAGTATATAAGGTAGTGTTTAACCGTTAGTTAGTCAGTTGACATATGTGAGTTCAATAAATGTTCCTTGCTAAACCTCGCTGTCTCTGCTCGTCAATCCGGACATAACAGTGGCGACGAAGGTGGGATCTGACGGCAGATCAGCAAAGGAGCCGGGGGTAAATAAATAAATAAATAAATAAATAAATAAATAAATAAATAAATAAATAAATAAATAAATAACCCGACCGGGCGAAAAGCGGGAAATTTGAACCACAGTCAACCGAGCAGCAAGCAATTAGACCTTAAGGATGGCGCAAGTGGGGTCTCTGAAGGAGTTCGACCCTAATTACCCCGAAGACTGGGAGGAGTATGTCGGTCAAGTCGAGGGGTTCATGCTGGTCAACGGGATCACGGAGGACAGGAAAAAGGCGGCGGCTCTCCTAACAATCAGCGGCACACCGGTTTACCGGGTAGCCGTAGGCCTGTGCCAACCCCTGCCAGTCTCCAGCGTATCGTACGCTGACCTGTTGGCCAAGCTGAAGGTCCATTTCACCTCTAAAAGGTCGGAGCTGTTTTGGCGGTGGATATTCGAGAAGCGGAACCAACGGCCGAGTGAATCTATTCAACAGTTTGTGGCGGCGGTCAGAGAAGCAGCCCTGCGCTGCAAATACGACAATCTGGAGATTCGTATTAGGGACAGAGTGGTTTTGGGACTTCGTGACGAACAATTGCAAAACCGTATCATCTCAAAACCTACTGGCAACCTCCAAGAAGTTCTAGATGAGCTTCTGACATACGAATCTACCGGCAGACGCGACCCCCCCTACAACAGCATGGCTGCCTCAGCCGAAGTAAACCTTGAGAGCCATGTGGACGGTGGGGAGGTGGATTACCAGTGGGAAGCTGATATTGCGGAGATCACCCGAAGGTTCGGGAAGATGGCGCCGAGACCATCACGCGCCGGCGGACCCGACCAAAGCAGAAGACAGCATCCGCCCGCGTACCAACGATCCCAGAGGGACATTCCAAACAGACCTCGCGACCCAGAAACGAAGTGTGGAAGCTGCGGGGGAAATCACCAACGCTCGACATGCAGATTCAGAAATGCAAAATGTCGAGGCTGCGGAAAAACGGGCCACATCCAGGCCATCTGCCGAAGCCGACCGCGCGACAACCGTCTCCACGAGCTTGATGTTTGGCCCACAGGTGAGGTAACCCCCGATCGGAGTGGTAGAGAAGTCCCTAGACTAGTGGCGCGCACTTCCAACCCGGGGGCTGGGGCGAGGGTCAACCACGTGGGAAACCCTAAATTTAATTACACCCCAAGAATCAACCACATATTGAGGCCTAAATTGAGGATAGAAGTCCAAATGCAAGGCATTCCTTGCAAGATGGAAGTGGACTCAGGGGCCTCTGTATCAATAATTTCAAGGGACACCCTGAGTTACATAGAAAGGAGAAGTGGCCATAGAATTCCCCTTAAACCCACCGAACTGCAACTAGCTGACTTCCAAAAAACACCTATTGAATTAGTGGGAGAGGCTAGCATTATGGTTAAATACAAGGGGTTTAGAGGAGTATTAACTGTTCTAGTCACTGAAGGCCAGAGAACTAGTCTTATAGGCCTTAATTGGTTCTCGGCCTTGGGCATCTGGGTTGGGGGAATTAACTCTATACAAAGGAAGACCCTCAAATCCGTCTGCGATAACTTCGCAGATGTATTTGATGGGTCATTAGGGAGGTACAAAGGACCCCCCATTAACTTTAATTTAGACCCAGCAGTCAGGCCCATTAGGCTTAAGGCCCGGAGGGTGCCTTTCGCCCTTAAACAGAAAATCGAGGCCGAACTAGATAAGCTAGTAGGCCAGGGCGTTTTAGAACCAGTTGAAGGGGGCCTTTGGGAGACACCGATCGTCACACCCCTGAAACTGAACGGGGATGTGAGGATCTGTGCCGACTATAAAGCCACCCTAAACCTCGCAATGAAAAAACACGCTTACCCGGTCCCGACGGTGAAGCAGGTCCTCGCGACGATCCAGGACGGCGCCATTTTCGCCAAGCTTGACTTGGCGCAGGCGTACTTGCAACTTACTGTGTCTAAGGAAGCCGACGAGGCTCAAACGATAGTTACCCACAAGGGGGCGTTCCGCGTTCACAGACTTCAGTTCGGGATGGCTGCAGCTCCAGGCATCTTCCAGGAGGTGATGGAGAGGACCTTGAAGGACATTCCAGGTGTATGCCCTTACTTTGACGATGTCCTCATCGCTGCAAAAACTGAGGACATCCTAGCGGAGAGGCTAGAACAGGTACTGGGGAAATTTAGAGAGGCAGGGTTGAAATTAAAAAAAGATAAGTGTTGCATAGGGGTAAAATCAACAGAATTCTTAGGGTTCAGGATTGATGCCCAGGGCATCCACCCAACAGAAGGAAAAATTAGAGCAATTAAATTAGCTCCAGAACCTAAGAACCTAATTACAACCTAATTACAAGCCTTCCTTGGCTTGATTAATTTTTATCACACATTCCTGCCTCACAAAGCAGCTATAGCTGAGCCCCTACACAGACTCTTAGATAGGAAGACCCCGTGGCAGTGGCAGAAAAAACACAGGACCAGTTTTCAAACACTAAAAGACATATTGTCCAGTAACTCCACTGTCACTCACTTTATAGAAAATAAACCCATATTCTTAGCCTGTGATGCTTCCCCTTATGGCGTGGGAGCTGTCATCAGTCACATGGATGATCTGGGTCAACAGAGGCCTATAGCTTACTATTCCCGAACCTTAACAAAGGCAGAACGGAATTATGCACAGATTGACCGGGAAGCATTGGCCATCGTGGCAGGCGTAAAAAAGTTCCACGATTACCTGTACGGTAGGGACTTCACCATTTACACTGACCATAAACCCCTGCTAGGATTATTCACTACTGCTCAGATGGTCAATCTTCCTATCGGCTTATACATTCTCAATTAAACACAGGCCAGGCAAAGAGATGGGGCACGCTGATGCCCTCAGCAGGCTACCATTAGAGGATAGTGACACAGACCCTGCACCTGTGGGACAGATCATGTCCCTACAAGAACTTCCTGAGTGCCCCCTGACGGCTAGAGACATTGCAGCAGCTACCAGAAGAGACCCCATACTCAGCAGGATAGCAGCATGGGTACAAGGGGGATGGCCCAACAAAAATCCTGACCCCAAGTTCACACCGTACTTTAGAAGGAAGGATGAATTGTCATCTCACTTAGGGTGTATCTTATGGGGAAACAGGGTTGTGATTCCAGAGTATCATAGGAACACAGTGATTGGGGAACTTCATGAAGGGCACCCAGGTATTGTGCGTATGAAAGCTCTTGCTAGAAGCCATTTATGGTGGCCAGGGTTGGACAACGCCATTGAGGTCAAAGTTGCGGGGTGCTATCAGTGCCAGAGATCCAGACCAGAGCTAGCACATACAACAGTACATAAATGGGAAGAGGCAAGAAACCCGTGGTCTAGGATCCATATTGACTTCGCTGACCCATTCCAGGGCCTCACATTCCTTGTAGTAGTGGACAGCTACTCCCGCTGGTTGGAGGTCGTGCCTGTTAAGTCCATGACATCAGCCAAAACCATACAGGTCTTAAGGGGACTCTTTGCCACTCATGGGTTGCCTGACGTGATTGTTTCTGACAATGGGCCCCAATTCACATCTAATGAATTTCAGGACTTCCTCAAGGCCAACTGGATTAGGCACGCGACATCGGCACCCTTCCACCCCTCCTCCAACGGATTGGCAGAACGAAACGTCAGGACAGCCAAGGACGCCCTTCGAAGACTCATCCACGGCAACTGGCATCAGAGACTGGCTCAGTTCCTGTTGGCCCAACATACCACACCCTGCACGGCCACAGGAAAGAGCCCAGCCGAAATGAGGTGGGGCAGACGTTTAACAACAAAACTGGACAGGCTGCACCCTAACAGGCTACCTGCTGAACAAGAGCTGGACGCTTCAACCCGGTCTCTGAACATGGGGGATATGGTGTGGGCTAGGAATTATGGACAACGGGAAAAATGGGTTCCTGGGGTAGTAATTGACAAAACTGGACCACTGTCATATTTAATTGAGGGGGAAGGGAGGCAACTGCTTAGGAGACACATTGATCAGTTAAGGAAAAGGGCCCCCGAATGTGTACTAGCCAACAAAGTAGGTGAGAACACCACAGCAGACACTGTTCCTTCCCCAGCCAGGGTAAACACAGCACCAGGGGGTAATGGGAGGGAAATACAATTCAGGTCAATAGAAGCAACCCCCCAGATTCGCAATGCTGAAACAGAAATTGTGTTCCCTGACAGCCCAACAGAGTCGTCCAGTCAGTCCAGTGAACCCCAACAACAGCATCAACAACAACAGCCCGATAGGGATTCACCATCTGAAACACCAATACACACACCTGGGTCAGAGGCAATTGGCGATGGTGGAACTGAAACCCATTCAGCAGCTAGTATGGTCAGCAGATACCCAGTCAGGAAGCATAAGCCTCCTGGGTACTTGAAGGACTATATCCAATGGTAAATATCATCCAGGGGGGAAGGGGTGTTGTGTCCTTAGTTACGGAGGGTTCTCCTTCGGAGGGAAAACTCAGAGCAGCCATTGGCTGTTACTTCTCGGTGACAGATTCAAAGCCGGGAATTGGTTACGTTTGAATAACAGTTAGTATATAAGGTAGTGTTTAACCGTTAGTTAGTCAGTTGACATATGTGAGTTCAATAAATGTTCCTTGCTAAACCTCGCTGTCTCTGCTCGTCAATCCGGACATAACAGTCAGGATGATTCGGTGCTCTCTGGCTGGCCTCTCTAGGTTGGCCCACCCCAGAGTCAGTGTGTTGCTCTTTGACGTCTGAAAATCGACACAGGCCCCGATGTACTCCGACGTGGTCTCACCCGGCTGCTGTATTCATTTTTCGAAGGCGTAGTGCCATGCAATCACCGACATCTTCGGTTGGAAGTGTCCTGCGAGCTTCTTCTTTAGCTCAGCGTAGGAGACTGACTCCAGCGGCGTTGGCACGAACAGGTTTTCAGCCAGATCGAACGTTGCTGGGCCGCACACACAGAGCAGCGTGGTAGCCTTCAGTCCATCCTCTGCAACCTGGTTCGCCCGAAGGTAGTTTTCGACCTGGGACAGGTACGAGGGCCATCCTTCTGGTCGCTTGATGTCAAACTCTCGCAGCCTTCCGACCTTGGGCATTCTTCTGGTCTTCGCAGCTGGTTCCTGCGTCTTCTGATCCTGCTCCTCCATTGCCCAGGGACGGATTCACTGAGTGCGTGGTCGCTAGCGTGTCTGGATAGCCGACCATAGGGGGCGGGAAATCGTGCGCTGTCTCTCCCCTAGTGACTTCCAGCTCCTTCGGAGAAGCAGGATCCCACCTTCGTCGCCAGTGTTGTGTAGTGAGTTCGTTGCGCAGGAATGAAGACGAGGTGAGTGAGATCAGCAATGATCATATTTATTTGTTTGCAGGATCTGAACTAGAGAACTGGGCTGCAGCTTGCAGCAATTTACAGCCTGGCCCCTAGGTGGCAGCCAATAGGTTTAAAGCAACCTATTGCCGCCTAGGGGCAGCCAATAGCAGCACTGGAGACGGGGTGTCTGAGTTGCTGGGAGCCAGCTCCAGCTTACCACGTGGTTGTTGTGATTCAGGGTCAGCCTGTGGATTCGGCAGTTGGGTCGGACGACTCAGAGGAGGAGGGGGGTGTTGAAGACCTTGCTGAGGGGGTTGAAGATCTTGCTGATGAGAGCCCTCAGCCAGGCCCCTCCCACTTGGTCACCACGGAGACCCAGCTGTGTGAGCCTGACAGTGTGGATGAAGATGACCCACAGCTGGCCCTGTTCAAGGAAGCCCGACGCAGGAGGCAGTCAATCAGGAGTAAACAGAGGAAGGCAATGGGGCTTCTCGGAAGGAGGCAGAGAGAAGCCACGCCCTGAACTCTATATAAGGGGAATGTGTGGGAGGGCTGGTTTGCTGAAGGCAACCGCTCGGATGGTTCATGTTTCTTAAAGCTCCTGTTTCTTGGTTCGTGTCTTGTTTGTTTTTGTAGCTATAAATTTGGCAGGCGTAATTCCAGCCTCTTGCCGGTTGTAAAGGGGTTGTCCCTGCCTTTTCTGCAGGGCCGGTAGCAGGCTGGTACAGAACAGTGGTGTCACAATCAAGCCCAATACATTACACTTCCATCCTTCCCTCCATTCAGTCAGAACTGAAAAAAGCTTCTCGGAGGAGAAGCGAAACATCTTCAAGGAAAAATGAAGCCCAGTTGCCTTTTGAAAAAGCACCTTTGGGATAACCAGGACCTGGATGACCGAGAATCTCCACAGACATTTTCTTAAAATGGTTTTGGTCTCCGTTTCTGATCGCCATTTATTCACAAACCAGAATGCATTTTGGATGCAATTCTGTAAGTTAGCCCATTTGAGGTACCTTGAGGTACAAAAGCTTTATCCCACGACATGCCATTTTGTCCAGTTAAAGGTTACAGACATGAGAAGCAAGTGTTCTTGTGAGGAAGACTTGGAATTGAATTAATTCTGCTAAATATATTCTGTAGTACAGAAGAATGTTTTGGAGATGAGTTTTGTGGTTGAACAAAACAGAAGCAAAACAAAATGCTGTTATTAAACGTATTATTCAATCTATATGCCTCAGTGGTGGGATTCAAATACCTGAACAACCGGTTCTCTGCATGGATGCCACTTCCAGACGTCTGTTCTGGGCCTGGGTCTCCGAGACCTAGAACAGACTTCCAGAAATGGCGTCCGCGCACTTCTGATGGGCCGTTCTGGCCTGGGAGGCCTCCCTGGCTCACAACAGACTTCTGGAAGTGGCATCCACGCATTTCCAGTGGGCCGTTCTGGGCCTGGCAGGCCTCCCTGGCTCAGAATGGACTTCCGGAAGTGGCATCCATACATTTTCGGTGGGCCATTCTGGGCCTGGAAGTGCTCCCCAGGCCTCTGAGGCCCAGAATGGACTTCCGGAAGTGGCGTCTACGCACTTCCAGTGGGCTGTTCTGGGCCTGGCAGGCCTCCCTGGCTCAGAACGGACTTCTGGAAATGGCATCCACGCATTTCCAGTGGGCTGTTCTGGGCCTGGGAGTGCTCCCCAGGCCTCTGAGGCCCAGAATGGACTTCCGGAAGTGGCGTCTACGCACTTCCAGTGGGCCGTTCTGGGCCTGGCAGGCCTCCCTGGCTCAGAATGGACTTCCGGAAGTAGCATCCATGCATTTTCGGTGGGCCATTCTGGGCCTGGAAGTGCTCCCCAGGCCTCTGAGGCCCAGAATGGACTTCCGGAAGTGGCGTCTACGCACTTCCAGTGGGCCGTTCTGGGCCTGGCAGGCCTCCCTGGCTCAGAACGGACTTCTGGAAATGGCATCCACGCATTTCCAGTGGGCTGTTCTGGGCCTGGGAGTGCTCCCCAGGCCTCTGAGGCCCAGAATGGACTTCCGGAAGTGGCGTCTACGCACTTCCAGTGGGCCGTCCTGGACCTGGCAGGCCTCCCTGGCTCAGAACGGACTTCTGGAAATGGCATCCACGCATTTCCGGTGGGCTGTTCTGGGCCTGGGAGTGCTCCCCAGGCCTCTGAGGCCCAGAATGGACTTCTGGAAGTGGCATCTACGCACTTCCGGTGGGCCGTCCTGGGCCTGGCAGGCCTCCCTGGCTCAGAATGGACTTCCGGAAGTGGCATCCACGTATTTCTGGTGGGGCGTTCTGGGCCTGGGAGTGCTCCCCCAGGCCTCCGAGGCTCAGAATGGACTTCCAGAAGTTGCATCCGCGCACTTCCGGCGGTCTGTTCTGGGCCTTGCCAAAAAGGGACTAGGGTTTCAGCCAGTTCGCCGAAGTCAACAAAAAGCTACCGGTTCTGCCAAACCAGTGCGAACCGGCTGAATGCCACCACTGATATGCCGCCTGTCTCACTATCCAAAGGGACTCCTGGTGGTTTACAATAAATACGATAAAAGCAAGAATGTGAAAACCTTAAAACATTAAAATTAACCGGTACCCACCACAAATGTCGCACCTTCTAACAGCAATCTGCAGGATTTAAGCAATTGTAAGAATTCCGGGTAATTTAAATCGTTCTGACCTTATCCCTAAAAAAGATAGAAAATGGGTGATGTAGGGCTGGGTGGGTAAAAACTGTAGATCCCTAGGAAAGGGCTACTATAGGTCGTCCTTGACGTACGACCACAATTAATCCCAACATTTCTGTCGTTAAGCAAGACAGTTATTAAGTGAAGTTTTGCCCCATTTTACCATCTTTCTTGGCACGGCTGTTAAATGAATCACCACCGTTGTGATGTCAGTAACACGGGTTGCTAAGTGAATCAGACTTCCCCGTCGACTATGCTTGTCAGAAGGTCGCAAAAGGGGATCGTGCGACAACCGTCATAAATGCAGGCCGGTTGCCAAGTACCCAAATTCTCCTCATGGACCATAGGGAGGCTGTGACGGTCGTTAAGTGTGAAAAGTGGTCATAAGTCATTTTTTTCCAGTGCCATTCTAACTTCAAAAGGTCACTAAACGAATGATTGTAAGTCGAGGACTCCCTGTGAAAATAAAAGGCTACAATTTTATACATAATGCAAATATTATTCCAGTACGTATGTATTTCTAATACATTTATACAACTCTCTCTTTTAACTTTACTGTGTTCTGAATAAATAATGTGCACCCTAGTTCATTATGTTTGTCCCTATAAAGTCTGCATCTATAGGCAATCTGCTTATAGGTGGCAGGTGCAATCAGATCTTTAAGCTGTTGAGCAAATCAAACCATACATTTATCTTTTCAGCACTTACCCATAACAAACAATAGGTTTGCTTAACAATCATGGTGGCCCCTCAACAATTATTGCAAAGCAAGGTTGTAAAAATTCACTACCCTCATGGCTTACGACGATCCAATCAATCAAAGTCATTTTCAGTTTGTTTGGAGTTGCCTTTTTTAGAATGTTTTCCTTTTTTTTAAAGATGAAAGATTAAAAAAACAACAACCAGAAATTACCATGTAGTTCAACCACATTGGCAGGCCGTGTAAATCTTCCGGGCATGGCAGCTTTGGAAATCCCCCCCCCCACTAGTAGTCTTTCAAACTCCTTTGCCTTTGCAAGGATTATGCACTTTGGACTCCAAAAACCATCTTGCAAAGCCAGAAGAATGACCCTCCTTTGTTTGTGCTGCAGTCAATCCTGCACTGAACAGGGGGTTGGACTAGATGACCTCTGGGGGAGTATTCCTTCAAATTCTGTGGAATGAATGAATGAAGGAAACAGCTTTTGAAGCAATGTTTGTGCCAGGGAGTGGATGAAAAATCCACAAGGGCTGTGTGGCTCAAAGATCTGAAGCCACAAAGGATTTAAAAGAGAAAAGAATAATAAAGATGTTATTTAATCTTCATTTTTTTCCCCTAGCCAGAACTGTGGTCCACATTACAGGTTGTCCTTGACTTATAACCTCAACAGAACTCGAAATTTCTGTTGCTAAGCAAGACATTTATTGACTTTTGCCCTGCTTTACAACCTTTCTTGCCCTAGTTAGGGGGCAGGCAACCTTGGCTCTTTTATGACTCGTAGACTTCAACTCCCAGAATTCCTGAGCCAGCATGGGGGAACTATGGCCCCTTCATGACTTGTGGACTTCAACTCCCAGAATTCCTGAGCCAGCATGGGGAAACCATGGCCTCTTTATGACTTGCGTACTTCAACTCCCAGGAGTCTTGAGCCAGCATGGGGAAAACTTTGGCCCCTTCGTGACTTGCGGACTTCAACTCCCAGAATTCCTGAGCCAGCCACGCTGAGGGTAAAGGGAGAGGTTTCCCAGCTGAGCCATGCTGGCTCAGGAATTCTGGGAGTTGAAGTCCACCAGTCATAAAAGAGCCAAGGTTGCCTACCCCTGGCCTAGTTTCTATTTCTATTTCTATTTCTATTTATTAAATTTTTATACCGCCCTTCTCCCGAAGGACTCAGGTTAAGTGAATCAATGCAGTTGTTAAGTTAATAACACGGTTCCCCATTGACTTTGCTGGTCAGAAGTTTGCAAAAGGGGACAGCGCAACCACCAGGAGTACAAGTCCGTTGCCAAGCGTCTCAGTTTTGATCATGTGACTATGGGGAATGCTGCAACGGTTGTGCGAAAAACGGTCAGAGGACCCTTTTTTTCCGTGCCGTTGCAACTTCGAATCGTCACTAAGCGAGCTGTTGTAAGTCGAGGACAACTGATAGGGAAAGGAAAGAGAGGGGTTGAGCAGAGGGTGGAGAAAACAGCCAGGTTGGAAGGAGAGGCTGGAAAAATGTGCGTCGTCGAGTCTGGACGGGCTTTCCCGGCCTTTGCTTCGGAGGCCCTTGCGAAATTCCTGTATTTGCTATTGTGTAATATTTAATTTAAAAAGAAAAAGAAAAAAAAAAACCAGCCTGATCAGCATTTTTATGTCAGAGATTAAACAAGAGTTGTGAGGAAGGAAAAGTCAAGAGAGGGAAAAAAAAGGGGGCAGGCGGGCTCCTAATTTAAGGGGGGAAATCAACCAGGAAAACCCACAGAAGACGTTGTTCCCCCCACACACACCCCCGCCCGTGACGAAAAAAATAATAATGTCTTTTTAAAATTTTCTTGGCAAGGAATTCCTGCCTTGCTGGCTGATTGCTCTGTTTGTTCGCTCTTCTCTTCCCCTCCCTCCCTCCCTCCCTCGCTGGGGATCGGACTTTCCTTCTAATATTAAGCACAGGAAAATGTTTGTACAACCTTGAAGTCCCAAAAATAAAACTGTTGTAAAAGCTCGGAGAAGGCTTGGGGTGAGAGGAAGCGCCGTGGTCTCAGAAATGCCCACTAAGTCTCTGTCTCTGTCTCTCTCTCTCTGTGTGTGTGTGTGTGTGTGTGTGTGTGTGTGTGTGTGTGTGTGTGCGTGTGTCCCTCCCTCTTCCCCCCCCTCTCTCTCTCCCTTTCTCTGTCTGCATGGGATGAACACCTGCAAAAACCAGGTGAACACCTGCCCTGGCATCTGGTTTAAAAAAGCCTCCCCACCAAAACAAAACAAAACAGGATTTCCATTCCAACAGACACACACCATCGTTCCACCATCATTTCCGCCTTTGCCATAACAGAGAGTTTGCTGTAGTGGTTAAGATCCTGGCCTAGAAACCAGGTGACAGTGAGTTCTAGTCCTGCCTTAGGCATGAAAGACGGCTGGGTGACTTTGGGCCGATCACCGGGAGATGGTGAGTTCTAGTCCTGCCTTAGGCATGAAAGTGGCTGGGTGACTTTGGGCCGATCACCGGGAGATGGTGAGTTCTAGTCCTGCCTTAGGCATGAAAGTGGCTGGGTGACTTTGGGCCCATCACCGGGAGATGGTGAGTTCTAGTCCTGTCTTAGGCATGAAAGACAGCTGGGTGACTTTGGGCCCATCACTGGGAGATGGTGAGTTCTAGTCCTGCCTTAGGCATGAACGTGGCTGGGTGACTTTGGGCCCATCACCGGGAGATGGTGAGTTCTAGTCCTGCCTTAGGCATGAAAGTGGCTGGGTGAATTTGGGCCAATCACCGGGAGATGGTGAGTTCTAGTCCTGCCTTAGGCATGAAAGACAGCTGGGTGACTTTGAGCCAATCACCGGGAGATGGTGAGTTCTAGTCCTGTCTTAGGCATGAAAGACGGCTGGGTGACTTTGGGCCGATCACCGGGAGGTGGTGAGTTCTAGTTCTGCCTTAGGCATGAAAGTGGCTGGGTGACTTTGGGCCAATCACCAGGAGATGGTGAGTTCTAGTCCTGCCTTAGGCATGAAAGCCAGCTGTACGTTTTGGCCAGTCCCTCTCTCTCTGAACCCCATCTACCTCACAAGGTTGTTGTTGGGAAAATAGGAGCAGGAAGGATTGTTAGATATGTTAGTTACTTACAAAGAAATAAAGGCAGGATAAAAATCTAATAAAATAAAGGAATAAACAAATAACGTGGAGAACAACCTGATACAGGTACCCAGAAAAAAGAACTAAGACAGAAATTTAATTAATCTGAGATGACAGCCCTGTTGATTTTTCTTTATTTAGACTTAAGGAGAAAAAATATATCAAAATATCGACAAAAGCCCCAACCCCCCCTCCCCAAAATAACCAAGCAATTTGTAAACCTGAGAAACAGACAGAAAAAGAAAACAATAAATCTATATTAAGCTTATAATAGTCACTGGTTTACTAATAAATACTCATGGCTGGCTCAGGAATTCTGGGAGTTGAAGTCCACAGGTCATAAATTTCCCAACCCTGCTCTGGACTTTAGTTTGCAACCTTCCAGTTGTTTATTGTACTACAATTCCCAGAATCCCTCACTCATGGCCAGGCCTGTTGGGATTTGCAGTTAAGCCACAACTCGAATTATTTCCACAGCTTGCAAGAGACAATAAATAGCAATGAATATCTTAACTAAAATTAAACATGAGTGTAATTTAACGATGAGGGGGGGGGGGGAAACAGCAATCCGAGGACTTGCTTTTTAAAAAGAGCTTTTTTTGAGATGCAAAGAGCGACACGCGGCAATGACATTTTAACAGGAAGCGTGGGCAGCTTTAAATTTAATAAATCATCTTTACTTTTTTTTGCCGGAATTTGTTAAGTAGGAAGCTAGTAAAAGCAAAAAAGATTGAACTACCAGTGCCTAGAAACCTTAGGAAACCTTGCAAGGACATCAATTACTCTCCCCTTAGCAGAGTAAAATATGTCAGAAATGTGCATTAGATTTCCTGTAACCACAAACTGCAAATGTAGGTAAGTCCTTGCTTAGCAACCAGATGCATAATGACAGTTCACAGTTATGACCGAGTCAAAAAAAGGAAGTTACAAAGCACAGGTTACGTACAAGATTGAGCCCGAAGTTTTTGTTGTTAAGCAAGATATCTGTTAAGTGAGTTTTGTCCCATTTTACAACCTTCTTGCCAAACATATTAAGGGAAACACGGTAGTTGTTAGTAATCCGGTTGTTAAGTGAATCTGGCTTCCCCATTGACTTTGCTTGTCAGAAGGTCGCAAAAGGCGATCGCGTGACACGGGGGAGGCTGCAACCGTCATAAATAGGAGTCCGTTGCCGAGCATCTGATTTTTGATCACATGACCATGGAGGATGCTGCAACGGTCGTTAAGTGTGAAAGACAATCCTAAATCATTTTTTTTCAGGGCCGCTGTAACCTTGGATGGTCACGAAATGAACCGTTCAAAGTTATAACAAAGCAACAAAGATGATCAGGGGACTGGAGGCTAAAACATACAAGGAACGGTTGCTGGAATTGGGTATGTCTAGTTTAATGAAGAGAAGGACGAGGAGAGACATGATAGCAGTGTTCCAATGTCTCAGGGGCTGCCCCAAAGAAGAGGGAGTCAAGCTATTCTCCAAAGCGCCTGAAGGCAGGAGAAGAAGCAACGGATGGAAACTCGTCAAGGAGAGAAGCAACCTGGAACTAAGGAGAAACTTCCTGACAATGAGGACAATTAACCAGTGGAACTACCTGCCTCCAGAAGCGGTGAATGCTCCAACACTGGAGGTTTTTAAAAAGAGACTGGACAACCATTTGTCTGAAATGGTATAGGGTTTCCTGCCTGAGCAGGGGGTTGGACTAGATGACCTCCAAGGTCCCTTCCAACTTTACTACTACTACTACTACTACTGATCATCGCACAGTCAGCCAGAAGTTCAGACTGGATTTGGCATTTCTGTCTACCTATTGAGTCCTTACCAAGGACCTGGGATAGGCAGATGTGGATGTTGGATGGTATTACATATCTCGTAGCAGGATGGAAGCAGTTCCTAGCAAGGCCGCCTTTTGCAATTGACTAATGGCGAATTTGTCAATGCCGATGATGGTGTTCAAGTGGTGCTCCAGTTGTTTTGGGATTGCACCCAAGGCGCCTATTACTGTTGGTACTACTACCCTTGCTTGCCTTTGTCAGAGTCTATTTCTATTTGTAGGTCTTTGTATTTTGTTATCTTCTCCAGTTCTTTCTCGTCTATTCTGCATTATTATTATTATTATTATTATTATTATTATTATTATTATTATTATTATTATTATTATTATTATTATTATTACCGTTGTTAAGTTGAGGACTTCGCTTAACGGCCACAATTTCCAACCAGAATTTCTGTTATTAAGCAGAGCTGTTGGTAAATAAGTCATATCTGATTTTCCTTGCCACAGCTGTTAAGAAAATCACTGCAGTTGTTAAGTGAATCACATGGTTGTTAAATGAGTCCAGCTTCCCCCCTCCAATTGACTTTGCACGTCAGAAGACAGCTGGGAAGATCAGAAATGGAGATCAGGGGACCCCTGGATGCTGGGACCCCTGTAAATACATGCCAGTTGCTAAGCGCTTGAATTTTCATCACATGACCACAGGGACAGTTCAAAGTTGCAACAGCACTAAAAAAAAAGTGACCTGTGACCGTTTTTCACACTTACGACCATTGCAGCATCTCCTTGGTCCTGTGATCAAAATTCAGACGCTTGGCAACCGACTCGTATTTATGATGGTCGTAGTGTCCCGGGGTCACGTGATCCCCTTTTGCGACCTTCTGACCAGCAAAGTCAATGGAGGAAGCCGGATTCACTTAACAACCGTGTTTCCTGACTTCGCAACTGCAGCGACTGACTTAATAACCGTGGCAGGCAAGGTCGTAAAACGCGGCAAAACTCGCTTCACCCACGTCTCACTTAGCGAGGGAAATTTGGGGCTGAATTGCAGTCGTTAAGGCGAGGACTCCCTTTACGTGGCGCATCCTGAAGGGAACCCAGTGAAGAAAAGTACTTGTGTACATGAGTTCCACAAGTTGCCCTCTAACGATCTCAGCTGAGCCAGAAAAGAGAAGCAGGGTCAGACTTAGCAAGTGGATTGGAGGCCACCAGGAAACCCAGGGGTTGAAAAAAGCCTGGGAAGTAAAAAACAAAAGAGTGGGGAGGCGAAATTAGGGACAAAAGCAATGGCGACTCCTTCCATATTGTTGGTAAGGGAACTTAAGGGGTATGTGCACCATGGGTAGGGAGTGTTCTCTGACTTCTGGCCAAATAGTCCTCAACTTACAACCATTCATTCAAAGTTACAGTGGTGCTGAAAAACTGACTTAACAACCGGTTTTCACACTTAACGACCATGGCAGCATCCCCAGGGTCACGTGATCAAAATTCAGAGGCTTGGCAACTGGCCTGTACTTACGACGGTTGCAACGTCCCCGTGGTCAGGCAGTCCCCATTTGCGAGTGTCTGACAAGCCAAGTCACGGGAGAAGCTGGATTCCCTTAACGACCCCGGGATTCATTTTTACAACTGCAGCGATTCGCTTAACAACGGTGGCAGAAAGGTGTCGTAAAATGAGGCAGAGCTCAATAACTGCTTCGCTTAACGACGGAAATTTTGGGGCTCCGCTGGGGTTGAGGACTGCTGTAATAGCCAAGGAACTCGGGCGGCGCAGAGGAAGGATAATGAGTTGCTTAAACAAGGGGGGGGGAATTGGTGCTCGCCGCCGCAAAGGGACGGGTCTACCATACTTAGATAACGATTTTTAATTATTAATCCGATTTGCCGGTGGAGGAACAGCGGCCTGCGGCTCTCGCCAGGACTCTTCTGGCCTTGGAAAAGAGAGACAATGAAGCAGCTGGTTCTTTCTTTCTCCCCTTTCCCAATTCATGCCCCTTCCCCAATTTTGATGAGCTTCCCACTCCTTTTAAGAGCACAAAAGCAAGACAGGCCCCCACTTTGGCTTACAGGAGGTCCTCGACGTATGACCGCAATTGAGCCCAAGAGTTCTGTGGCTAAGCGAGACATTGCTTTAAGGGAGTTTCCCCTCCCCCATTTTATTGACCTTTCTTGCCACAGTTTTTACATGAATCACCGCAGGTGTTAAATGTGTATCACAATTGTTAAGTGACTCCAGTTTCCTCCACTGACTTTGCTTGTCAGAAAGTCACAAAAGGGGATCATCTCTCTCTCTCTCTCTCTCACACACACACACACACACACATACACACACACACCCCACTGCAACCATCATAAACATGGGTCAGCGGCCAAGAGTCTGAATTTTGATCCTGGGACCAGGAGATGCTACAACGGTCGTGTGGAAAAAAGGTCACAAGTCGTTTTTTTCAGCGCTATTTGAACGGTCGCTAAATGAACTGTTTTAAGTCGAGGACGGCCTGTAAGCAGAAGTCATTTTCTGAAATAAAATAAATTCGCTTGATGGAATGGTCTAGACTCTAGGGCAGGGGTAGGCAACCTTGGCTCTTTTAGGACTGGTGGACTTCAACTCCCAGAATTCCTGAGCCAGCTTGGCTCAGCTTGGAAACCTCTCCCTTTCCCCTCAGCATGGCTGGCTCAGGAATTCTGGGAGTTGAAATCCACGAGTCATAAAGCGGCCTAGGCCTAGGCCAGGGGTAGGCCACCTTGGCTCTTTTATGACTGGTGGACTTCAACTCCCAGAATTCCTGAGCCAGCTTGGCTCAGCTTGGAAACCTCTCCCTTTTCCCTCAGCATGGCTGGCTCAGGAATTCTGGGAGTTGAAGTCCACCAGTCATAAAAGAGCCAAGGTTGCCTACCCCTGGCTAGGGCAGTGTTTCTCAAGCTTCGCCATCTTAAGATCTCCAATAGCTGAGGGTCTGCCACAAGAATGAGGGGGCCAGGTTGTTTACCAAAGCACCAGAGGGAAGGCCGAGAAACAATGGTTGGAAACCGATCAAAGAGAGAAGCAACCTGGAATTAAGGAGAAACTTCCTGACAGTGAGGACAATTAACCAGTGGAACAGCCTGCCACCAGAAATTGTGGGCACTCCAACGCTGGAGGTTTTTAAGAAGAGACTGGCCATTCACCTGTCTGAGATGGTATAGGTCCTCCATCTTGAGCAGGGGGCTGGACTAGAAGACCTCCAAGGTCCCTTCCACCTCTATTCTATTCTTTGACTTCAGCTCCCAGAATCCCCCAGCCAGCATGCTTTTCAAAAGGAACGGAGGAATACAAGTCTTAATCTTTCAATCAAGGGTCTAGTCCTCGAGATTGGGAAGCTGTATAGGTAGTCCTCGACTTTAACGGCTGCAATTGGGACAATTGGAGCTGGAATTTCCAGTGTAAGTGATAATGATAATCTGATAATCTTTATTGTCATTTTCTACTGTGGGCACAATGGCACACATCAAAAATGAATTTTTTGTTATCGTGATCGTAAGTTGAGTCAGGCCCCATTTTACAATAATGATGATGGTGGCTGTTAAGTAAATCAACATGGTTGTTTAAGCCAATCCAGCTTTCCCCAATGAACATTTTCTGCCACAATTTGGAAATCGGCAAATGCAAATTCCAATCAGATGACTGCAGGACATTGCAACTGGTCACAAATGTCTAGCTATTGGCACTTTGGAACCAGGTGTGTGAGTGGGTCTTTTTGGCACATTTTTCTTCCTTTTTCCTACATTACATAAGTCTGTGTTGGTTTTCAATCTTCTCTTTTAACAGTTTCAATAAAAAATTCACAGAGAAAAATAGTATTTATTAGGAAAATTTATATGACTGCCCAACTCACCTGCCATACACAATACATTTTCTAGATTTTATTACCTAAATCCTGGTTCCTTTTCAGGAAAATCAAATGGCTTCGTTAAACTACACATACCCAATTCCAGCAACCGTTCCCTATATGTTTTAGCCTCCAGTCCTCCAATCATCTTTGTTGCTCTTCTCTGTACTCTTTCTAGTCTCAACATCTTTTTTACATCATGGTGACCAAAACTGGATGCAATATTCCAGGTGTGGCCTTACCAAGGCCTTGTAAAGTGGTATTAGTACTTCACGCGATCCTGATTCTATCCTTTTGTTAATGCAGCTTAGCACTGTATTGGCTTTTTTGGCAGCTGCAGCACACTGCTGGCTCATATTGAAGTGATTGTCCACTAGGACTCCGAGATCTCTCTCACAGTTGCTACTATTGAGCAAGGTACCACCTATACTATACCTGTGCATTTGATTTTTCCTGCCTAAATGTAGAACCTTACTGTTTGGCAACAGGTTCATATTTATGACGGTTGTAGCATCCCGGGGGGGGGGTTGTGTCACGTGATCTCCTTTTGCGACCTTCTGACAAAAGTCAATGAGGAAACCGGTTTCACTTAACAATTCTGTTACTAACAGCGGCAATGATCCACTTAATGACTAAGGCAAGAAAGGTCGTAAAATGAGGCAAAACTCACTTAACAACTTATTTTTGGGGCTCAATTGTCGTAGGTGAAGGACTACCCGTACTTCTTTGAGTTGTTTTATGCTCCAGCTGATGTCTCCTTAACGGTGTCCAGCCGCCGTGTTCTTTTGACAACCTGGTTTCCTTTAAGCGCTAATTCTTCCCAACATAATTGCTTTCTCCAGGGAATTCCCCCACATGAATGAAATGCAGTTTTGTGATTTTGCCTTCCAAAAACCTGTCTAGTGTTTTGTGCTCCAGCACTTGCTTGTTGGTCCCCCCCCCCCACACCCAGCCTTGTTGTCTAAGGAAAACACAGGAGCCTTCTCCAGCACGGCTCAAACGAGTCAATTTTGTTCCCATCTTGCGTTTTTAAGGCCCTACTTTCACAACCAGAGATAGCTACAGGGAACGCAGTAGAGTGGACTAACTCGGTGCTTTTTTTGTAAAAGAAAAAGGTGCCAGAACTCACACGCAGGGCTTTTTTTGTCATAGAACGCCCAGAACGGAGTTCCGGCACCTTTTTTGGATGGAACCTTGTAGGGTAGGCAAGGCGGGTTGTATGACATGTGTGAGTTCCGGCACCTTTTTCTTTTAGAAAAAAAGCACTGCTCACACGTTTTACAACCCGCCTTGCCTACCCTACAAGGTTCCATCCAAAAAAGGTGCCGGAACTCCGTTCTGAGCGTTCAATGAGAAAAAAAGCTCTGGACTAACTTATATTTGTTTGCCAGGCTGATGTCCTTGCTTGATAAAACCATAGAAGGCTTTATAGCAGGCACGTCAAACTCGCAACGTCACGCTACGTGTCGCGACCTATCGCAACTTTTCCCCCATTGCCGGCAATGGGGTGGGCGCAGTTTCGGCGTGACGCATCCAGCCCGCGGGCCAGCAGTTTGACATGCCTGCTTTATAGGGAAACATCCCAACTTTGCATTGAGCCCGGGATGGTTTTTTTATCTCTGGAGGTTTTTAAGAAAGGGTTAGACAACCATCTCTCTGCTTAAATTGGCTTTCCTGCAGGGCAGAAGGTTGGACTAAGTCCTCGACTTACGAATGCTAACTGGGAGAACTCTTGTTTGCACCAAGTTGAAAAACACAGAAGCAGCTCAACCATCTTCACAGAGCAGTGTGTTCTGGGAGTTGAAGTCCACCCAACGTCAGCTTGTCAAGCTGGAGAAACACACAAATCAAAGAGAGAAAACCTTCGCCTGAAGTTGCCAGGACAATGGAGTCTTATTTTTAACAACTTCACACCGCAGTTATCGACTTCTTCACACTTTTTAAAAAAGCGTGGGAGAACCAAGGTTCTCCTTAGGAAAAACGATCCATGGGGGGGGGGGGAGGAACTTTTCCCGGCCCTGCACGTAGAAAGAGGAACTCATCAAGCCGAGCCTGATGAACTCGAGTTCTACCTGCAGGGTCTGGGGGAAAAAAAATAACTTAAAACCTCGGAAGGACGCAGGTCGGATTTATTTGCGATCGTCTGCACGGGGCTCATGAAAAACGGGCACGGGAAAAAAAATATTGCACAAGTCGCACTAGAGTCCCCGGCGTTGGGCCTTCCAACACCCTCAGCCCGTTTGGGGTTCCTTCCAACGAGCAGCCCCGCCTTCCGATTCTCCAGCGCGCTTGGAATCCTGCCTCGCCTCCCCCGTGCTTCGCAGCCTCCGCCCGGCGGCCGCCCCACCGACATGGCCGCTGGAGGCAGAGAGGCTGCACAGACCGGCCGGGGGGACGGAAGGCCGAAGTCAGCTTTCCTCCCCGGCTTCGGAAGCCTTTGCTGCCGAGCCGGAACGGGACGGCGACCCGCTTAAAGCTCGCGGACCGGCAAAGCAAACAAACCACCGCGACGGCGGCTGCAGCGGCGGCGGCAACTGGAAGTCACCACTGCGCCTCACTCCCTCTTCGCCTCCTCTCTTCCCTCGCTTGCCATTGGCCAACGTCGCCTAGCCAATGGGCGCGCGAGCCGGCTCCGGGCGACGTTCCATTTTGGAACGTTGACACAGCGCGCCAGCCAATGGGCGTGCGGCGAAGGAGGAGCGGAGAGGATTTTTTTTTAATTTTTCTTCACCCTTTTTTTTTTTTTGGTGTAGCAAGCCGACAGCCGCCGCCGCCACCGCCGCTGGCTCGCTCGCTCCAGCGCCGAGGGGGCGGGGCAGCCGAGGGGGCGTGGCCCGGCGGGGGTGCGCCGCTCGCTGGAGGGAAACTCTCGGCGGCGGGCGGCGGCGTGCGGGGCTTCACCCTGCACGGATCTGCCCCTCTCCGGGCCAGGGGGCTCGGCGCCCCGCCGCTCAGCCGGCCGGCCCCGCAGCATGGAGCCCAAGCCGCGGCTTTTCAAACGCGCCGCCTCCCCGGGCGGCCGGATTTGCTCCCCGCCGCCGGGCTTGACGTCAGCGGACCCCTGCTGCCCTGACAGCAGCCCCCCGAGCGCCCCCGCCTCCGCCGGCTTGTGCTGCGGGGTGGCCGCCTCCGCTTGCAAGCCGCTCGCCTCCGCCTCGCCCGCCCAGCCGGCAGCTGCAGTGGCTGCGGCGGCTGCTGCGCCGGGCAACGCCGTTTACACGGTGCTGGTGGAAGATCCGGCGTCGCTCCGGAGGAGAGCCCGCCGCCGGAGCTGCGAGGACGGCGCCGGCCGGAGACCCGTCGGGCTTGGCGGCGGCGGCGGCGGCGGCGGCGGCGGCTGCACCCGAAGCAAAGTCCAGCTTTTGCAAAAGGTAAAGAGCGCGCAACTCCCGCCCCGTCCGTCCCTCCGTCCGTCCGGCCTTGGCTGTCGAAGGGCCGGAGGGAGAAGCAGCGGGTGGGTGTGTCCCCGTCCGGGCCTACGACGCTGACAGGCGGCGGCCTCGCCGACTTGCGACCTGCCGGCTCCTTTTTTTTTTTGGCCCCCGAGGGAGCGGGCGGGCGGGCACGTGGGAGGGGGCGGAGGGCCGGGGAGCGCCGGAGCGAGGGGGGTGGGGGCGTCGGCGGGGACGGGGGCGGTCTCCTCTCCCGCTTTGCGAGAAGGTTGCGGGGGCGGGAGGAGGGGAGGCGGAAGGGCTGGCCGTCGGGCATATTGCAGGGGCTTTCCTTCTCCCCCCCCCCGCCGTTCCCACATTCCCTTATGCCAGGGGTCTTCAAACTTGGCCCTTTTATGACTTGTGGACTTCAACTCCCAGAATTCCTCAGCCAGCGAAGCTGGCTGAGGAATTCTGGGAGTTGAAGTCCACAAGTCATAAAAGGGCCAAGTTTGAAGACCCCTGCCTTATGCAAAGCGGAGGTGGGGGGAGAAACGGGGGCTGCACCCCGGCCCCCTTGCAGGCAGCACGGACAGGCTGCAGCGGCTCGGCCGGGCGGCTTCCCCTTCTCCGTCCGGGATCTCGGGCCCGGGGATTCCCCTGGCGCTGCCCCGGGAATGCGTCCGTCGGCTCCAGTGCAGGAGCCGGAGCGAGTGAGCCCAACGGGCCCCTTGCTGGACCTTCTACCCCCTGTCCCCGTCCCCGGGACGGCTCGGGATTCCCCCTGCGCCCGCGGGCCACTCGCTTGGCGATGCGGGGCGCTGTCCCGGAACCCCGGCCGGCTTTCGGAGCCTCGGCGGGGCGGGCGCCGACCGGTCCTAGGGCGAAAAGATGGCGCCCTCCCCGGCTGCAGCTACGACGGCGGCGGCGGCGGCTGCGAGGAAAAGTTTGACCGAAGGGAGGGGACTGCGAAGGGGCCGGGACTTGGCCAGCCGCCGCGGGGGCCGCCTCTCGCTCCGCCCGGCGCCGCCCGGCTTTGGCGGGCCGCGGGCTGCGCTGCTCGGCCATCAATCACTCGCCGCGGCCGCCAGGAAGCCGGGCCGGCCGGCCCCGAAGGTGGGTCCCGGGGCTGGAAGGCTCTACCGCCTCGCCCTCTCGCAGCTCGGGCGGGTTTCGGGCGTTCTCACGTGCTCCGGGCGGGGCGTCGGGGACGCGGGACCGAGCGCGGAAGAAGGCGATCGGAGCCGGCGGACGATCCGATCCTGTTGCCCTGGGGGTGGGGAAGAGACCCGCCCGCCGCGATCTCGGGATGGGGTGGGGCGGGGAAGGACCCGGGTCTGCTCCATTCTCACGACCCGGTGGCACCCAAGCGCGGGCAGGGGGGCGGGCTTTGCTGGGGGGTGGACGCCCCCAAAGGAGCACCTCTCCCTACTGTGCAAAGCGGAGGGTGGGGTGCAATCGCTCCGGCTGCGCTTCCAAGCGGGTGTCCGGAAAGTTTTTGCCCCACCCGGTTCGGGGGAGGGGATACCCCTCTTCTTGCAAGTTGGTTCCCCCGGCTAATGGGGTGGGGTGGCCGATGGCTTCTCTCGTCCTAGCCGCTCGGGGGAAATCCTGATTTGCTGCATAGGGCGAGGGTCATGAGGACTAGGAACTTGCTTGCGCGGCCGGCTTTCATAGTTCGCAAGCGCAGCTTCGTGCGAAGGGTCGGCAAGTTCTCCGGGGAGAGATGGGCGGCCCGGAAAAGCAATAAATACAAATAAATGTGGGGCTGTTTAGAGGCAAATGGAGGAAGGCGATTTTAGACTCTGCCTTCTTTTTTATTTTTTTAAAATTTTTTAATTCTATTTATATCCCGCCCTTCTCCCAAGACTCAGGGTGGCTTACAAGCTTAGCAGTAGCCTTCATTCTATGTATATGCCTGCTTATTAGGGCTTTCATACACACACACCCAAGCGGCATTATTACAAAGTCAGCTTAATTGCCCCCAACAATCTGGGTCCTCATTTTACCTACCTGGGAAGGATGGAAGGCTGAGTCAACCTTGAGCCTGGTGGGACTCGAACCTGCGCTAATTGCAGGAAGCTGGTGTTACTTAAGGAGGCATTAGCCCACTGCTCCACCAAGGCTCTTATTTTTAAAAAAATAATAATAAAAATCTCGGTAAAACCAAAGAAGGCTCAAACAATGGAGAATCAAACCATTCAGGTTTGATTGACAGTTTTTCCATATCCACTGCCAAAGTGACGGAAGGACAGCAATTGAAAGCAAGCGCGGGATGTGTGTGTGTGTGCATGAAAGCCTGCCTGGTTCTCTCACCAAAGGGTTCAGGATGATGGTTTCGCAAGGGAGGGGAAGGTTGTGGCTGTGACCCTCCTGGCTACGGTAGCTGCAAAAGAGGAAGCTACACCTGTGGGATTTCTGCTGATCTGAAGGCAGAGGCTATATGCCTGTTGAGGTTTCTGCCATCCAGAAATGGTGACCGCCATTGTCGTCCAGAGAGTTCAGAAGTGGATGGCAGAAAGAGTCATGACTTGAATCCAAGACAGAGGGGTTTGTTTGGGGAGGGAGCGGGTGAGCTACACCCCCTGCAGGTGACCGCAGACAAAGTCCAGCCTTACCTGGAGCTGTTTCTTTCTCTCTCTTTTTTTCTGCAAAGGGTCAACTCGGGCTGACTTTGCAGAACAAGTTTAACTTAATTCCTGAATTATCCTTTTTCCCGGGTTTGTACGATATCTTCCCTCCAAAGACAACTTGGCAAACCTATCCAGCACACCTTTCTCCTCTTCCTAGTATCCTCACAACAACCCTGAGAGGTGGGCTGGGCGGAGAGGGAGGAAGTGGCCCAGAGTCACCCAGACAGTTCGCTGTCTCCTGGTTTGCCTAAGGCGGGACTAGAACTCACAGTCTCCTGGTGATTGGCCGAGTCACCCAGCTGGCTTTCATGCCTAAGGCGGGACTAGAACTCACCGTCTCCTGGTGATTGGCCCAAAGTCACCATGTTGGCTTTACTGTCTAAGGCGGGACTAGAACTCACCGTCTCCTGGTGATTGGCCCAAAGTCACCCAGCCGGCTTTCATGCCTAAGGCGGGACTAGAACTCACTGTCTCCTGGTGATTGGCCCAAAGTAACCCAGCCGGCTTTCATGCCTAAGGCAGGACTAGAACTCACTGTCTCCTGGTGATTGGCCCAAAGTCACCCAGCCGGCTTTACTGTCTAAGGCGGGACTAGAACTCACCAATCTCCTGGTGATTGGCCCAAAGTCAGCCAGCTGGCTTTTGAGTCTAAGGCAGGACTCGAACTCCTGTTTTCCCGTTTCTAGCCTGGTGCCTTAACCGTTACACCAAACTGGCTCAACGTGAAATGAATTGGATTAAAAAGAAAGCCCTTTTATACTGGATTATCCCCCTATATGGATTATGCCCTTTGTGTGAATGTTGATGTTGCCTTATGTTGTTTGCCTCATTTATTCAGAGATTAACTTGATTAATTCCTATGCGTTTTAATAGCATTCAGAACCCAGACTTAAAATAGACACGAAACGCTATCCTATATTGTGCGTGTCTCTTTTTCCCTTGCTCCTCCTTATTTCTCCAAGTTGGCATGAGTTCATTTCTTTGCAATTATGTATTAAATTTATATGCCGCCCATATATGTTTGAACCAACTCTGGGCGATGGATATTTGTAGCTGTATTAGCTGTGAAAGGCTGAATGGCAAAGTCTATTCCAGGGTTGCGGGGGGCCCCTTCTGACCATGTGGGTGTCCCCAGGGATCCTCCAAAATTAACCCTAAAAACTGCAACTGAAAGACAATAAAACCATTTAATCGGTGGGTGCTAATTACATTAGCTCTGCTAGGTGGCAGCACATGGTCAATCTTGGGAAGCTAAGCAGGGCCAGACTTGGTTAGTAATTGGAGGAGAGACCTGGAGTACAGAATCTTTGAGAAGTCAAATAACAGTATTGGAGGAAGACCTTCGTAATGCCTCCCCTGTTATGGCCAAAGCCACTCTGTGTTGGTGTTATTTATTTTATTATTTTCATTTATTACATTTTTAATCACACCTTTATAAGGTTTCCTGCCTGAGCAGGGGGTTGGACTAGATGACCTCCAAGGTCCCTTCCAACTTATTATTACTATTACTACTATTACTTTATAAATAACTCAAGGTGGCAAACATGCACAGTGCTCCTTCCTGCTCCTCTTTTTCCCCACAACAACCCTGTGAGGTGGGTTAAGGCTGAGAGAGATTGATTCAGCCAAAATCACCCAGCTGGCTTTCATGCCGAAGGCGGGAGTAGAACTCACTGTCCCCTGGTGATTGGCCCAAAGTCAACCAATCTAAAGCGGGACTAGTACTCTCAGTCTCCTGGTGATTGGCCCAAAGTCACCCAGCCAGCTTTCATGCCTAAGGTGGGATGAGAACTCACAGCCTCCTGGTGATTGGCCCAAAGTCACTCAGCTGGCTTTCATGCCTAAGGCAGGACTAGAACTCACCGTCTCCTGGCGATTGGCCCAAAGTCACCCAGCCGGCTTTCATGCCTAAGACAGAACTAGAACTCACAGTCTCCTGGTGATTGGCCCAAAGTCACCCAGCCAGCTTTCATGCCTAAGACAGAACTAGAACTCACAGTCTCCTGGTGATTGGCCCAAAGTCACCCAGCCAGCTTTCATGCCTGAGGCAGAACTAGAACTCACAGTCTCCTAGTTCCTAGGCTAGCATCGTCACCTTTCCACCAAACTGGGAGTTTACAGTTATTCCTGGGAGTGACCCTAAGCCTGTTTTAGAAAGTCTAACCAGGTTTATATTTAGTTGGTCCTTGATTAAGAATCCAATGGGAAATTTCAAAGTGAGGGGTCGTAAACCCATGACGGCAACCCCCTTTTGTATCATTGCCAAGAAAAGGGAGCTCCACTCCAGAGCAAGCTATATATATTTGCAGATTATATCGGTGTTCATTGATGCATTTTTAATTTCAGTTTAAGATTTGGTGTCAATGGGATTTAATTTTTGTCCTGGCCTGGCTTATTCAGGGCCGTGCAAAAACCCCTGGCAATCTTTCCTGCACGGTTGTAAGGCAGAGTAGGAAAAAAGTGACAACTCCAGCTTTTTACACAGCGGCGTGCCCGGACAGGCCATGCAAAAGATCTCGAGATTCCCACATGGTGCAGCCACCTTCAGTGGGAGTTTGTCCAGCCCTACCTTGTTGCAGGCTGCGTGTTGTTTCACAGCCTGGTGTGTGTGTGTGTGTGTGTGTGTGTGTGTGTGTGTGTGTGTAGGGGGAGCAGATTCCCATGCCGGGGTTGAGGAATTACGCTCCGTGTTCCAACACGCTTATCGCTAGCCTTCCGGAGTCTGAATTTCAATTGGCATGGTGGCGAGCGTGCGTACTGCTTCAGTCTACCCCTGCTGTGTTTATCTAAGATAAAGGCAGGGACTCTGCAGCCTTTGGGAAGAGGTTCAGGGTTGGCTAGATTTGCAGGACTACAAGCCCCATAAATTCTCCCGGGTGGGAGGGTGAGTGGAAATAAGGGAGCTTAGGAAACAAAAGTATTCTATTGGATTAGGGGGCGAAGGCGGGTCTTCCCTCCCATACACGCAGGTCAGCGTTGTGCAATCCCCATGATTTTCACGGCTAAAGTTGGGGGGGGTAACTCTTGGTGCTTTCTTAAGGAGGTCCAAAAAGAAGGGGCTTCTCTGTGGTGACTCCCTCCCTGTGGAACATCATCCTTGAAGAAAGAAGAGAATAGAACAAGAGAATAACAAGAGTGGGAAGGGACCCAGAGGTCCTCTAGTCTAACCCGCTGCACAGGCAGGAAACCCTGTACCATTTCAGACAAAGGGTTGTCCAATCTCTTCTTAAAAACTTCCAGCGTTGGAGCATTCACAACTTCTGGAGGCAGGTGGTTCCACTGGTTAATTCTTAGGAAATTTTTCCTTAGTTCCAGGTTGCTTCTCTCCTTGATTAGTTTCCATCCGTTGCTTCTTGTCCTGCCTTCAGGCGCTTCGGAGAATAGGTTGTGACCCCGCCTTCTTTGTGGCAGCCCCATAGCAATGGCCCTTAGACTTATGTACCGCTTCACGGTGCTTTGCAGCCCTCTCTAAGCCGTTTACAGAGTCAGCCTCTTGCCCCCAACAATCTGGGTTCTCATTTTACTGACCTCAGAACGATGGAAGGCCAGGTCAACCTTGAGCTGGTGGGACTCAAACTGCCGAACTGCTGGCACTCAACAGAATTAGCCTGCAATATTGCATTCTAACCACTGCACCACAACGGCTGTTAGATAGTGGAACACTCCTATCATGTCACCCCTTGTCTTTCTCTTCATTATAACAACAACAACAATAATTTGAATGCTCAGTTGACTGAGGTTCATGTATAATAATAATAATAATAATAATAATAATAATAATAATAATAATAATAATAATAATAGTAGTAGTAGTAGTAGTAGTAGTAATATAAAGTTGGAAGGGACCTTGAGGTCATCTAGTCCAATCCCCTGCTCAGGCAGGAAACCCTATACTATTTCAGAAAAATGGTTGTCCAGTCTCTTGTTAAAAACTTCCAGTGTTGGAGCAACTTCTGGAGGCAAGCAGTTCCACTGATTAATTGTTCTAACTGTCAGGAAGTTTCTCCTTAGTTTTAAGTTGCTTCTCTCCTTGATTAGTTTCCATCCTTGCTTCTTGTCCTGCCCTCAGGTGCTTTGGAGACCAGCTTGACTCCTTCTTCTTTGGGGCAGCCCCTGAGAGATTGGAAGGCTGCTATCATGTCCCCCCTGGTCCTTCTCTTCATTAAACTACACATACCCAATTCCAGCAACCGTTCCCTGTATGTTTTAGCCTCCAGTCCCCGATCATCTTTGTTGCTCTTCTCTGTACCCTTTCTAGAGTCTCAACATCTTTTTTATATTGTGGGGACCAAAACTGGATGCAGTATTCCAAGTGTGGCTTTACCAAGGCATTGTGAAGTGGTATTAATACTTTTTTTTAATTACATTTATATCCCGCCCTTCTCCGAAGACTCAGGGCGGCTTACAAGCTTAGCAGTAGCCTTCATTCTGTGTATATGCCTGCTTGTTAGGGCTTTCACACACACCCCCAAGTGGCATTATTACAAAGTCAGCTTATTGCCCCCAACAATCTGGGTCCTCATTTTACCTACCTCGGAAGGATGGAAGGCTGAGTCAACCTTGAGCCTGGTGGGACGCGAACCTGCACTAATTGCAGGCAGCTGGTGTTACTTAAGGAGGCATTAGCCCACTGCTCCACCAAGGCTCATCATACTTCACCTGATCTTGATTCTCTCCCTCTGTTAACGCATCTTAGCACTGCGTTGGCGTTTTTGGCAGCTGCAGCACACGGCTGGCTCCTATTTAAGGGCTTGTCCACTAGGACTATGAGAAGGTTGGCATTCACTTTCAAAAGAGCTTGAAGACTTTGGCTAGCCCGCCTACCAAGGGTGGTTTGTGGTCACCAGGGGTGGGTGGGTGGCTGTTCATTGAGTCTTGTCTTGGGGGGGTTGGCTTTTGTGAGCCGTATTTTGTGCTGCGTGCAGATTGTTGGTTAGAAGCCGGCTGTGGTTTTTTTTGTTGTTATTACGTTAATATGGTTTCATAGGTTTTAAAACTATGCTTTGTTCTTTGGGGAGTCATGAATTGTTGTAAACCCCCCCCCCGAGTCATGGAGCTGAGATTGGGGGGAAGGGGGGGCTCCATCCGTGCAAGCAACAAATAATAAATGCTCTTGGACTTGAACAGTCACCCTAGACGTCTTCAACTCTTTTCTTGCAGGGTTGCAATCATTGTAATGGCAAACCGTTTCCAGCAGAGCCGGAGCCTGCAAATGGCCACCCAAGGCTGACCTCAAATCCTGTAGTGCTAAAACAGCCGGTGGAAGAAGTGAGGGCTCTGCGACTCCTGGATGAGACCCCTTTGCACCACTCGGCCTACATCCCAGTGCCCCAGCAGAGGTATGATAGTGGGACCACCACTCGTGGTGGCGGTCTCCTCTCCTTCCTTCCTTCCTTCCTTCCTTCCTTCCTTCCTTCCTTCCTTCCTTCCTTCCTTCCTTCCTTCCTTCCTTCCTTCCTTCCTTCCTTCCTTCCTTCTCCTTCCAACAAGTGGGCCTGGACTGACTATGGTTTTAAATTTGGCTTTTATTGGGTTAAATTGTCATTTATTTATTACATCCATTGTTTAATTCTTTTTTAAATTTTGTACTTTATGTTTTTTAATTTTTTATTGTTGTGAGCCGCCCTGAGTCCTTGGGGAGAAGGGCGGCATATAAATTTAAACAATCTCAGTCTCAATCTCTTCCTTTTCTCTTTCATTTCCTCCTATTTTTCTTCCTTTCCTTTCCTTTCCTTCCCCTCATGCACTTGGAGAGAAAATAACACAGTGGTTGTCTGTGCTGGTTGGAAGCCTTAATGAATGCAAGAGGTTTTTCTTTAAAGCTGTGCTTCTCACCTTTGACTGCTTTAAGAGGTGTGGATTTCAAATCCCAGAATTCCCCAGCTAGCCTGCACTTGCTGTAGGAAAGCATAGCTTCCTTGCACAAGGAACAACTAACCTTGCCCCAGAAGTTGTGGGTGCTCCAACACGGGAGGTTTTTAAGAAGAGACTGGACAGCCATTTGTCTGAAATGGTATGGGGTCTCCTGCTTGAGCAGGGGGTTGGATAGATGACCTCCAGGGTCCCTTCCTATTCTATTCTATTCTATTCTATTCTATTCTATTCTATTCTATTCTATTCTATTCTATTCTATTCTATTCTATTCTATTCTATTCTATTCTATTCTATTCTGTATTTTCTATTCTATTCTATTCTATTCTGTTCTGTTCTGTTCTATTCTATTCTATTCTATTCTATTCTATTCTATTCTATTCTATTCTATTCTATTCTATTCTATTCCATTCCATTCCATTCCATTCCATTCCATTCTGTATTTCTATTCTATTCTATTCTATTCTATTCTATTCTATTCTATTCTATTCTATTCTATTCTATTCTATTCTATTCTATTCCATTCCATTCCATTCCATTCCATTCCATTCCATTCCATTCTGTATTTCTTTTCTATTCTATTCTATTCTATTCTATTCTATTCTATTCTATTCTATTCTATTCTATTCTATTCTATTCTATTCTATTCTATTCTATTCTATTCTATTCTATTCTATTCTATTCTATTCTATTCTATTCAGTAATTCTATTCTATTCTATTCTATTCTATCTGGCTATTCTATTCTATTCTATTCTATTCTATATTATCATTCTATTCTATTCTATTCTATTCTATTCTATTCTATCTGGCTATTCTATTCTATTCTATTCTATTCTATTCTATTCTATTCTATATTATCTGGCTATTCTATTCTATTCTATTCTATTCTATTCTATTCTGTAATTCTATTCTATTCTATTCTATTCTATTCTATTCTATTCTATTCAGTAATTCTATTCTATTCTATTCTATTCTATTCTATTCTATTCTATTCTATTCTATTCTATTCTATTCTATTCTATTCTATTCTGTAATTCTATTCTATTCTATTCTATTCTATTCTATTCTATTCTATTCTATTCTATTCTATTCTATTCTATTCTATTCTATTCTATATTATCTGGCTATTCTATTCTATTCTATTCTATTCTATTCTGTAATTCTATTCTATTCTATTCTATTCTATTCTATTCTATTCTATTCTATTCTATTCTATTCTATTCTGCATTTCTATTCTATTCTATTCTATTCTATTCTATTCTATTCTATTCTATTCTATTCTATTCTATCTGGCTATTCTATTCTATTCTATTCTATTCTATTCTATTCTATTCTATTCTGCATTTCTATTCTATTCTATTCTATTCTATTCTATTCTATTCTATTCTATTCTATTCTATTCTATTCTATTCTATTCTATTCTATTCTATTCTGCATTTCTATTCTGCATTTCTATTCTATTCTATTCTATTCTATTCTATTCTATTCTATTCTATTCTATTCTATTCTATTCTATTCTATTCTATTCTATTCTATTCTATTCTATTCTATTCTATTCTATTCTATTCTATTCTATTCTATTCCATTCCATTCCATTCCATTCCATTCCATTCCATTCCATTCCATTCCATTATTCTTGGGCACTCCATCATGGGAGGTTTTTAAGAAGAGGCTGGACATTCACCTGTCTGAGAAGGTGTAGGTTCTCCTGCTTGAGTGGGGGGGGTTGAATGCCTCCTATTTCCTCCCACTCTTTGTCTTTGAATGCAGGTAGACCTCGACTTACATGCATTCGTTTAGTGACCATTCAAAGTTACAACAGCACTGAAAAAAGGGACCGATGACCATTTTTCGCACTTACGACCGTGGCAGCATCCCCACTGTGATCACGTGATCAAAATTCAGATGCTTGGCCACTGGCCCGTACTTATGACGGTTGCAGCGTCCCGGGGTCACGCGGTCCCCTTTGGCAACCTTCTGACCAGCAAAGTCAGTGGGGGAAGCCGGATTCATTTAACAACCGTGTTGCTGCCTTAAACAGCTGCGTCGATTCGCTTTGCACCCATGGCAAGGAAGGTGTTGTGATTCAGGGTCAGCCTGTGGGTTCGGCAGTTGGGTCGGACGACTCAGAGGAGGAGGAGGGGGGTGTTGAAGACCTTGCTGAGGGGGTTGGAGAGCTTGCTGATGAGAGCCCTCAGCCAGGCCCCTCCCACTTGGTCACCACGGAGACCCAGCTGTGTGAGCCTGACAGCGTGGATGAAGATGACCCACAGCTGGCCCTGTTCAAGGATGCCTGACGCAGGAGGCAGTCAATTAGGGGTAAACAGAGGAAGGCAATGGGGCTCCTCGGAAGGAGGCAGAGAGAAGCCACGCCCTGAACTCTATATAAGGGGAATGTGTGGGGAGGGCTGGTTTGCTGAAGGCAACCGCTCGGATAGTTCATGTTTCTTAAAGCTCCGGTTTCTTGGTTTGTCTTGTTCCGTTTGTTTTTGTTGCAATAAATTTGGCAGGCGTAATTCCAGCCTCTTGCCTTCTTGAAAAAGGGGTTGTCCCTGCCTTTTCTGCAGGGCCGGTAGCAGGCTGGTACAGAACAGAAGGTGGTTAAAATGGGGCAAAGCTGAGTGAGCAACCGTCTGGCTTAGCAACGGAAAACTTGGCTGTAAGGTGAGGACTGCCCGTATAAGGATTGTGTGGGCTTTGCTCTGCTAAGGTGCTTGAGCCGTGAGTGGAAATATCTCCCCAGCCGTTGCTGTGGACGGCAGATCGGATGGACCCGTATCTTGAACAGATACAAAATATGACAGCCTTGCATTTTGAACTTTGCCCCGGCTATCGCTGGGGACTGAGATTAATGCAGCCAGGAGGCAGGTGAAGTAAACTTCCAAGCCGGCAGAAGGTGATTGAACTTGCAAGGATGCAGAATTTTCTGCTGCAGAATTCCTGAGGCTGCTTTAACGAGGGAGAGATGGCATCTGGTTGAAGTGGTGCAGAGTGGCTGTTTATTTTAATGAAGAGAAGGACCAGGGGGGACATGAGAGCAGTGTTCCAATCTCTCAGGGGCTGCCCCAAAGAAGAGGGAGTCAAGCTGGTCTCCAAAGCACCGGAAGGCAGGACAAGAAGCAACGGATGGAAACTAGTCAAGGAGAGAAGCAACCTAGAACTAAGGAGAAACTTCCTGACAGTTGGAACAATTAACCAGTGGAACAATCTGCCTCCAGAAGTGGTGAATGCTCCAACACTGGAAGTTTTTAAGAAGAGACTGGACAGCCATTTGCCTGAAATGGTATAGGGTTTCCTGCCTGAGCAGGGGGTTGGACTAGATGACCTCCAACGTCCCTTTCAACTCTATTATTATTGTTGTTGTTTTTGGTCTAGACCTCCAACGTCCCTTCCAACTCGTTGTTGTTGTTGTTGTTGTTGTTGTTGTTGTTGTTATTATTATTATTATTATTATTATTATGTTTTTTGTAGCGTTATAAGGTCGTCTGATCCTAGATGATACTGGACGGTGACCAGCAAAAAAAAAATCAAGAATACGGACTGTCCTCAACTTACAACAGTTCATTTAATGACCGTTCAAAGTTACAACAACACTGAAAAAAGCGACTTATGACCGATTTTCACACCTAAGACCATTGTAGCATCCTCCATGGTCACCTGATCAAAAGTCAGACGCTTGGCCACCGGCTCATGTTTACGACGGTTGCAGCGTCCCGGGGATCACGAGATCTCCTTTGGCTACCTTCTGACAGACAAAGCCACTGGGGGAAGCCAGATTCACTTAACAACCGTGTTACTAACTTAGCAAATGCAGTGAGTGACTTAACCAACCATGGCAAGAAAGGTTGTAAAATGGAACAAAATTTGTTTCACAAGCTGGCTGGGGAATTCTGGGAGTTGAAGTCCACAATTTTGTAGCCAAGGCAAAGAAGAATGCTGGGAGTTGACGTCCACAACTTTGTAGCCAAGGCAAAGAGGAATGCTGGGAGTTGACGTCCACAACTTTGTAGCCAAGGCAAAGAGGAATGCTGGGAGTTGAAGTCCACAACTTTGTAGCCAAAGGAAAGATGAATTCTGGGAGTTGAAGTCCACAACTTTGTAGCCAAGGGAAAGAGGAATGCTGGGAGTTGGAAGTCCACAACTTTGTTGCCAAGGGAAAGAGGAATGCTGGGAGTTGAAGTCCACAACTTTGTTGCCAAGGCAAAGAGGAATGCTGGGAGTTGAAGTCCACAACTTTGTAGCCAAAGGAAAGATGAATTCTGTGAGTTGAAGTCTACAACTTTGTAGCCAAGGCAAAGAGGAATGCTGGGAGTTGAAGTCCACAACTTTGTAGCCAAAGGAAAGATGAATGCTGGGAGTTGAAGTCCACAACTTTGTAGCCAAGGCAAAGAGGAATGCTGGGAGTTGAAGTCCACAGCTTTGTAGCCAAGGCAAAGATGTGGGTGCAAATGTCTCAGATTTGAAGTCCACAACTTTGTAGCCAAAGGAAAGATGAATTCTGGGAGTTGAAGTCCACAACTTTGTAGCCAAGGCAAAGAGGAATGCTGGGAGTTGAAGTCCACAGCTTTGTAGCCAAGGCAAAGATGTGGGTGCAAATGTCTCAGATTTTGGACGGTTGTACTTGCAAGTCCGTCCCAATTCCCCTGGGGCTGGCTGGTTGCGTTGTGCCTTTTGTGCTATTGCTTTCGCTCCATTGCTCAAGGCGAATGTGCTACACACACATCAGGAACCATCCGGCTAAAAATAAGCCATCAGTCAAGAGGCCAATTATGCAGGTTCAATCTTCTTAGATTACAAGCGCGAAGGGCGCTGCCATAAAGTCCCTCTGATCCGCCTGGTGTGAAGTGACGGAGGGAAAAAACAAAATAATAATAAAAAAATTTTTCCTTTGCTCTGGAGAAAGGAAGCCGAAGAGTGATCAAAGGCAGTGCCGCCTAGTGGGAAGAGGATTCCCTGCCCTTTCTGGGTCGTGGAAGACGAGAAAATGTCAGCTTTGCTTGCAAAAACTATTTGCTGCTGTGTGGTAGATAAAGGGTTTATTTTGAGGTGGTTTATTCTTTTCCTGATGTGGGGATAGGAGATCCCCAGAATTCCCCTTGTCAGCAGAGGGGATTCTGGGAGTTGAAGGCCCAGCCTGCCTAGAGAGGCTTCCGGTTGAGAAGGCCGGTCTAGGATTGGCGCCTCTAATGCACCAAGCCTGTGTCTTTGGTGGTGGATATGCAGGTAGTCCTCGACTTACGACTGCAGTCGAATCCAAAATTTCTGTTGCTCAGTGAAAAGGTTTTAAGTGAGTTCTGCTCCATTTGGCGACCTTCCTTGTCACCGTTGTTAAGTGAATCACTGCAGTTCTTAAGTAAGTAACACGGTTGTGAAATGACTCTGGCTTCCCCATGGATTTTGCTTATCAGAAGATTGCAACAGAGGATCACATGACCCCGGGGCAGACTGCAACTCGTCATAAATGCGAGTCGGTTGCCGAGCATCTAAATTTTTAATCACGGGACCCTGGGGATGCTGCAACGGTCATAAGTGTGAATCACGGTCATCGGTCACATTTTGTTGTAGCTTTCAATGATCACTAAATAAATTTTTGTAAGTCGAAGATTACCTGCACAGTGTTCTTTGGGTGTTTATTTGTTGAGCTTTTTTCTGAGGTTGCGTGGGTTTCGAGCACCCACCCTCTCTTTCTATTTTAGCGGCTCTTTGTGTGTGTGTCTCTGTGTGTAAGTAACCTAGGACTTGTGCTGGGTGGGCCAGGAAAACTCTATGTATGCAAGTGACAGGCGACAAGAATTTAATGAAAAACGTGCATTTTGTGACGATTAAAAGACAGATTTGGGTCTGTCTAGTAGTTCAATGAAAAAAGGGACGCGGTGGCTCAGTGGGTTAGGACGCTGAGCTTGTCGATCAGAAGGTGGGCAGTTTGGCGGGTCGAAGCCCAAGTGCCGCGTAGCAGAGTGAGCGCCTGTTACTCGTCCCAGCTTCTGCCAACCTAGCAGTTCGAAAGCACGTAAAAATGCAAGTAGAAAAATAGGGACCACTCCGGTGGGAAGGTAACGGCGTTCCGTGCGGACAAGCGCTGGCTCTTCGGCTTTGAAACAGAGATGAGCACCGGCCCCTAGAGTCGGAAACGACTAGCACGCATGTGCGGGGGTAACCTTTACCTTTACCTTAGTTCAATGAAGAGAAGGACGAGGGGGGACAGGATAGCAGTCTTCCAATCTCTCAGGGGTTGCCCCAAAGAAGAGGGAGTCAAGCTATTCTCCAAAGTGCCCGAAGGCAGGACAAGAAGCAACGGATGGAAACTAATCAAGGAGAGACACAACCTGGAACTAAGGAGAAATTTTCTGACAGTTGGAATAATTAACCAGTGGAACAACCTGCCTCCAGAAGCGGTGAATGCTCCAACACTGGAAGTTTTTAAGAAGAGACTGGACAGCCATTTGTCTGAAATGGTACTATAGGGTTTCCTGCCTGAGCTGGGGGTTGGACTAGATGACCTTCAAGATCCCTTCCAACATTATAATAGTGTAATAGTGTTTTATCCCAACTTTATTATTTTATAAGTAACTCAAGGCGGTGAACGTACATCGTTCTTCTTGGGGGCGTTCTTGGTACTCACTGAGCTTGCTTGTTTTCTTGCGGATGTTTCATTACCCAAACTAGGTAATATCATCATTTTCTGACAGTTAGAACAATTAACCAGGGGAACCACCTGCCTCCAGAAGTTGTGAATGCTCCAACACTGGAGATTTTTAGGAAGAGACTGGACAACCATTTGTCTGAAATGTGTAGGGTTTCCTGACTGAGCAGGGGGTTGGACTAGAAGACCTCCAAGGTCCCTTCCAACTCCATCATCATTATCACCATCATCATCATTATTATTGATCATCGCACGGTCAGCCAGATGTTCAGACTGGATTTGGCATTTTTGTCTGCCTATCGAGTCCTTCCCAAGGACCTGGGATAGGCAGATGTGGATGTTTGATGGTATCACAGGATGGAAGCAGTTCCTAGCAAGGCCGCCTTTTGCAATTGACTAATGGCGAATTTGTCAATGCCGATGATGGTGCTCAAGTGGTGCTCCAGCTGTTTTGGGATTGCACCCAAGGCGCCTATTACCATTGGTACTACTACCCTTGCTTGCCTTTGCCACAGTCTATTTCTATTTCTATTTGTAGGTCTTTGTATTTTGTTATCTTCTCCAGTTCTTTCTCGTCTATTCTGCTGTCTCCAGGCACTGCCACGTCCACTATACAGTGGTTGCTGCTGTTGTTGGCACTGCCACGTCCACTATACAGTTGTTGCTGCTGCTGCTGCTGCTGTTGTTGTTATTATTATTATTATTATATAGCTGTGTGTGCTTCCCGCACAAGGCAGGAAGTGTGGGGGTTTTTTAACAACTCTGAGGAAGAAGCGAAAAGAGCCTTAGGATTTTGGGAGGTCAAAGCAAGGGGGCTTTACCTGGGAAGGGGGGCGTCATGTACGGGCGGATCTGGGTGGCCAAACTAATGCCTCCTTAAGTAACACCAGCTGCCTGCAATTACTGCAGGTTCGCATCCCACCAGGCTCAAGGTTGACTCAGCCTTCCATCCTTCCCAGGTAGGTAAAATGAGGACCCAGATTGTTGGGGGCAATTAAGCTGACTTTGTAATAATGCCGCTTGGGGTTTGTGTGAAAGCCCTAATAAGGAGGCATATACATAGAATGAAGGCTACTGCTAAGCTTGTAAGCCGCCCTGAGTCTTCGGAGAAGGGCGGGATATAAATGCAATTAAAATAAATAAATAAAATAAATTCAGACCCATTTCCGGATCATCCGGTTTGATTCGTGTGGGATCGGGTGCTGCAAGTCTGGAGCTGCTAATGAAATGTATGTTAGAAAAAAAAAGGGGGGGGGAAGGTCGGGAGGAATCCCATCGCACCTTTTCTGACCAACCCATTTTATGAAAAGACATGAATATAGGTGGTCCTCGACTTACGACAGTCTGTTTAGTGACTGTTTATTATTTATTTATTATTTAAATTTATATACCGCCCTATTCCCGTAGGACTCAGGGCGGTTTACAGGGGGTCTTCAAAGATGGCCCTTGGATGGCTTGTGGACTTCAACTCCCAGAATTCCTCAGCCAGGCCCCCGAGTTGGAGTCCACAAGTCATCCAAGGGCCATCTTTGAAGACACCTGGTTTGGAGTTACGACGACATTGAAAAAAGTGACACACAACCATTTTTCCCACTTCAAAATTCAGACGCTTGGCCACTGACTCGTATTTATGACGGTTGCTGTGTCCCGGGGTCACGTGATCCCCTTTTGCGACCTTCTGACAAGGAAAGTCAATGGGGAAGCCAGATTCACTTAACAACCGTGTTACTAAATGAACAACTGCAGTGAGCTAATACAATCCTGGGTTGTATAAACAGAGGCATAGAATCAAAATCACGCGAAGTATTAGTACCGCTTTATAAAACCCTAGTGAGGCCACGCCTGGAATACTGCAGCCAATTTTGGTCACCATATCACAAAAAAGCTTGCCCCCAGAAATCGTGGGCGCTCCATCACTGGAAATTTTCAAGAAGAGACTGGACATTCACCTGTCTGAGACGGTATAGGTTCTCCTGCTTGAGCAGGGGGCTGGACTAGAAGACCTCCAAGGTCCCTTCCAGATTCTATTCTATTCTATTCTATTCTATTCTATTCCTATTCCTATTCCTATTCCTATTCTATTCTGCATTTCTATTCTATTCTATTCTATTCTATTCTATTCTATTCTATTCTATTCTATTCTATTCTATTCTATTCTATTCTATTCTGCATTTCTATTCTATTCTATTCTATTCTATTCTATTCTATTCTATTCTATTCTATTCTATTCTATTCTATTCTATTCTATTCTATTCTGCATTTCTATTCTGCATTTCTATTCTATTCTATTCTATTCTATTCTATTCTATTCTATTCTATTCTATTCTATTCTATTCTATTCTATTCTATTCTATTCTATTCTATTCTATTCTATTCTATTCTATTCCTATTCCTATTCCTATTCTATTCTGCATTTCTATTCTATTCTATTCTATTCTATTCTATTCTATTCTATTCTATTCTATTCTATTCTATTCTATTCTATTCCTATTCCTATTCCTATTCCTATTCTATTCTATTCTGCATTTCTATTCTATTCTATTCTATTCTATTCTATTCTATTCTATTCTATTCTATTCTATTCTATTCTATTCTATTCTATTCTATTCTATTCTATTCTATTCTATTCTATTCTATTCTGCATTTCTATTCTGCATTTCTATTCTATTCTATTCTATTCTATTCTATTCTATTCTATTCTATTCTATTCTATTCTATTCTATTCTATTCTATTCTATTCTATTCCTATTCCTATTCTATTCTGCATTTCTATTCTATTCTATTCTATTCTATTCTATTCTATTCTGCATTTCTATTCTATTCTATTCTATTCTATTCTATTCTATTCTATTCTATTCTATTCTATTCTATTCTATTCTATTCTATTCTATTCTATTCTATTCCTATTCCTATTCCTATTCTATTCTGCATTTCTATTCTATTCTATTCTATTCTATTCTATTCTATTCTATTCTATTCTATTCTATTCTATTCTATTCTATTCTATTCTATTCTATTCTATTCTATTCTGCATTTTTATTCTATTCTATTCTATTCTATTCTATTCTATTCTATTCTGCATTTCTATTCTGTTCTATTCTATTCTATTCTATTCTATTCTATTCTATTCTATTCTATTCTATTCTATTCTATTCTATTCTATTCTATTCTATTCTATTCTATTCTATTCTATTCTATTCTATTCTATTCTATTCCATTCCATTCCATTCTATTCCATTCCATTCCATTCCATTCCATTCCATATTTTCTATTCTATTCTATTCTATTCTATTCTATTCTATTCTATTCTATTCTATTCTATTCTATTCCTTTCAATTTACTTGAGCAAAAAGGCAAGTGTCGTTTTAACTGCATGGTGATTTATGTTTCTCGCCCCCTCCCCCCATTTGATTACAACTCAATTTAGAACAGTTTGTTTAGCGACCGTTCAAACTTGCAATGGCACCGGGAAAAAGTGACTTACGACCGTTTTTCACACTGACGACCGTCGCAGCATCCCCAGGCTCAAAATTCAGACGCTTGGCAACTGACTCCTATTTATGGCGGTTGCAATGTCCCCGGGGTGGGGATTGTGTCATCCTCTCTTGCGACCTTCTGACAAGCCAAGTCAACGGGGGAACGCCAGATTCACTTAACGACCAACTGAACGGCGGAGCTTCCCTTAACAAGGGTGGCTAGAAAAATCAGAAAACTCACCTAAGTAGATATTTCTCACTTAGCAGCGTCAATTGTGGGGCTCCGTTGCGGTCGTAAATCGAGAACGACCTGCACGCTGACCTTGGCAGCCTGTTTGCTCTCCTCTGGAAAACTCCTAGGAACGCCGGCTTGGAAGGAAGGGAAAAATAATTTGGGAATTCTCTCTCTTTTTTTTGGGGGGGGGAAATAGCCAGAGGAAGTTAGCCGACATCTGCCACGGATTTTAGCCCCAGGGCATCCCTCCCACCGGCAACGGCTTTGCCATTGGCTCTGCGGTCCTGGCGCAGTGGGCTTCGAGCCAGGATGGGACTCCTGCCTTGTGTGTTTCCACGCAGAAGCTGACCACGCCTGCCTTTTGGGGGGAGAGTTTATATTTCCCCCTCCCAAAATCTTTCGGTCAAGTTGCTGGAACCTTGGCCTAAACGCTTCCAGGCTCCTTGCACGACAGGCAATATTTAGGTGTCCTGCTGCGTAGCACGCATGTGTTTTTTTGGCAGGCATGTGCATGCCACATTGTTCTAAAAAAACAAGTACAACAGACCCTGCAGATTGGGTGCCAAGCTGAGCAGGATCCGCGTAAACAGCATAAATCACTCAGAAAAACCGCCTGCGTAATTGCGCTCCCCCCCTTTTTCCAAAATGCACTCTCAATTCTTCTTTCTACTTCTTCTTCTTCTTCTTCTTCTTCTCTCTTCTTTCTTCTTCTTCTTCTTCTTCTTCTTCTCCTCCTCCTCCTCCTCCTCCTCCTCCCCTTCTCCTCTCTCCCTCCTCCTCTCCTCCTCTTCTTCTTCTTCTTTTTCTTCTTCTCCTCCTCCTCCTCCTCCTCCTCCCCCCCTCCTCCTCTTCTCCTCTCCTCCTCCTCCTCCTCCTCCTCCTCTTCTTCTTCTTCTTCTTCTCTTCTCTCTCCTCTTCCTCCTCCTCCTCCTCCTGTTCTTCTCCTTCTCCTTCTCCTCCTCTTCTTCTTCTCCTCCTCCTCCTCCTCTTTCTCTTCTTCTCCTCCTCCTCCTCCTCCTCTTCTTCTTCCTTCTTCCTCCTCCTCCTCCTCCTCCTCCTTCCTCCTCTCCTTCTCCTTCTCCTCCTCTTCTTCTCCTCCTCCTCTTCTCCTCCTCCTCCTCCCTCCTCTTCTCCTCCTCTTCCTCCTCCTCTTCTCCTTCTTCTCCTTCTCCTCCTCCTCCTCCTCTTCTCCTTCTCCTCCTCCTCCTCCTCTCCTCCTCCTCTCCTCCTCCTTCTCCTCCTCCCTCCTCCTCCTCCTCCCTCTTCTCCTTCTCCTTCTCCTCTCCTCCTCCTCCTCTCCTCCTCCTTCTCCTCCTCCTCCTCCTCCTCCTCTTCTTCTTCTTCTTCTTCTTCTTCTTCTTCTTCTTCTTCCTTCTCCTCCTCCTCTCCTCCTCCTCCTCCTCCTCCCCGGCTCTGTTGAACTGGCTACGGTCTCTCTGGCTGGGGAGCTGTTGCAGAAGCGGGGAGGGGTCCTAAGTTGTAACTTAAAAGAGTTGGGGCGATCCAAGCTTCTAGTTCTCATCGACCAAGGCGAGGTCTCCTCTCTGTTTTAGAGGAGCGGTCAGATCAAAACGGAGCAGAAGGTTGAGTGGCTCTGCAGTTTGACCCCCCCCCCCTTAAAAGGTCCCGTCTAAAAGGGGAAAGCCCTGAAGGTGGCTCTGCTGTCGCACAGGCAGTCCTCGACTTAACGACCGTTGGTTTAGCTGCCGTTCGGAGTTACGACGGCACTGAAAAAAGTGACGTGGGAGCGTTTTTCACACTTGAGATGGTTGCAGCAGCTCCCAGAATTCCACAAGTCTTAAAGTTGTCAAGATTGCAGACCCCTGCCCTAGGCCATTTCGGACCAAGGGCTGTCCAGTCTATTCTTAAAAACCTCCAGTGTTGGAGCATTCAGCGCTTCTGGATGCAAGTCGTTTGTAAAATGGGCCAAAATTCACTTCAGAAATGTCTTGCTTAGCAACCCAAGTTCTGGGCTCAATCGTGGCCATATTTATGATGGTTGCAGCATCCTGGGATCATGTAATGGCCATTTGCAAGTCTTCCCAGCTGGTTTATACAAGCAAGATCATTTGGGGAAGGCTGGTTTTGCTTAACAACTGCATGTTCCACTTAACAACTGTGGCTATGTACACACACACACACACACACATCTGACAAAGTGAGAAGAGCTAAATAGCTTGAAATATACTAGTCTCCCTTTAATTCTTTGTCAGTAAATCTAAAATTTAACATAGATGTGTGTGTATGTATACACACACACACACACACACACACACAGACCTATGTTAAATTTTAGATTTACCGACAAAGAATTAAGGGGAGACTAGTACACACACACACACACACCTATGTTAAATTTTAGATTTACCGACAAAGAATTAAAGGGAGACTAGTACACACACACACACACACACATCTGACAAAGCGAGAAGAGCTAAATAGCTTTAAATATTATACTAGTCTCCCTTTAATTCTTTTTCAGTAAATCTAAAATTTAACATAGATGTGTGTGTATGTGTATGTGTATGTATGTATGTATGTGTGTGTGTATGTATGTGTGTGTATGTACACAGACACACACCTATGTTAAATTTTAGATTTACCAACAGAATTAAAGGGAGACTAGTACACACACACACACACATCTATGTTAAATTTTAGATTTACCAACAAAGAATTAAAGGGAGACTAGCACGCACACACACACACACACACACACACGTGTGTGTGTGTGGGTGTGTGTTTTGAGCACCTCGTCGACCCAAATATGGGCTGACTGATGAGAGCAAAGAAGCTTGAAATAGCTATATCAGTCTCCCTTTAATTCTTTGTCAGCAATCCAAATTTTTTATGTGTGTGTGTGTGTGTGTGTGTGTGTGTGTGTGTGTAAAATAGAGCCTGCGTATTTTGGTAACCCTGAAGACTAGATTAAGATATTCCGTCTTTAAGACAGTTCCATGAGGGCTAGCAACTTGCTTCTTAAAAAGAAAAACAAAACACCCTAATTTCCAGAGGTTGAATTTGGCCTGGGCATAGGATATTCAGTAGCTCTTGAACTTTGCTGCGTGTTTCTGTGGAAGCAGAACTTTGAAATGCTTGTATGCATCCAGTTGTTCTCTTGCAAAGGGAAGGCGTGTCAAAATGGTGGCTTTCTGTTTAATGTGATTAGTTGATCCATACAGGTAGTCCTTGGCTTACGACCACAATTGAACCCAAGATTTCTGTTGGCTACGTGAGAAATTTGTTAAGGGAGCTTTTGCCCCATTGTACGACCTTCCTGGCCACTGTTGTTAAGCAAATCACTGCAGCGGTTAAGTTAGTAACCCGGTCGTTAAGTGAATCTGGTTTCCCCCCCCATCGACTTTGCTTGTCAGAAAGCCTCAAAGGGGGATGACGTGTTCCCGGGACACTGTAATCCATTATAAATGTGAGTCAGCTGCCAAGTGTCTGAATTTTGATCCCATGACCACGGAGATGCTTCAGTGGTCGGTAAGTGTGAAAAACAGCCATAAGCTACTTTTTTTAAAAATGCGGTTGCAACTTTGAACAGTCACTAAATGTCGTAAGTCGAGGACCACCTGAATTACGGTTCTTGTTAAATTTTGCCAAAGTTATTGGCAGATAACTTTCTTTAAAAAAAATATCCAATGTTTTTATTGCCAGAGCACGAAGTCACGTATGCTGAATGACAAGATAGTTTGCCTATTGGCAAATTAGCAACCTAGAACTAAGGAGAAATTTCCTGACAGTGAGAACAATTAACCAGTGGAACTACTTACCTTCAGAAGCGGTGAATGCTCCAACACTGGAAGTTTTTAAGAAGAGATTGGACAGCTATTTGTCTGAAATGGTATAGGGTTTCCAGCCTGAGCAGGGGGTTGGACTAGATGACCTCCAAGATCCCTTCCAACTATTATTATTATTATTATTATTATTATTATTATTATTATTATTATTATTATTATTATTATTATTATTATTATTATATAGGAAGACCTCTGGAGAATTATTCATGGGGGGGGCCTGGGACTGGATTATGATCGCTCTAAGCTTCGTGCAATCTGGACTCCTCTTTATGTGTCGTGCTTATAGGTCTGATCGTTGTTCTGCAATCCCAGGGTTCTGGAGCTGCTTTTGTGGCTTGTGCCGAAGCAACACAGTTGGCTAAACAAGCCATCATGGGCCGGTTGGCACATTGCGTGAGGCTGCTGTGCCAAATGGGTGCTTGGAAGCCTCATTCCAGAGCAGGGCAGAGCTGGAACCTGCGTCAAGAAGTTCCAGAGTGTTAATGGGATGGTATAAGCCTCAAAAGGATTTAAAATAGTTTTTCTTAACCTTGGCAGCTTTAGGAGTTGCGGACTTCAACTCCCAGAATTCCCCAGCCGGCAAGGTTCTTTAAAGTATGTCTTATTGTAAATATAAGAGCTGTGATAATGCCGTGGCTAGCATGCAGTACTGCAGGCTACCTCTGCTAATTGCCAACTGCCAGCATTTCGGCAGTTCGATTCTCACCGGCTGAAGGCTGACTCAGCCTTCCATCCTTCCAAGGTCAGTAAAATGAGGAGCCAGATTGTTGGGGGCAAGAGGCTGACTCCGTAAACTGCTTAGAGAGGTCTGTCTGTCTGTCTGTCTGTCTGTCTGTCTGTCTATATATCTCTTCCATGGTGGTGCAGTAGTTAGAATGCAGTATTGCAGGCTGACTCTGCCCACAGTCTGGAGTTCGATCCTGACCGGCTCAGGGTTGACTCGGCTTTCCATCTTTCCAAGGTCAGTAAAATGAGGAGCCAGATTGTTGGGGCAAGAGGCTGTCCCTGTAAACAGCTAGAGAGGGCTATAAAGCACTGTGAAGCGGTATATACATCTAAGCGCTATTGATATTGCCATTCCTTCATTCAATCCATCAACAGATGGCGCTGTGATGGCGCATTGGTAAGAATGTAGTGTTGCAGGCTGACTCTGCCCACTACCAGGAGTTCGATCCTGACTGGTTCAAAGTTGACATGGCCTAGAATCATCTCGGCAAGCAAGGCAGTGAAGCCAGACAGATAGAGAGATAGACAGACTGTCAGGACCCACCCCAATCCACGTCTTAGGAAAACAAAAAACTCTTGGAGTCAGTTCTAGTCCACAAGGAATTTTTACTAGGACATGCTTGGTTGTGGAAATCCAAGACAGGACTTGGTATTGTTTTACAGATTGAAACTTTATAAAGGGTTCCCGGTTCAACCCCCCTTCCCTCAACCCCATTTGGTCAGCCCCCCATCATTTTACTTCGTGTCATCCCTTTTGTGGGAAAAAGGGAACTTCGAATCTTTATGGTTATTGCCTCCTTCCTTTACAGATTCAAATGAAGACACAGGCCAGATGCCTCCTTCCCTAACCCTCCCCTTTGTTCCCCCAGTTCAAAAGGTTTCCCTTGGTCTTTGAAATAACCTAAGGCAGGCTGAATCCACATCCGCTCCTCCTTCCTCGGGAGATGGCAGAATCCATGGGGGGGGGGGGATAATGTTTTAAACATACATTTATGAATGTGATATAAATGGATTTTGACACAGACAGACAGACAGACAGGAGCTAGAGAGCAACAGAGAGAAGAGAGACAGATTCAGAGAAAGAGTAGAGCCATCAGCATTCAAGATTCCAGGGGTGTATTCCAGGGGTGTATTCCAGGGTGTATTCCAGGGGTGTCAAACTCAATTTCATTGAGGGCCGCATCAGCATTGCGGTTGCCCTCAGGGGGGCAGGTGGGTGTGGCCTGGGTGGGCGTGGCCTACTGGGTGGGTGTGGCCAGAGTGCATATGGCCTACTGGCGTGGCCAGCTCTACATCGTTGGCATCAAGGGTGCCTATGGGGCCTGGGCAGGAGTGGGGCAGATCTGAGGGTCTCTGGCAGAAGGAGGGTCTCTGGGCCAGGGCCAAGGCAGTGGGGGCTGTTCCCTCACTGTTTCCAGGATGGCTTCGCGGGCCGCATGAAACCACTTCGCGGGCCGGATCTGGCCCCCGGGCCTTGTGTTTGACATGTCTGCCTTATTAGAACAGGGATGTCCAACACTGGCAACTTCAAGACTTACGGACTTCAATTCCCAGAATTCCCCGTGCTGGTTATTGAAGTCTGGGTGTTGAAGTCCACATATCTTAAAACAGCCAGCTTTGAAAAACCTTGATCCAGATTATGTAAAGACGTTCACCATTTCACCTCTAGAAGGGCATTCTGCTGTTTCTACCTCACAGGGGTGTTGTTTGGTTCCCTGCCTGCAAAGGAGAGTTAGCCCTTGACCGATGACTACAATTGGAGCCAGAATCTTCATTGCTAAGGAAGGCGGTTGTTAAGTGAATCAAGGCCCAATTAGGACCTTTTGGACCACCTTCGTTAAGCGAATCTGCAGGGCTTAAGTGAATCCACGTGGCCATTAAGCGAATCCGATTACCTAATCAGAAGGCAGTTCAAAAATGATGTTGTAGAGGAGAGGGTACGTCTAGAAGAAGTTTTGCACGATACGATAACCCTATTTTGAGTATAAATGGGTTGTATAAATTGTCCTAGGAACCAATAAAAGAAAAATAAGCCTGAGGTCTCCAGATACCAGGACGCTGGATGCAAAATGACAGGAATTGGGAGGGACCTTGGAGGTCTTCTAGTCCAACCCCCTGCTCAGGCAGGAAACCATATACCATTTCAGACAAATACCTGTCCAGTCTCTTAAAATCCTCCAGTGTTGGAGCATTCACAACGTCTGGAGGCAAGTAGTTCCACTGGCTAATTGTTCTCACTGTCAGGAAATTTCTCCTTAGTTCTAGGTGGCTTCTGACCTTGATTAGTTTCCATCCATTGCTTCTTGTAGGCATCTCACTTAGAATAGAATAGAATAGAATAGAATAGAATAGAATAGAATAGAATAGAATAGAATAGAATAGAATAGAATAGAATAGAATAGAATAGAATAAATCATGGAATGGAATGGAACAGAACAGAACAGAATAATTGTAGAATGGAATAGAATAGGGTAGAGTAGAGTAGAATAGAACAGAACAGATTGTAGAACGGGACGGGACGGGACAGAATAGAATAGAATAGAATAGAATAGAATAGAATAGAATAGAATAGAATACAATACAATACAATACAATACAATACAATACAATACAATACAATACAATACAATACAATACAATACAATACAATACAATACAATACAATAGAACTGGAAGGGACCTTGGAGGTCTTCTAGTCCAGCCCCTTGCTCAAGCAGGAGAACCTATACCGTCTCAGACAGCTGGATGTCTAGTCTCTTCTTAGTTTCCATCTGTTGCTTTTTGTAGGCATCATCCATACAGGTTCTCAGTGACTGCTGGCCTAGACTTGTGAGAAGGTCACCACGACAAGGTGGCCATCCAAAGGTGCAGATCCCAGAGAACCAGTTCATCGGATCCTGGGCAGAGTTGGATCGAGTGTAATGGGGCTCCGACTGACGCTTCTTTTTCCCTCTGCCCTACAGAAAACCGACGGAGAAGGCAGGGATCGACGAAGTCATGGCTGCCGCAGTCCTCACCAGCCTATCCACGAGCCCCGTGGTGCTGGGCCATCACCCCAATGGTTTCAGTGCAGGTATGCCTCAACTGGGAGGGGAAGAGGTCAATCAGGGTCGATGGGGGTCTGATATACTGATAGCCCTCGACTTACGATCGCAGTTGAGTCTGTGTCGCTAAGTGAGACATTTGTTATGTTATTTTTGCCCCGTTTTATAACCTTTCTTCCCTCTGTTATTAAGTGAATCACTGCAGTTGTTAAGTTAGTAACATGGTTGTTAAGCGGATCTGGCTTCCCCCTTGACATTGTTTGTCAGATGCTCACAAAAGGAGATCACAATGGCTCCAGGAAACAGCAACCGTGATAAATAGGAGCCAGTTGTCAACTTCAATCACTTGACCAGGAGGATGTCGTGCGGGTCGAAAATGTCACAAGTCACTTTTTTTCAGCGTCATCGTAACTTCAAACGGTCACAAAATGAACTGTTTGCAACATCCAGCTGGAGGATCCGAAGAAATAACCAGCTTTATTCCATTTCCGAAAATCTTACGGTTTATTGAAGACATGGCGTGGCTACTGCCGAAGTGAAATTCACTCTGAGGTTCCGGGACCACCAGATGATAGAATTAAACCCTACTCTCTTCGGCCAAGCCCTTTGCCTTTTCACGTCGTCCTTGTAAACAACGTCACTTTGTTATGGGAACCGTCCGCTTCTCTTCCACACCTGCGGCAGTGTCCTTGGAAGTGGTTCAGGCTCTCGTCGTCTTCAGCAGGGTTTCATTTCTCCAGCTAAACACTTCTAAAGCAACACTTCCCCACCCCACCCCCAACTCTAATGGCAAGTCGAAAGGAAGAGGCATGTAGCTGCCAAAGTGTCATTCTTGACACTGTTCTAAGTCATTGTTGAACAGCCCCCCCTTTCCCTTAAGGCAGTGTTTTGTCCACCTTGGCAAGTTGACGCTGGGTGTGTTCTGTACCAGCCTGCTACCGGCCCTGCAGAAAAGGCAGGGACAACCCCTTTTACAAGAAGGCAAGAGGCTGGAATTACGCCTGCCAAATTTATTGCTACAAAAACAAATAGAACAAGACACGAACCAAGAAACAGGAGCTTTTCAAGCGGTTGCCTTCAGCAAACCAGCCCTCCCACGCATTCCCCCTTAAATACAGTTCAGGGCGTGGCTTCTCTCTGCCTCCTTCCGAGGAGCCCCATTGCCTTCCTCTGTTTACTCCTGATTGACTGCCTCCTGCGTCGGGCGTCCTTGAACAGGGCCAGCTGTGGGTCATCTTCATCCACGCTGTCAGGCTCACACAGCTGGGTCTGTGTCGTGACCAGGTGTGAGGGGCCTGGCTGAGGGCTCTCATCAAGCTGTCCAACCCCCTCAGCAAGCTCTTCAACACCCCCATCCTCCTCCTCTGAGTCATCCGACCCAACTGCCGAACCCACAGGCTGACCCTGAATCACAACAGGGTGGACTGCAACTCCCAGCATTCTCTTATGGTCTTAAAACTTCTGGCAGGAGGCAGGGAACCGTGGCAACTTTACGACCTGTGGAGTTCAGCTCCCAGAATTCCTGAGCCAGCTGTGCTGGCTCCACAAGTCATACAATTGCTCTAGTTGCCCACCCTTGCTCTTTGGCATGTCTGATACAAAGCCTGTATCGGCCTTAAAACTTGGGGTCTGTTTCTCCTTCTCGCTTACTATTCCCAACTCTTGAATAACAGTCTCAAGCTAAGATTTGGGGTGGCGAGAATATTTTCCACCCGAGGGTGGGGGTGGGGGGGAAAGAGAGCGAGAGAGATTAAAGTTCTAAATATAAACATCTGCCATGCAGTATGTGTTGTTTATGACTCTTGGCTGGTTTTGTGTGCTTTTGTTATTTATAGGTTCCCCTACCGTAAAAAAACAAAAAAACACCAATTCCAAAACGATTTTGGTGTCTCATAACAATTTTGAAGTGCCCCAGTGAAATAAAATTAATAGGAACGAAACCAAATTGAAGAAAACAATGCAGGGAATTAAGGATGTGTTGTTGTGGTGTTTTGTGATACACGGGAAAAGCTTCCTGGTGCTAAGATCTGCCCCTGAATAACAGAGTCGGAAGGGACCTTGGAGGTCTTCTAGTCCAACCCCTTGGCACAGGCAGGAGACCCCACCATTTCAGACAAATGGAAATCTTGAAAATCTCCAGTGTTGGAGCATTCACAACATCTGAAGGCAAGCCGTTCCACTGATTAATTGTTCTAATTGTCAAGAAATTGCCCCTTAGTTCAAGGTTGCTTCTCTCCTTGATGAGTTTCCATCCTTTACTTCTTGTCCTGCTTTGCAATCATCTAGCTGTGTAGTTGGGAACAATCCATCTTTAGAAATTTGAAGGAAAAGCTGGCCAGCCATATCAACAACTGGTTCTCTTGCCCATTGCTGAGGTTGGATTGCCTCAGTGTTTTTCAAACTTGGCAACTTGAAGACAGTTGGACTTCAACTCCCAGAATCCCTCAGTCCCCATGGCTGGCGGTGGAATTCTGGGAGTTGAAGTCCATCCCTCTTAAAGAGGCTGAGGTTGAGGACAACTGGACTAGATGTTCCTTGAGCTCTCTCCCAACTCTATCATTCTAGGTCAGGGGGAGGCAACCTTGGCTCTTTTATGACTTGTGGACTTCAATACCCAGAATTCCTGAGCCAGCCATGCTGACTCAGGAATTCTGGGAGTTGAAGTCCACAAGTCATAAAAGTGCCAAGGTTGCCTACCCCTGCTCTAGGCCTTTAATCACAGTGTCCTGGGGCTCACGTGCTCCCCTTTTGCGACCTTCTGCCAAGCAAAGTCAGTGGTGCAGCCGGATTCACTTAACAACCGTGTTACCAACTTAACGGCAGTGATTCACTTAACAGGGATGGCAAGAAAGGTGGCACAACGGGGCATAACTCAATCACTCTCTTGCTTAACAGCAGAAATTTGGGGCTGAGTTTGTGGTTGTAAATTGAGGACTTCCTGTTGAACTTTATGCCCAGGCATCTTGATTGTTCACGCTGGACGCCTTCTGCCCTCACCACCTGTTTTTTTCCCCCCGCGACAGAAATGAACTGTGACGCGTGGAAAGAAGCTCCCGCTAGGTCTTCCAGCTGCTCCAGCAGCAACCACAGCGGAGACGGGAGCTGGGATCCCCCGAGCGACCTTTCCACCCCCTCCACCCCTTCGCCACCCCTGACCGCCGACATCACGACCAGCATCCTGTCTTCCCTGCAGTCTGAACTGGAGGAAACAGAAGCCACGCAGTTTCTCTTTGGGGAACCCGTCCCCAGGAAGAGGAAGGTGAGAAGAGATCCGAGGGTGGTGAGGAAAGCTTCTCCAGGTTTGAGCCCGTGTGAAGGTTGCCTGATTATCCCAGAAATTTGGAGACGGTTACCAGCATCAAATTCCTGGTGTGCAGCTAACGGGTAGGCTGGCTTGGTCGCTGAACAGCGAGACCCTGGTGAAGCAGGCACGGCAGCGCCTGCAATTTTCTGCGTCGCATGAGAAAAGCACATCTTCCTTCCTCTGTCCTCACCACTTTCTGCAGAGGGACGATCGAGAGCATCCTGTCATACAGCATCACAGCCTGGTTTGGAAGCATCCCTACTGCGGACAGGAAGGCGCTGCAGAAAGTGGTGAGGACAGCTGAAAAGATGATTGGCAGTTCAGTCCCATCCAGGACATGGCATATAAGCAATGCTGGAGCAAGGTCTGCAGAATTGTCTGGGACACGACACACTCTCTTCACAACCAGTTTTCCTTGTTCCCTTCTGGGAGGAGGGGGCTCCGTGGTATCTGAAGCAGAACATCCCGATTCTGCCACAGTTTCGCTCCACACAGTATCAACCTTGTGAACTCTCTAGCTTCCTCTTTCTGTTATGTATTCAAGATGGACAGTGATTAATATTTAGATGTATGTATATGTAAGGGTGTAGGTATATACAGGTGTGCTATATAGCGTGTTTATAGGTGTGTTATGTGTGTGTGTGCACTTTTGAGAGCAGGCAGCAGAATTTCATTTTTAACATGTGCCAGTGTGCCCACAGTAAAAAATGACAATAAAAGTGATCTATCTTTTTTTTTACTGAAAAGTTTTACAGTACATTATATTTTTAACAAAACAAAACAAAACCCCTCCCCACCCCCTCCCCTCTCCCCAACCCTCCCCAACACCTCCCTCCCTCCCCCTCCCCCTCCCCCCTCCCCGACTTCCCAGAGCTAAATACAAGGTATAAAAGTACAAACAATCATAGTCTACCATATGCAAACAACAATAAACTATTAAATCTATCGCACTTTAACTCTTATAAAATAACTACAAGCCATATAAATATCACATCAATACTTATTCAAATGCTAAATGAAACTTTTTAGTCCCATATTTATTCTGGATATAATCAATCCATCTCCACTCCACAAAATATCTCTGTTGCGAATGGTCTTTCAAATACGCTGAGATCTTTGCCATTTCCGCCAGGTTGGAAACTTTTAAAGTCCATTCTTCTATAGTCGGCAGTTCTTCCTTCTTCCAATATTGCCCTACTAAAAGTCTTGCTGCCGTAATTAAATTCAACATCAACTTGTCCACAACAGTAGTGTCAGTAATAATACCCAGTAAAAACAATTGCGGACAAGATCTATCTTATCTCTTGCTGTGATGCTGTGTGAGAAAGAGGACCGGAGGAAAGGAGAATGAGATAAGAGACAGCAGAGCCCCCAGCAGAATAAATAGGCAGCAGGACTAGTGGCTTAAAAGGGACCCTCCTCAATTTCCTTTGAAATACTTTTTTTTTATTCTATTCAGAAGCTTAAAATACAAACTCCCCCTCCCCCCAGAAACAAAACGGGTTTAGACAAAAAATATTGGGGGGAAATGTGAATCAAAAGACACAAAACAAACATACATATTTCCCCCCCCGCCACCCAACTGAATACTGATAAAATTATTGCAACAATGATAACTTTTTCCCCTTGCGAATAGGGTCCCAAAAAATTATAAACCTCTACATCTATTTGCAACCAATTTGACCCGTTATGCGTCTTATCTATTTTTGAGTGTGTGTGTTTGTGCGATGGGAGCTGAGCGTTTACTGGCTGGATGCCCTTCCTGACACCTACGTGGAGTTCACAGCAGATATTCTTTCTTTGGGCCCTGGGAGAGAAAAATCTGCCACTAGCTAGGATTGAACTCTCAAACTAAACTTCCGAATGAGAGGCAAGCATCTTCAGCAGTAGGCCACCATGCTACTCATCATGCGCGCGCGCGCACACACACACACACACACACCTTCAAAGCCATCTGTTAACCACCTGTTGTTGTTATTAATTTGTAAAGTCTGCAACAGCTTCTTATCTGTCACCAATCACCTCAGTTATTATATTTGATCCATCCAGGTCAAATAGCCTCATTTGACTTTTAATAATAAAACTTTTCCTTAAGATTTTTAATTAGGAATTTCCCCAACAATTGCATCTCGTTTCCCTGTTGTAAACAGAGTTTCTGTATACAGGTAGTCCTCACCTTACAACAGTTCACTTAGGGACTGTTCAAAGTTGCAACAGCACTGAAAAAAGTTGACAGGAACGTTTTTCACACTTAGGACCATTGCAGGATCCCCGTGGTCACATGATTGCAATTCAGACTCTGGGCCACATGACACAGATTCAGTGGCTTGGAATCACGTGATCCCCTTTTGTGACCTTTTGACAAGCAAAGTCAACGGGGAAGCCATACCCACTTAACAACGGGGTCACTAACGTGGCAGGTGCAGAGGTTCACTTGACAATGAGGGCAAGAAAGGTTGCAAAGTGGGGCAGAACACAACGCCTGTGTCACTTGGCAACAGAAATTTTGAATTCAGTTGTGGTTGTATGGCGAGGACTACCTATAATCCGAAGCACAACTTTCATCTGGTCAAGAAAGCCCTGTCCATCTGTTATCAATTCCATTGTTGCTGAGAATGGAATGGAATGGAATGGAATGGAATGGAATGGAATGGAGTAGAATGGAATAGAATATGGAATGGAATGGAATGGAATGGAATAGAATATGGAATGGAATGGAATGGAATGGAATGGAATGGAATGGAATGGAATGGAATGGAATGGAGTGGAATGGAATAGAAAATGGAATGGAATGGAATGGAATGGAATGGAATGGAATGGAATGGAGTGGAATGGAATAGAAAATGGAATGGAATGGAATGGAATGGAATGGAATGGAATGGAATGGAATGGAATGGAATGGAATGGAGTGGAATGGAATAGAAAATGGAATGGAATGGAATGGAATGGAATGGAATGGAGTGGAATAGAATATGGAATGGAATGGAATGGAATGGAATGGAATAGAATAGAATAGAATAGAATAGAATAGAATAGAATAGAATAGAATAGAATAGAATAGAATAGAATAGAATAGAATAGAATAGAATAGAATAGAATAGAATTTACAGAATAGAATAGGAATTACCGAATAGAATAGAATAAAAATTAGAGAATAGAATTAAAGAATAAAATAGAATAGGAATTACAGAATAGAATAGAATAGAATAGAATAGAATAGAATAGAATAGAATAGAATAGAATAGAATAGGAATTACAGAATAAAATAGAATAGGAGTTACAGAATAGAATAGAATAGGAATTACAGAAAATAGAATAGAATAGAAATTACAAAATAGAATTACAGAATAAAATAGAATAGGAATTACAGAATAGATTAGATTAGATTGGAACGGAACAGAACAGAACAGAATAGAATAGAATAGAATAGTGTTAAGGAATTTGTTGTGCAGAGGTCTCCTTGTGCTACCAAAGAGTTGCACAGACAAGGAAGGGCACTGAGAGCAGTAAAAGTCACACAAGAATACACTGAGTTATAAAAACAAAAAGTAGTTTACTTTAAGGTGGTGTAAGAACAAAAATGCACAGTCAAAAATAAACAGTCCAGGTCATAAACAATAGCAACAGTCCAAGTAGTAATCCAAACTACAAAGTCTTCTTACCGGTCCAGAGGTCAATACACAGTTCAGGTTTACAACAGTAGTAAACCAACAGCAGAGCAAAAACAGTAACAGTAGAAAGCAGTGAATTCAGAGAGAGAGAGAAGCTACGTTCCTAGCTTCCTCTTATGGCCATGAGAACACTTACACACCCATTGGCCAATTAACTTCTTAAAGCCATAGCATTATGGTTAATATATTTTCAACCCAACATTGTAGGCTAACACCATATGCCTAACATTCTCCCCTTTGGGTAGAATAATATATAACTCTTACAATCTTATGCACATTCTTTCACAATTAACATTGTGTTTCACAGCACTTTGTACCTTCGTAAAATGGTCTGCAATATTTACATCAGATGAACAATACTCTAGCTGTATTAATTTATCCTTGACACATTGTCTGACATTTAAATAACGAAGATCAGTATGTTTAGATCTTGTTCTTACTGCAGCATTATTAGCCATCTTTATTGCAGCTTGATTGTCCTCATATACAATAAATGGATCATTTACATTTAAACCCATATCTAACAATAGTTGTTTGTACACTAGCAGTTCTGTACATAACACTGATAGACATGAAAATTCAGCCTCCATTGTAGACAAGCTTATGTGTTTTTGCCTAATAGACTTCCATCCAATCAAAGAATCACCCAACATTACAGCCAACCCTGAGGTAGATTTACGACTGTTTGAATCAGAGGCAAAACTCGCATCTGCATATGCAGTAAGGATTAACTCACGATTTGGCTCTAGATATAACGAGTAGTGAATAGTCTGTTTCAAATACCTTAATACTCGTTTAGCTGATTGCCAGTGTCTAACAGTTGGATTATTGTTGTACCTAGCTAATTGATTTACACAGTAAGAAATATCAGGTCTAGTCCAATTACTCAGATACATAAGACTTCCTATCAAAGATTGGTACATAGTCTTATCAAATACAGGACTCTCCACATTAGTGTCCTTAAAATCCATAGCCATCAGAGTTTTTGCTGGTTTACACATTTCCATATTGTATCTCTTTAATAACTGAGATATCTTACTGGCTTGCGACACCTTAAAACCCCTATTTGTTTTCACAATATCTAACCCCAAATAGTGGCTAATTTCTCCAAGATTTCTAATTGTGAATTTATTTTGCAATCTTGAAATGATAGTTTGTGCTTCTAACTCAGTTTTTGTTATTATTGCAATATCATCTGTGAATAATAAAATAAAAGATAATGCTCCGTTGTGTTCCCTTCTAAACAAACAAGGATCAGCATTACTGGCTACAAAACCTATTGCACTTAACTCATTTACTATACATTTGTTCCACTCATAGCCTGATTGTTTCAATCCATAGAGGCTTTTCTTTAATTCCCAACAATCATGGTCTCTATCACTGGTCAATCCTGGTGGTATTCTTAAATAAATAGTATGTTGCAATGGAGCATGTAGATATGCAGTTTCAACATCTACATGGTTAACCATATATTGGTTTTTAGCCGCCCATACTAAAGCTGCTCTTAAAGTAGTTGCCCTTAGACTGGGTGCAAACACTTCGTCATAATCCTCAGTAGTTTGGGCAAAACCTTGTGCAACCAAACGTGCCTTATGGGTTATAGTTCCATCTACTCCTTTCTTTATCTTATATATCCATTTACAACCTATAGCTTGCTCACCAGGTGGCAGTTTTGCTTTCTGATAAACCTTAAGATTCTGCAAAGACTTCAACTCCCTGTTCATTGCAGCTTTCCATGATGCCTGTTCCTTTTCAGGATACATCCTGATCTCATCATAGTTAGAAGGTACTGAACTAACTTGACATATTACACTGGCTTCATAGCGATCAGGTGGATGTCTGATGCGCGTTGAACGCCAAGGAATTACAGGGTTTTGAGTTTCTGACTCCTTTCCTTCCTCTGATTCATTTTTTATCTCCCCTATCTCCTCTTCATCTTTCATATTTACAGGAGATGCATTATCATTACTAGTTACGTTATCAGAGGAGTCCTCAAACACTAGAGGATCAGTATTAACAGTTTCTTGCTCTAACCTATCCCAACCAACGTGCTCAAGGAATTTTGCACATGCACTGTTATATACATTAGTTGTGCCTCGTTCCCAGAAACGATAGGATCTATGGTTAGCTTCGTAACCTACAAAGTATAATTGCCTAGCCCTATGTTGGCCTTTACTCCTGAGTTGTGCAGGAATGTGGACCCAAGCTGGGGTGCCAAACGTGTGCAGGTAATCAAGGTTTGGTCTTCTACCATGCCATATAGTATATGGTATTTTACCAGTAGAAGTATTAACAACTATATTCAGAACATGGTTTGCACATTTTGCTGCCTCCCCCCACAGTCTATCTGTTAAGCCAGAATCTCTTAACATGGTTCTAATCATGGCTTGTAACGTTTGCCCACGTCTCTCAACAAATGCATTATGTTGAGGCCTATAAGGGGCTGAACGTTTATGCTCAATGCCAGCTGATTGTAGCATATCAACAAAACGCTTGTTTGTAAATTCAGTACCATTATCAGTAATTATGCACTGAACCTTTCTCTTTGTTTTTCTCTCCACGAACTTCAGCCAGTTTGCAAATTGTTGGAAAGTATCTGCCTTTGACTTAAGCAGATAACAAAAACCATATCTAGAGTAGTGGTCCAATATACTTAAAACATAACATGACCCTCCTAAACTTGGTTTCATGGGTCCAATTAAATCAGCAAACACAACTTCCAAAGGTACAGTTGTTTTGAAGCTGTTTATCCTGTTTGCCGGACTTGCCTTACTCTTTTCCTGATTACAGGCATTGCAATTCAAATACTTACTACATGGCTTCAGTTTAACTCCCTCTACTAATTCCACTGTTTTACGTAGTGAGTTAAAGTTTACATGCCCTAACCGCCTATGCAATAAATGTATACATTCATCATGTGGCTTCTTGTTCTCACATATTGAGTTAGCTTTAACTGTACTAACCTGGTTACTTGTGAGAACGAATAAACCATTTTTCAAATTAGCAGTTACACAGGTTCCATTCCTCTCAATAGTGCATTGCTCCCCTCTGAATATTACCACAAACCCAACTTTAACCAATTCCCTTACAGATAACAGGTTGAATCTTAGTTTAGGTATATATAACATAGGTAACTGTTCATCAATGCATGGACAATAGGAATTACCTTCACCAGAGGCCTTCATCCTCCAACCATTGGCCAGTGAAACATATTGGTTGCTGTTTTTCATATTAACAAACCTCTTTTTCACTTTAGTAATGCATTGTGAAGCCCCACTATCAACAACCCACAATTCATTGTTTCTGGATGTTGGTTCACCAGAAATAGCCAAACCAATGCCCTTCTTAGCCTTCCCACTGCTATTCACATTCTGTTTTTTACCCTTTCTACAGAATTTGGCTATATGCCCTCTAGCCCCACAAGAATAACATTTCTTGACGTTGTAAGCAGTGGTGAATTGCTGCTTCTCTCGTGGCTGTGTCTCTCTCAGCTGGTCTCTGTCACGCCTCCTTCTGGACTCTTCCAGCAGTCTCCCAGTAATGTTAGTCAATGTCAGTTCCTCTCTGGTCAGGACTTCCAAAGAAGAAACATATCCATCATAACTCTCATCCAAAGATGACAGAATAATGTAGACCTGATGCAACTCTGAAAAAATCAGCTCCTTTTCATGAAGCTCTTGAAAAGTTGCCTTCATGTAATTTAAATGGGTCAGCATATCTCCATTCTTCTGCAGACGAGCCCTAAACAGCTTACGTGTAAGGTGTATATGTGCACCCACACTGTCACGAACATAAAGCCTTCGCAAAACATCCCAACACCTTGCAGCAGACTCCTCACCACGAATATGGACAAGCTGCTGGTCATTCAGTGTTAGTCCAATAATGCAAAGAGCTTTCTCATTGCTTCTTTTAAAGTCGTCTAACTTCTTTGCATCCTCTTCATCATCTGGATCCCAAGCAGTAGTATCTGGTGGGTTATTTACAACAGCCCATAGTCCTTCCTTGCGCAAAAGCAAGCAGCATTTTGTGGACCAGGAAACATAGTTTGTCCCATCCAACCGGGTTATCCAGGAGATGCCTGACAACAGTTCTTGTGCCATTTTACACCAAATAGCTAACACAAACTCAGCTAGGAATACTGTGTGTACTTACTCTCAGTACAGGCCTGGGCCCATAACCAGTGTTATGGAATTTGTTGTGCAGAGGTCTCCTTGTGCTACCAAAGAGTTGCACAGACAAGGAAGGGCACTGAGAGCAGTAAAAGTCACACAAGAATACACTGAGTTATAAAAACAAAAAGTAGTTTACTTTAAGGTGGTGTAAGAACAAAAATGCACAGTCAAAAATAAACAGTCCAGGTCATAAACAATAGCAACAGTCCAAGTAGTAATCCAAACTACAAAGTCTTCTTACCGGTCCAGAGGTCAATACACAGTTCAGGTTTACAACAGTAGTAAACCAACAGCAGAGCAAAAACAGTAACAGTAGAAAGCAGTGAATTCAGAGAGAGAGAGAAGCTACGTTCCTAGCTTCCTCTTATGGCCATGAGAACACTTACACACCCATTGGCCAATTAACTTCTTAAAGCCATAGCATTATGGTTAATATATTTTCAACCCAACATTGTAGGCTAACACCATATGCCTAACAAATAGAATAGAAATTACAGAATAGATTTACAGAATAGAATAGAATAGAATAGAATAGAATAGAAATTACAGAAAATAGAATAGAATAGAATAGAATAATAACTTTATTGTCACTTTGAATGTATACTAATCAGCATACATTAAAATGAGATTTCATTGCATACAGCTCTCAAAGGGTAACCATCTCCAATATACACTGCATAAACGTGACCAAAATAAATAAACAAATTGAATTCTGCATATAATATGCATTTCTCTCTAGAGTCAGGTTCGCCAGGTGTTTGACCAAAGGTAGAACTTGAATCTCCAGGAGGGCCTTTGGAATCCTGAGACGGGATGAGTGGTCCAATTTGGGTGGCACCGCCAGACCTAAACTGCATGTTTTCATGTTACAGAACTCCACAAAGGTGATGTTCAAGTGCTTGTGGAAGAGCTGTGGGAAAGTTCTCAGCAGTTCCTCAGGGATGCAGAAGCACATCCGAGCCGTTCACTTGGGGTAGGTCAGCCTCTCGGCCCTTTGGAGGACACGTCTGTGTGGTGGCGAGCATGACTAGGTTGACTTCACAGAAGGAGTTCCCACCTGGCTTCACACAGCTGTGTGAAAAAAGTAAAGTTCTACATTTAGGCAAGAAAAACCAAATGTACAGGTGTAGTATAGGTGGTACCTGGCTCAATAGCAGCAACTGTGAGAGGGATCTCGGAGTCCCAGTGGACCATCCCTTAAATAGGAGCCAGCCGTGTGCTGCAGCTGCCAAATAAGCCAACACAGTGCTAGGCTGCATTAATGGAGGGATAGAATCAAGATCACGTGAAGTGTTAATACCACTTTACAACGCCTCAGTAAGGCCACACTTGGAATATGGCATCCAGTTTTGGTCACCACGATGTAAAAAAGATGTCGAGACTCTAAAAAGAGTACAGAGAAGAGCAACAACTATGATTGCGGGACAGGAGGCTAAAACATGATAAATGGTTCCAGGAATTGGGTATGTCTAGTCTAATGAAGAGAAAGACGAGGGGGTGACATGATAGCAGCCTTCCAGTATCTCAGGGGCTGCCTCAAAGAAGAGGGAGTCAAGCTACTCTCCAAAGCGCCCGAAGGCAGGACAAGAAGCAATGGATGGAAACTAGTCAAGGAGAGAAGCAACCTAGAACTAAGGAGAAACTTCCTGACAGAACAATTAACCAGGGGAACAACCTGCCTCCAGAAAAAAAGCTGTGAATGCCCCAACACTGGAAATGTTTAAGAAGAGACTGGACAGCCATTTGTCTGAAATGCTATAGGGTTTCCTGCCTGAGCAGGGGGTTGGACTAGATGACCTCCAAGGTCCCTTCCAACTTCATTACTATTATCGACTAAGGCTTAATGTGGTTTGTTTTTATTCTGCACCAAGTCATCTTGGTGAAATCAGGTCGTGGACCTGTTGAGTTCTGCATGCTGCATCTTGTGACGGCTACTGGACGACCTCCAGAAGCTCACAAAGTTTGGGGTGGGGGAAAGAAGGAGACTGAGCCGCCTTGTCCACCATTGCTGCTAGCAGCAAGACTAAAGTAGATTGACTGTGATTCAGAATGAATACAAAGCCCTCAATAATCACAGCCAGGGACAACCGAGTCTTCATGGATTCCCCTTTTGAAGCCATCTCGATAGGGTTCCAGTAGAACCGTCAGCCACCAGATGCTTCTTCCTGGGAGGGCTTTACGTAGAGGGGGTGCCATGGTTGAAGAGACCCCATTATTTACAGCCACCTGCCTTGCTTCCTTTGAGGAGGACGTCTGAAGGAGAGGCCACAAAGATTTTGAATGGTTGGGCAGTAGCTTCACTCAGGTGGGAGTTATGCATGGGCCAAGGACTGTTGGTTGAGATGATGCTAGAGAAACACTGAGATGATACCAAAGTAGAGTAGAGTAGAATAGAATAGAATAAACAGATTGTAGGATAGGATAGGATAGGATAGGATAGGATAGGATAGGATAGGATAGGATAGGATAGGATAGGATAGGATAGGATAGGATAGGATAGAATAGAATAGAATAGAATAGAATAGAATAAACAGATTGTAGAATAGAATAGAATAGAATAGAATAGAATAGAATAGAATAGAATAGAATAGAATAGAATAGAATAGAATAGAATAGAATAGAATAGAATAGAATAGAATCTGGAAGCAGGAGAACCTATACATCTCAGACAAGTGACTGTTAGCCTCTTCTTAAAAATCTCCAGTGATGGAGCGCCCATGATTTCTGGTGGCAAGCTGTTCCACTGGTTAATTGTCCTCACTGTCAGGAGGTTTCTCCTTAATTCCAGGTTGCTTCTCTCCTTGATTAGTTTCCAACCATTGTTTCTTGTCCTACCTCTGGTGCTTTGGAGAACAACTTGAACCCCCTCTTCTTTGTGGCAGCCCCTCAGATACTGGAACGCTGCTATCATGTCTCCCTTATTGCTTCTTTTCTTTAGACTAGCCAAACCCAAGTCCCGGAGCCGTTCTTCGTATGTTTTAGCCTCCAGGCCTTTGATCATTTTAATTGCTCTTCTCTGAACTTTTCCCAAAGTCTCAACATCTTTTTTTGTAGTATGGTGACCAGAGGTGGTTGCAGTATTCCAGGTGTGGTCCCACCAGGGCTTTATAAAAGGGTACTAATACTTTGCGTGATCTTGATTCTAAGAGATTGTGATGACACTAGAAAGGAGAAAGTTGAGATGATATACCAGAAGGGAGAAGGTTGAGGTGATACCTTAAGCACTTCTGCCATGCCTAGGATGATCGTCCGTTGAAGTCCTAGCAGAAGCTTCTACTTTGGGTGCATCTCTTTCCTCGTTGAAGATCCTAAGGCCCCTTTGCTCCCTTTTCCTCAGGAGAAAGGCTGACTTGGATCAGAGTGATGGAGAGGAAGATTTTTACTACACCGAGTTGGACGTCAACGTGGATTCCTTGTCCGACGGCCTCTCCAGCCTGACCCCCGTCTCCCCAACCTCCCCGGTGCCCCCTCCCTTTCCAGTCCCGGAGGAGGTCCAGAAAACTCCGCCTATTCCACTCAACCCCAAGGTTTCCCTGGCGTCTCACCTGAGCCAATCGGCACCCACCGGTCTGGGGCACATCCAAGCTGACCATGCCTATCAGGTGCGTTTCCACTGCCATCCAGAGGAGCTGGCCAAATCAGGTGTCAAACCAGATCCACCTGTGAAGGGGCTACAGGTAGTCCTTGACTTATGACCATAATTGAGCCCCGAATGTCTGCTGCTAAGCGAGACACATTTGTGAAGCGAATTTTGCCCTGTTTTTACGACCTTTCCGGACACACTTGTTAAGTGAACCACTACGGTTGTTAAATTACCGTGTTTTCCCGAAAGTAAGACCCAACAGGAACATTGCTATTGCTTCCTTCAGATATTTCTCCCCCCCCCAATGTCTTCATTTCCCCATGCTGTCGGACCTTTTTGGATCTCCTGGTGGTCTCCCTTCCAGGACTAACTGAAAGTTCTAATCAGGTCGAACCCTCTTTTATAGTTTTTGAGCCCAGCCTGGCTGAGATAAGCGCTGTTTACCTGTTTGGCTCAAGTATAAAAGAAGCACTTTCAAAAGCCCACAAAACGAATGAGCAAATGAACGAATGCTAAGGCCATACTGAGACCGTATTTGTATCGCCTGCAATTCTCCTTCTCAATTCAGGCAGCTTTAATGCAGGAAGAACCAAGCCAAAATACAGCAGGATCACATATGTCACTTAAGGTCCCGAATCTTAAATCTCCGGTTTTCTCTTAAAATACCGTTTCCCCCCGAACATTTTTTTATTTTTTATTTTTTATTTTTTATTTTAATCCCATTTATATCCTGCCCTTCTCCGAAGACTCAGGGCGGCTTACAATTTAAGCACAAACCAATGTGCTTAGCAATAGCCTTCATTCTATGTATATGCCTGCTTATTGGAGCTTTCGGCCCCCGCCAAGCGGCATTATTACAAAGTCAGCTTAATTGCCCCCAACAATCTGGGTCCTCATTTTACCCACCTCGGAAGGATGGAAGGCTGAGTCAACCTTGAGCCTGGTGGGACTCGAACCTGCACTAATTGCAGGCAGCTGGTGTTACTTAAGGAGGCATTAGCCCACTGCTCCACCAAAATAAGACCCAACTGGAACATAAGCCCTTAGCGTGATATTTCAGGACGCTCGTCATATAAGCCCCACCCCAAAAATAAGCCCACTTGAGATCGTCAGCCAGACAGACGCATTTTGTACCGTATTTCCCCAAATAGAAGCTCTAACCTGAAAATAAGGCCCTAACCTAATGCCTGTTTTGGAGCAATAATTAACATAAGACCCAGTCTTATTTTCGTCGGGAACATGGCAGGAACACGGCTATTAAGTGAATCTGGCTTCCCTATTGACTTTTGTTTGTCGGAAGGTCAAGATCACATGACCCCGGGACATTGCAACCGTCATAAAATACAAGCCGGTTGCCAAGCTTCCGAATTTTGACCACGTGACCATGGGGTGTGTGTGTGTTTGCAGCATAAGTGTGGAAGACGGTCATAAGTCACTTTTTCCAGTCCCGTTCTAACTTCGAATGGTCCCTAAACAAGCATAAGTTGAGGACTACCTGTACTTGGTTGTTTTCTGCCTAGAATACAAGAATCTTCCCGGACTGTTTGCCTTCTCTTGGGAACAGCCAGCTAAAGCTCCATAGAGCTTGGTGGGAGGGGGGCCAGGCCTAAGTCTCTTGGACTCGAGGCTAGTTCCCTGCTTGGTCCCTCCTCCTTGCCCTGACTGGTAGTTTCACAACCTTCAGCTTTTCCACCCTTTCGCTTTGAGATGTACCTTTCTGGTTTCAGGCAATGGGTCCTACTGGGGTGTTGGCAGATCTGAAGGCTCCCCCAGCTGGGATGGAAATCAGCATATCGTGGCAGCAGCCAGCCCTTTTCCCGCCAACTCTGCCCCCTGTCCTCTTCAAGAGCCCCTCGGTGAGTAGCGAAAAGGCCACCCCAGATTTTTCCCCCCTCCCCTTGGTCAGAAAGGAGTTGGTTCCAGAGCAAAGGTTAGGACAGGGGTAGGCAACCTTGGCTCTTTTATGACTCGTGGACTTCAACTCCCAGAATTCCTGAGCCAGCATGGGGGAACTATGGCCCCTTCATGACTTGTGGACTTCATCTCCCAGAATTCCTGAGCCAGCATGGCTCAGCATGGAAACCTCTCCCTTTCCCCTCAGCATGGCTAGCTCAGGAATTCTGGGAGTTGAAGTCCACAAGTCATAAAAGAGCCAAGGTGGCCTACCCCTGGCCTAGCCAAACCCAAGACCTGCAGCCATGCTTCATATGTTTTGGTCTCCAGGCCTTGGATCATCCTAGTTGCTTAGTTGCTTAGGACTGGGTTTCCCAGCCCCCGGTCTGTGGACCGGTACCAGGCCACACCATGCCAGCAACCGGTCTGCACAAAGAAGCAAAGCCCCATCTGCGAGATGTAGGCAGCACACAAAACCACACACCCTCCGGTCCGCGGAAAAACCTCTCTCCACGGAACCGGTCCCTGGGGCCCAAAAGGTTGGGGACCTCTGACTTAGGAGACCCTATATCTTAGGGGTCTTCAAACTTGGCCCTTTTAGGACTCGTGGACTTCAACTCCCAGAATTCCTGAGCCAGCATAGCTCAGCATGGAAACCTCTCCTTTTCACCTCAGCATGGCTGGCTGAGGAATTCTGGGAGTTGAAGTCCACGAGTCATAAAAGAGCCGAGGTGGCCTACCCCTGGTTTAGGAGTTTATAGGCCACATGCAGACCCCTCAGATCAACTCCACGGGGGATGACACTTCCCCTGGCCCCGCGGACGGTTGCCTTCCGTTTCATTTACTCACCGCCCTACAGGTAGTCCTCGACTTAACGATCGCAGTTGAGCCTAACATTTCTGTGGCTTAGCGAGAAGTGGTTAAAGTGAGTTTTGCCCTGTTTTACGACCTTCCTGGCCGTAGTTAAGTTAGTAACAGGGTTGTTCAGTGGACCTGGCTTCCGCGTTGACTTTGCTTCTCAGAAGGTCGCAAAAAGGGGGGGGGGTCACGTGACTTCGGGATGCCGCAGCTGTCATAAATACGAGTCAGTTGCCAAGGGTCCGAATTTTGATCACGTGACCGTGGGGAGTGCTGCGACGGTCGTTAAGTGTGGAAAATGGTCATAAAGTCACTTTTCTCAGGGCCGCTGTAACTTCAAACGGTCGCTAAATGAACTGTTGCAAGTCAAGGACTATCTGTAGACTGGTGTGCCTCCACATACTGGTGTCTCCAGTAGTTCTGGTTTGGGAATCTCACCACAACCTCTGGAGGCAAGTAGTTCCGCTGGTTAATTGTTCCCACTGTCAGGAAGTTTCTCCTTAGTTCTAGGTTGCTTCTCTCCTGGATCAGTTTCCATCCGTTGCTTCTTGTCCTGCCTTCGGGCGCTTTGGAGAATAAGCGGAACCCCCCCCTTTTTTTCTTTTTCTTTGGGGCAGCCCCTTAGTCAGCAGAGGAAAGGGACTGTTAGTACACTTCCCAATCATGTTCAGAGGATATAAGTGGTTGTGGGAGGATCCTTGCCTCCCTGGGTTAAGTTCCAGCCTTCTGCTTTAGTGGACTGTGTTCTAATTCTGCTGCCCCCTAACTGCCAAAGGGTTGGCTCCGTAGACGAGAAACTTTGCAGCGCAGGGTTGAACTCTGAGCTTGGTGGTTTTCTTACAGAGATTTTGTTACCGAACTAGGGAACTTCAGTGCAATGCTAATGAAACATCTGCAAGAAAACCACCAAGCTCAGAGAGCACCAAGGGCCCCACAGTCGTCGTTCTCTTCCTCCTCCTCCTCCTCCTCCTCCTCCTCCTCCTCCTCCTCCTCCTCCTCCTCCTCCTCCTCCATCATTCTGCAAACCCCACTCTCTTCTGGCACTGATAATGTTTCCTGGCTGGGTAATGAAACGTCTGCAACAAAACCACCCAGCTCAGAGAGCACCAAGGATCCCGCGGTTGACTTCTTAGCTGCACCATTGAGATCTCCTCCCTCTCCCCTTCCAAAATGACCATCTCTGTTCTTCTTCCTCCTCCTCCTCCTCTTCCACCAGGGCTGCTTGACTCCCATCCGACCTGCCGATTCAGGAGAGAAACACCTGCAAGGCCCCCCTGTATCAGTTGCCAAAGGACAACCATTATTGCCCTCTTCTGTGCCAAAGCCTGCAACAGGCACCAGGTGAGTGGATGCTTCGGGCTTCCTATCACATCTTTTCTCCTCCCTCCCTCCCCTCCCCCCACGTCTGGTATCTCCAGCCCATTCTCTGGGTGACCCTAATGGCCTCTGGCGTTCTCCATGTTTGGCTGAGTCCCTCCGGCCAGACTTTAGAACAGAGGTCCACAACCTACGGGCTGCAGCCCACTACCAGGCCGTGGCCTCTTGGCCACCAGGCAGTGTGAGTGGCTGGCAAGCGCGCATACACGTGTCGTCACGCTTGCCCCCACTTGCGGCGGCACCAGCCTCACTGCGAGCCGTGAATCTTGTGCCAGCGGTAGCCTCGCCGCGATCCTCGCACCGGCGCTGGCAACCCCATTTGCAGAGCACGCATGCTCACGGCCCCCTTGGCGCGCACGCACGTACGGCCACGTTTGCGTCTGTGCGCATGTGTGCATAAAGGTGTCTGCCCTCCCTTTCCTTCTGGGCCACCAACCCAGAAAAGTTGGGGAGCCCTGCTTTAGAAAGAGTGCTTGACCAACTGCAAAACTGTACCTTTCTCGAATAATTGCCTTGTAAGGTGGCACTGTGACGGTTGTTAAGTGTGAAAAAGGGTTCACGAGTCACTTTTTCCAGCGCCGTTCTTAACTTCAAACTTCACTAAATGAATAGTTGTAAGGGAAGCCCTTTCCTAAATACAGAGCAATCCTTCACTTTCCTTGCTCCTCAAGCCCATCTGCCCATTTTTTTTGAAACAGGTCATCCTCAACATACAACCACAATTGTCACTGGAACTTGTTTTTCATAAGCGAGATCGTTGTTCGAGTCAGGTCTGATTTTACACCTTTTTTAACCATAATTAATAGCTAGCTAGCAGATAGATAGATAGATAGATAGATAGATAGATAGATAGATAGATAGATAGATAGATAGATAGATAGATAGATAGATAGATAGAAGATAGATGACTGATAGATATAGATAGATGATAGATAAATGATGAGGTAGCTAGATAGATATAGACAGACAGATAGATTAGAGATAGATAGTAAGATAGATAACCTTTATTATCATTTTTTACTGTAGGCACAATGGCACATATTAAATAAGAAATTTAGTTGCTTGCTGTCAAAGCGTACGCATACATAACACATATTTAAACATACTATATAAGACATATGTACAGTCCAGGAGTAGGCAACCTTGGCTCTTTTATGACTTCTGGACTTCAATACCCAGAATTCCTGAACCAGCCATGACTTGGTCCACAAGTCATAAAAGAGCCAGGATTGACTATTCCTGGACTATAGACCTTACATATAAGTAAGCCAGTCGCTGCAGTTATGAAGTGAATCCAGCAGGCCCTAAGCAAATCCAGCTTATCCCACTGCCTGCTTGTCGGAAGCCGGCTGGGATGGTGGCAAGTGGCAATCACATGAGAAATACATGCCAGTAGCCAAGTGACCAAATTCTGCTCACGTGACCATGGGGGGGAAATCCTGTGACGGTCGTACGTGCGAGGACTGGCCATAACCCACTTTTTTTCCCCAACGCTGTTGTAACTCCGAAAAAAATGGTTGTAAGTCGAGATGTACTTTAAATTTATTTTTATTGTAACGTTTTATTAGATTATAGAATGAAATACCAAAGGAAATGATAGGACACAGTGGGGGTGGGGGGGAAAGGGGAGAAGAAATTGAGGAGGAGAGGGTGCGAAGTAAAGAAAAGGCATTGACACCCAACTCTGTTGCAATGGAATAAAAGCATTAACATCGAACCTCAACTTTGTACTTTTCCATAATAGCTATAAACTGGCCATTTCCATAACAACAAATCAATCTGATCAGTTAAACCCCAAAAATCAAAATTTCAGGTTTTTTTTCCCCCACCTTAAGCACAAAGTCCACAAGCGGTCTCCCAAGTAGAAACAAAAGTACTTAATATTGTTTTCTTTCATCAAAGCTTTCAATTTAGCCGTCTCTGCCAACTTCCATCTGCTTCCGTAGTCGTTCGTCCGTGGTGGGAATAGAAGCGTCTTCCGTTTTTGTGCATAAAGTAATATAATAATAATAATAATAATAATAATAATAATAATAATAATAATAATAATAATAATAATAATAATAATAATAATAATAATAATAATAAAGTTGGAAGGGACCTTGGAGGTCATCTAGTCCAACCCCCTGCTCAGGCAGGAAACCCTATACCATTTCAGACAAGTGGCTGTCCAGTCTCTTCTTAAAAACTTCCAGTGTTGGAGCATTCACCACCTCTGGAGGCAGGTTGTTCCACTGGTTAGTTGTTCTAACTGTCAGGAAGTTTCTCCTTAGTTCTAGGTTGCTTCTCTCCTTGGTGAGTTTCCACCCGTTGCTTCTTGTCCTGCCTTCAGGAGCTTTGGAGAACAGCTTGACTCCCTCTTCTTTGGGGCAGCCCCTGAGAAGAAGAGGGTGATGAAACGTCTGCCAGAAAACAACCAAGCTCAGAGAGCATCACAGTTCCACTTCCCCCCACCCCCAAGTCTTTTTCCACTGAGCTCAAGAGAAAAGTTTCTGCTTTCATCTTTATCTTCCCGTTTAGAAGTGGCTGTATTAAGATGTGAATCCTACTCCGATATTTCTTTGCTTTATCCCGCGTCCACCATAAAAGGTCCCTTCTTTCCATTTCCGTTTCCACCATTCATTGGGAATAGCTTCTAGATCAGAGGTCCTCAACCTTGGCAACTTTTAAGAACTGGCGGACTTCAACTCCCAGAATGCCTCAGCTGACTGAGGAGTCTTCTTCCCTCCATCCTTCTCCGGCTTCCTCCTTCCTCTCAACCGCCTTTCTTCTCTTCTTCCTTGCAGGAAGCCGCGCGGCGAAGCCAAGAAGTGCCGCAAAGTCTACGGGATGGAGAACCGCAACATGTGGTGCACGGCCTGCCGCTGGAAGAAAGCCTGCCAGCGGTTCGTGGATTGAGTTCGGGGAGACTCGCTCACCTATGCCCTCCGTCTGTGTTGCGCGATTTGCACTCGGGTGCCTTCCAGCCTCCTTGCACTGTCTGCCTCCCCCCCCTCCGCACACACACCCCGCCCTGCCCACCCACCCACCCCTTCTCCAAGCAGGGGAAGGGGTGGGGGGACTTCCCCACTGTGCCTTGGCTCAGGAAACCGGAGTTTCTGGGACGAACGGAGTCGTTGGACCCTTTGCGAAAGGGAAGTCAAGACCGCCTCGCCGTGTCGAAGTGTCATCCGGGGGGGCAGCCCGCTCCTTCATCCAGGGATAGCTGCCAATCCAGCCTCCGTTGGAATTTACCCGCATCCACACATGTGAAAATTTAAGCCATTGTTTTGTCTTTGGATGGTGGTTTCCCTCTGCCCCCACCTCCCCCCACCCTTTTACTTCTGAAATAAGCTACGTCTCTCTCGTCCGCCCTGTTTTTCTGCTTCGAGTCGCCCAACCTCGTTGAGTTTTGAGACAGTGAGAGTTCCAAAAAGCTCTTTAGAGCCGAGATGTGAAGCTTCGGACGTTTTTCGTTCTCTAGGATGGGAGAGCCAAGACTCGTGGGCCACACGCTTTTTTTTAAAAAAAAAAATACCTGTCCTGCAGTATTTTTTCTTCGTTTTTTTTCCTTTTCTCCGTAAGCATTTTTTTTTTTTTTTGGCGTCGAGGACTTTGGGGGCAAAAGATAAAACGGGCGTCAGGAAGGAAAGGAAACAGTTTTTGCTTCCTTTCACCCTCGCTTCCTTTAACTTTCGTTTGCTGGCTGCAAGCAGGTTTCTCCTCAAAACTCCTTCCCCCCCCCTCTCTCTCTTTTTCTCTCTCCTTGATTTAAATTTAGTTTGGATGCCGAATAGCCCAGCCTAAAAGGTGGATAGGACTGAAGGGGCAGTGTGGGGAGGGGGCAGGGGGTGGAAACAAAGCTATTGAACATCAGTGAAACCTTAAAAAGTTAATTTTTTTTGCTTTCTGTTTCCAATCTCGGGGAGTTATCTGATTTTATTTTTTATTTTTTTAAAATTCCCTCCCCATTTCTCCTAAGAAATTGTTCCCTTCCCAACGGTGCCTGCCGGAGAAGGGAAATGTTTGGGGTTTTTTTTGCCCTCTGCCATCTGGCTTACAGTCGCACGCACGGAAATTTTAAGTCGTTTGCAAAGAATAAGCTATGTGCTGAAAATGTAGCCTGAACAAATAATCTGGACTGAAGACGCTTCCAAGCCGACTCTTGACAGCAACAGAGAGGAGAGGAAAAAAAAATGCCAATTTCCTTTGATGTGCAATCCCAGTTTTTGTTTTCGTTTCTAAACATTTTACACAATGGGGTGACACGAGTGTGGTGCTTCTGTCCCACCGCCGTAGCTTTTTCCTGCTCTAAACGGCAAAGAGAGAAAGAAGATCGATCAGATTTTCCCAACTCTGCTCTTCCGATCCCCTTAAAAAGAAAAAAGGAAAAAAAAAGCTCAGCTCAAAAGTCAATTTAGAATCAGGATATTTTTTTTCTTTTTTAAAAAAAATAATAATAATCGGTCTTGGAGAAAGTTGGGTCGATGTTGAACTTTGGAGGCGGGCTTCAGCTTTCTTGAAACCCATTTCTCTTGGTCCGTGGCACGTTGGATTGGTGGATTGGTGTCTCCTGTCTGTGTTGGTAATTTGGGAATTTTCGGAGTGACGGGAATTTCAGGATCCACCATAAGTCTGCTGGTTTGGCTTTTAAAAGTCACCAGATGGTGGCACTATGAGATTTATAGAAATCTGTTGAGCAAAATGTTTTTCAGCTTTGGCCACTTGAAAGATAGGTGGGACTTCAACTCCCAGAATTCCACAGCTTTTTCAACTTTGGCAACTTCAAAGATGGGTGGACTTCAACTCCCAGAATTGCACAGCTTTTTCAACTTTGGCAACTTCAAAGATGGGTGGACTTCAACTCCCAGAATCCACAGCTCTGCTGGCTGTGCAATTCTGGGAGTTGAAGTCCACCCATCTTTGAAATTGCCAAAGTTGAGAAACACTGCTCTAACTCAGGGGTAGGCAACCTTGGCTCTTTTGTGACTTGTGGACTTCAACTCCCAGAATTCCTGAGCCAGCCATGCTGAGAGGAAAGGGAGAGGTTTCCAAGCTGAGCCATGCTATCTCAGGAATTCTGGGAGTTGAAGTCCATGACTCATGAGGGGGCCATAGTTTCCCCATGCTGGCTGAGGAATTCTGGGAGTTGAAGTCCATGAGTCATGAGAGGGCCATAGTTTCCCCATGCTGGCTGAGGAATTCTGGGAGTTGAAGTCCACAAGCCATGAAGGGGCCACAGTTCCCCCATGCTGGCTCAGGAATTCTGGGAGTTGAAGTCCACGAGTCATAAAAGAGCCAAGGTTGCCTACCCCTGCTCTAACCAAAGTATTTGGCTTTAAATGGGATATATCCCAGCCTCGTTCAATCCTGGCACAAACTGATTTCTACACAAGCCAGCCACCCTCATATTTTTGAGGATGGGGGGGGCTCGTAAGGGAGCAAGGCCTGGAATTTGGACAAGTCTTGCACATCTAAAAGCCCCGTCTCTCTTCTAACTCCCGTCACCATCCCTGTTTAAGCTAGCTTGTCTCTAAAAAGAACCCGAACACCTGAGTCGTACGGCCTATTCTGCTCTCCCACCAAATTCCATCGTCTTATTTCCGTACGCCTGTGCCCTGCTGGTTCTTGCGGCAACTGGAGATGTGTTTGGTTTTTTAAAAAAAAAAAATTCTCTGCAAACAGCCGCCACAAAAGTGTTGTTTTGTGATTTGGGCGGATATCGTGGGCACATCCCCATTCTGAAGACCTGCCACCTAGGAGGGGCTCTCGAAAACCAAAGGGCTCAGGAAAATGGTTCCCGCCGCAACGATTCTCGAGCATTTGTGCAAGCGTTGGATCGCCTTGGGCAGCGTGCACCCTTGCCAGAAATGAGACTTGCGTGGGGGAAAAAAAAAAAACAAGGCCTCCCCCCCCCCCCGTGGATTTCTACTCTTTGCACTATTGCAAGCTGCACGGTTTTGTTTTGATTTTTTTTTTAAAAAAAAAAACTTCCTGCCTCCCAATTTTCTATTCTGCCCCGCTAAATCCAATATTAGCCGGATTGGTATTTTAACCATCGTCTTTTCAGAGATCTCGGTTTGGGGGTGTGTGTTGGGTGTGAGTGCGAGGAGGGGGGAGGGGAGAGAGAGAGAAAGACTACCTTTTGTGTTTCCAACACGCTAGCCTGGTGTCTCTTCAAGTCCTGCAGAGGACCAGTTTCCGAGAAAGCATTAAACTTTTTTTAAAACTTCCCTTTTTTTAAAAGTCTTGGGTTGTGTTTTTTCTTTTCTTTTTGAGGAGGTCCTTGGTGCTCTTCTGAGCTTGGCTGTTTTCTTGCAGACGTTTCATCACCCAGACCAGGAACCTCACCGGTGCTAAGGCTAAATGATGTTACCTCCAATCTCTCAGGGGCTGCCCCAAAGAAGAGGGAGTCAAGCTCTTCTCCAAAGCGCCTGAAAGGCGGGACAAGAAGCAACAACGGATGGAAACTCATCAAGGAGAGAAGCAACTTGGAACTAAGGAGAAATTTCCTGACAGTGGGAACAATTAACCAGCGGAACAACCTGCCTCCAGAAGCTGTGAATACTCCAACACTGGAAGTTTTTAAGAAGAGACTGGACAGCCATTGGTCCAAAATGGTATAGGGTCTCCTGCCTGAGCAAGGGGCTGGACTAGATGACCTCCAAGGTCCCTTTCAACTTTATTTCTATTATTATTATTATTATTATAGTTCGGTTAAGGAAACGTCTACAAGAAAACAACCAAGCTCAGAGAGTACCAAGGACCCCCTCGCTTCCACCCCGAGTTAGAAATATTCTCCTTTATCGGTATTGTTACCCCCCCCCTGGGAATCCCCACCCCATCTGGACACCCAACAAGTTGTGAATGGCTGTGCCAAGCAACTGGTGCTTCTCTTCTCTTACCACACCCACCCCCATTTTTAAAGCTTTGCTCTGCAGTGTGGTGGCCGCATCAGAGTGGACAAAGCCTTTCATCCGTCATTGTTAATTTGGGAGATAAATCAATTCTGTCTGCCTGCATCCAAAGTGGCTTTCTCTCCCCCCCCCCCCCAAGGACTTAGCCATCATCCTATTGCAAATCTATTAGCGGTATGTCCTACCAAATGCAGGGGAACATAGTTCTGGGAGAAACTTGGCCTTGCTCTGCATTTCAAGGATGTGTAACGAATGAACGAATGTTTCACTTCTGTTAATTCAGGAAGCTTTCTATGTACACTTATCCCAGATGTGCGCGCACACACGTACTTTTGAATTGGTAAAAAAAAAATACAGATTATTATTTTTAACTGTACGAGTCTTGTCGGCTTTACCCTTTGATCCCGGTTGGGTTTCAAACTCGGGGAACCAGCCTCGCTACAGGTAAGTCCTCGACTTACGGCAGTTAGTTTAGTGACTGTTGAAAGTTGCAACGGCACTGGAAAAAAAGGGACTTGGGGACCGTTTTTCACACCACTTGTAGCCTCCCTCTAGGGTCTCGCGATCAAAATTCAGAGGCTCGGCAAGTGGTTCGTGCTTATGACGGTCGCAGCGTCCCGGGGTCGTGTGATCCCCTTTTGCAGCCTTCTGATGAGCTAAATCAATGGGGAAATCCAGTTTCACTTAACAACCGTGTTACCAACTGAACAAATGCAATGAGTCACTTAACAAGAAAAGTCGTAAAACGGGGCAAAACTCAAACATTCCACTTAGCAACGTAAATTTTGGGCTCCATTGTGGTCGTAAGCCGAGGACCCCACAGTCCTCTTCCTCCCCACACACTCCACTCCCTTCTAGCAATGATGACGTTACCTACTTGGGTCATGAAACATCTGCAGGCAAACAACCAAGCTCAGAGAGGATCCAGGACCCCACAGTCCTCTTCTTCCCCACACACTCCACTCCTAGCACTGATGAGGTTACCTACTTAATAATAAAGTTGGAAGGGACCTTGGAGGTCATCTAGTCCAACCCCTTGCTCAGGCAGGAAACCCTATACCATTTCAGACAAATGGCTGCCCAGTCTATTGTAGAAAACGTCCAGTGTTAGAGAATTCACAGCTTCTGGAGGCAGGTTGTTCCGCTGGTTAATTATTGTAATGGTCAGGAAGTTTTTTCTTAATTCTAGGTTGCTTTGGTTAGTTTCCATCCACAATGGGCCATGAAGTGTCTGCAGGCAAACAACCAAGCTCAGAGAGCACCAAGGACCCCACAGTCCTCCCCCTCCTCCCCCCCCACCTCTCCACTCCCTTCTAGCACTGATGGTGTTACCTACTTGGGTCATGAAAACGTCTGCAGGCAAACAACCAAACTCGGAGAGCACCAAGGACCCCGCATCTAAATTGCAAAAACTCGTGGAATTAATTAAAAGAAATACAGTGAAATTCTAAGCAATGATAACATTTTAGCAGCAACGTCCTGATTTATTGAAACAGACGGTTTGGGTTGTTTTTTTTTGTATGCATTGAAGTTAATCCCATGATAAAATACAATCAGACAGGCAGATGGTGGACTGCCTAGGGCGGTGTTTCTCAGTCTTGACAAATTTTAAGAGATGTGGGTCTCGTAATAGTAATAAAGTTGGAAGGTACTTTGGAGGTCATCTAGTCCAACCCCCTGCTAAGGCAGGAAACCCTATACCATTTCAGACAAATGGCTGTCCAGTCTCTTCTTAAACACTTCCAGTGCTGGAGCATTCGCCACTTCTGGAGGCAGGTTGTTTCACTGGTTAATTGTTCTGTCAGGAAGTTTCTCCTTAATTCTAGGTTGCTTCTCTCCTTGGTTAGTTTCCATCCGTTGCTTCTTGTCCTGCCTTTGGGGGCTTTGGAGCAGAGCTTGACTCCCTCTTCTTTGGGGCAGCCCCTGAGATACTGGAAGACTGCTATCATGTCCCCCCTGGTCCTTCTCTTCATTAGACTAGACCTACCCAATTCCAGCAACCGTTCCTTTTATGTTTTAGCCTCCAGTCCCCTGATCATCTTCTCAACTGGCTGGCTGGGGAACTGGGAACTGGAAGTCCACATCTCTTTAAAAGCTGTCAGGCTTGAGAATCGCTGCACCTAGACACACAGGAATGTTTGAAAGGGTTTAGAAAACCAACTCGGTTACCTAAACTACGGAGAAAAAAGTACAAACGCATGTATCCCCAAAACCTAGGGGCACTAAAGTCTCTCGTCCCCTCATCTCCCCAATATTAAACATTGCCAATACAAATATAAGTTTATAATAATATATAAAGTCAGTATAATATAGAATATTCTCAGTGGGGGGGGGGAAACAGTGCTCAAACTCTGTCTCATTCATATATATATATATATATATATATATATATATATATATATATATATATATATATATGTATGCGTGTGTGTGTGTGTATGTGTATGTGTATGTATGCACTCGTGACCTCTCGTCTAGACTACTGTAATGCTCTCTACATGGGGCTGCCCTTGAAGTCCACTCGGAGGCTCCAACTGGTGCAGAATGCAGCCGCGTGAGTTGTACTGGGAGTTTCCCGATACTCCCATGTTACACCTTTGCTCCGCGAGCTGCATTGGCTGCCGGTTGTCCTCCGGGTGAGATTCAAGGTGTTGGTAATGACTTACAAAGCCCTACATGGCATGGGTCCGGATTACCTACGGCAACACCTGCGGCCGGCGTCAACTTCCCTCCGTCCAGTGCGCTCCCACAGAGAGGGCCTCCTCAGGGTGCCTCCGATCAAAGAATGCCGATTGGTGGCCCCCAGGGGGAGGGCGTTCTCTGTGGGCGCGCCAGACCTGTGGAACCGCTTGCCGGTTGAGCTCCGGATGGCCCCCGACCTTCACTCCTTCCGGCGCGATCTAAAAACGTATTTATTTGAGCAATCCGACCTGGTTTGATGGGTTAGGGTAGGGGTTTTAATATGTTTTTAATTATTGTTTTAAATTTGTATATATATATATATATATCTCAGATAAAGGGTATGACTGACTGATGAGAACATAAAGAGTTCGAAATGATCATCTCAGCCTCCCAAAAATTCTTATTAGCAATTTGAATAATTTGCATATATATATATATATATATATATATATATATATATATATATATATATATATATATATATCCCCTTCATGGATTACTGCCTTGTCGTGGCGAAGGGGCTTGCGTAATTCAATGAAGCTATGAGCTATGCCGTGCAGGGCCACCCAAGACGGAAAGGTCATTGCAGAGAGTTCTGACAAAATGTGATCCACTGGAGAAGGAAATGGCAACCCACTCCAGTATCTTTGCCATGAAAACCCTATGGACAGTACCAAAAGGCAAAGCGATATGACGCTGGAAGATGAGCCCCTCAGGTCGGAAGGCGTCCAATATGCTACTGGGGAAGAGCAGAGGGCTAGTACTAGTAGCGCCAGAAAGAATGAAGCGACTGGGCCAAAGCCGAAAGGACGCTCAGCTGTGGATGTGTCTGCAATCAGCCCAGGTTCGAATCTCAGAAGGGTATGACTGACTGATGAAGACTAAAGAGTCAGAAATGCATCTTAGTCTCCCTTAATTCTTTGTTAGTAATTTACACACACACACACACACACACACACACATACATACATACATACATAAGGTAAAGGTAAAGGTTCCCCCGCACATGCATGCTAGTCGTTTCCGACTCTAGGGGACGGTGCTCATCTCCGTTTCAAAGCCGAAGAGCCAGCGCTTGTCCGAGGACGTCTCCGTGGTCATGTGGCCAGCATGACTAGATGCCAAAGGCGCACGGAACGCTGTTACCTTCCCACCATAGTGGTCCCTATTTTTCTACTTGCATTCGAACTGCTAGGTTGGCAGAAGCTAGGATGAGTAACAGGCACTCACTCTGTTATGCGGCACTCGGGATTCATATATATATATGAAAGCGCGCGCAGAGTACCCCTTATTCTGAAGGAATCCTTTACAAAAGGCAGAAATCCGAATCATAAAAAATTAAAAAGAACACCATTCAGTATGGCCAGGGCTTTTTTTGTCATAGAACGCTCAGAATGCAGTTCCGGCACCTTTTTTGGATGGAACCCTGTAGGGTAGGTAAGGCAGGTTGTATGACATGTGTGAGTTCCGGCACCTTTTTCTTTTACAGAAAAAAAGCACTGAGTATGGCTTTTTTTTCCCATCAACAGTTGCGCATGAAAGTCCCATCTGTGTTGCTAGAGAACCGTTAGCTTTCCAGCGTACACGTGATAAAGGTAAAGGTAAAGGTTCCCCCGCACATGCGTGCTAGTCGTTTCCGACTCTAGGGGCCGGTGCTCATCTCCGTTTCAAAACCAAAGAGCCAGCGCTTGTCCGAGGACGTCTCCGTGGTCATGTGGCCGGCATGACTAGATGCCAAAGGCGCACGGAACGCTGTTACCTTCCCACCGGAGTGGTCCCTATTTTTCTACTTGCATTTTTACGTCCTTTCAAACTGCTAGGTTGGCAGAAGCTGGGACGAGTAACAGGTGCTCACTCTGTTACGCGGCACTCGGGATTCGACCCGCCAAACTGCCGACCATCTGATCGACAAGCTCAGCGTCCTAACCCACTGAGCCACCGCGTCCCTTGTGATAAGGTCTTCCCAAAAGCTCAATACATAATACCCCCCCTCCCCAGTTTTTGCTTTTTTAAAAAAAAAACAACAACAAAACCTGGAGTTTTAATTCTCTGGCATTATAACAAAGGAAGAAGCCGTGCAAACTTGAAAGCATTGATAGCAGGCCAGCCCATGTTTAATCATAAGGCTGCTGTGATCGAGCCCACGAGCTCTAACTTCAGAGGCAAAACACCAAATTGTACTCGTATTAGACATCCTGATGACTCCCCCCCCCCCCCATGCTGTCTGAATGAGCCTAAGGCAGGGTTCTGCAAACTTGGCCCTTTTATGACTTGTGGACTTCGACTCCCAGAATTCCTCAGCCAGGTACGCTGGGAGTTGATGTCCACAAGTCATAAAAGGGCCAAGTTTGAAGACCCCTGGTCTAATCTATTGATATATATTTTTTTGGTAGCAATTGCTTCAAAGTTTCTGGCACCAATGCATGTACAAATGTTTCTTACAGATCTGTCGACAAAGGGGCACAGCCAAAAAATCACCAAGTGGCCTCTCTTCCCTTTTCACCATTTTGTGCAGCAGGGGTCAGTCTTCATTGTAAAAAGGGAGGGTTGTGGTTTAAAGTCCCGGAGGAGAGGATCCCCATTCCCACTCTGCCTTGGGGCAGAAAACCAATTCTATTTGAAGCTGGAAGGAAATTCACCCTATGAAAGCATATAAATATAGTCCCTCGGGATGTTTTTTTTCCATCCTGGCCTCTTTCAAATGCTGATAGTTTGAGCAGATATTTTAATACCATCGATCGGACTCCGGTTTGCTTACACAGGAAAAAAAAAAATCTTAACTGATTTTTTTTTACACAGACATTAAATGCCTGATTGCGTTAACTTTTTCTTTTTTGAAAGTCTAACTTGTCACCCTTTTAGAACAGGCGTCCTCAACCTTGGCAGCTTTTAAGACTTGTGGACTTCAACTCCCAGAATTCCTCAGCCAGCAAAGAGTTGAAGTCCACAAGTCTTAAAAGTTACCAAGGTTGAGGATGCCTGCTTTAGAAGGCGGATAGGCACAGCTCATTTATCCAGAAGATACTTTGTAGGCCTAAGTCCTAAAGAACCAAAATAAAGCTGCTACCAGTTGGAAAGATCAATTATATCTTCAGAGGATGTCTCGCTAATTGAGTACGATAGCTTCAGGTCTTCAAAGCTGCATGGAGTCAAAAGGGGGAACGTCCGCCCCAATAAAAGCTGGTTCACAAAATGAACCCGAGGGGGCACCGCCGTTATTAACTGGTTAAACGTTCCTTTTCATCCTTCAGATCCTCGGTTGCAAAATGCCCTCGGCTGTTTGTTGCGATGAAACACAAGGGAAGCCACCGCTTTCACTTGGTGAAGTTGCGTCTTAATGCTGAGGGGCGTGGAGAACCCGTAAAACTGGTTGGATCGGCACGGTGCCTTGGTAGGGGTTTTCCTGAAGGCCCAGCTTGCGTGTCATGACCCAACCAAAAGTGGGGAGTATCATAGTGTAGCATCTTGCCGGCTCCCCAGGATAAAGTCAAGATGTTCAGCTAAAAAGACCATAATGCCCTTTTCCAAACTAGAGAGTTTGGGGGGAAAAATTCAGAGAAGAGCAACTAAGATGATCCAAGGCCTGGAGACTAAAACATCGAAGGTCGGCGGTGGGACCCGGGTCTGGCTAGTCTAAAGAAAAGAAGAAACAAGGGAGATACGATAGCAGTGTTCCAGTATCTGAGGGGCTGCCACAAGGCAGAGGGGGGCAGGTTGTTCACCAAAGCACCCGAGGGAAGGACGAGAAACAATGGTTGGAAGCTGATCAAAGAGAGAAGCAACCTGGAATTAAGGAGAAACTTCCTGACAGTGAGGACAATTAACCAGTGGAACAGCCTGTCACCAGAAACCGTGGGTGCTCCATCGCTGGAGATTTTAAAGAAGAGACTGGACAATCACCTGTCTGAGATGGTGTAGGTTCTCCTACTTGAGTGGGGGGCTGGACTAGAAGACCTCCAAGGTCCCTTCCAATTCAATTCAATTCAATCTCTATTTCTATTAAGATCATGAGTAGATGGTTGGACTGGGGATGAGTTTCCCTTAGCACAGGTGAGGTAGCAGTCCAAGGATTTCACGAGGAGTTGTGTATGATATCACATACAAGCCAGCAGACTAGCGCTTGCCACCCGAATATTTTCTCCCCCCACCTCCTCCCCCGGATAGTCTAATGATAGGGCCAGCCTTGTGGGTCACATCTACCCTTCCTCTAATGCAGGGTTTGTCAACCTTGGTAACTTGTAAGATGTTGGACTTCAATTCCCAGAATTCCCTAGCCAGCCATGCTGGCTGGGGAATTCTGGGAGATGAAGTCCAGACATCTTAAATGGTGGTTGACCTATACCCTTGCTTCAGGCCGCCTCTTATGGCGACGGCGTCTTCGGACCGCTTGGGTGGCGAAGAGGACGACCGGGAGTTATCTTACCGGAGCAAGGACGACATGGGGCTCCTGCATCGTGTATCATCTTTGGACTGCTCTTGCAGTGACGCCGGTGATTCAGACTATTTTTATTCTGGCCTGCCTACCCTCCTTGCCTTGGACACACTTTTTACCATCTGCCTGCCTATCCTCTCCCCTCTCCCTTTGGACTTTCGACATACCTGGGTATCGGCCACGGTGGGAGAGTGGCTGGACTTCTCCATTTGCAACCTCATAGAGGTGGGAGCTCTATGGGGTTTGCCTACCCAGAGGATACCTGGTCCACCCCCAGGAACGGAGTCTCTACCCGTTGTGAGAGAACGGGCTGCGGCCTGTCTTGGGGGCCACCCAACTGAGTGGCAGTGAAGTTGGGTGGGGATCCAGACTTCTGTCATGTTCAATCCTCCCATGGACAACTAATGGGATGCCTATCCTGGACTGTTTGGACTTTTTTATACTTATGCGGCAATATACGAGCACGCGTTTGTACGCCCTCAGGGGTGCCCCCCTCTCCTGGGTGCGACCTGCCTCCTTAAACGTTGATAACCTTGATGACGGGCCCGAGTTTTGGGTCTCTGAGAGATGGCTGGGCAGGGGCAGGGGCTGTCCATGTAAATCTAGAAAGCCTCTGATTATTTTTTTATCCAAATTTTTTATAGGGCTAGGGAGCGGGGTGGGAGATAGTGGTTGTTTGGCTATGGGGGGTGGCCGATCTACCATGGTTCAGACCAGCCTTGGGTCTGATAGCACGGGGGGAGAACGGGGTGGCGTTGTCGCCGGGGCTCATGAGCGGGTCGTGGGATTATCAATTCCCACGACGGGGAATGGCAGCAGGCGGATAGACAGGGGGCCGTATCGCTACCGGGAGGGCCGTCCCCGCTATTTGCAAGCGGTGAGGCGCTCCGACCCTCTGCTTCTTCCCCGAGATCCCGGGAGCGAGGATGTGCAGCCTCCTGAGCTCCGGCTGGTGTACCTGAATGCCAGGTCCGTGGTTAATAAAGCTCCCCTCGTTAGGGATTTAGTTGAGGGTGAGCATGCGGACCTGGCTTGCATCACGGAGACTTGGTTGGGCCCAGAGGGTGGGGTCCCTTTGGTTGACCTCTGCCCACCAGGCTTCCGGGTGCTACACCGGCCACGAGCTCATGGTAGGGGTGGGGGAGTGGCGGTTACCATTAGGGAGACCTTATGCCCGCGGGAGACCACCGTTTCTCAGATAGTCGGGTGTGAGTCTCTCTTTATGAGATTTGGCCCTGGGGCGCAGCTGGGCTTGCTGCTGGTGTACATTTCGCCTAGTCGCACAGCGGCAGCCCTGCCCGAGCTGCTCGATATCCTCTCGGGCTTGGTGGTTGAGTTTCCCAAACTTATAGTTTTGGGAGACTTCAATCTACCATCCCTGGGAGGTTCATCTGAGCTAGCTCGGGAGTTCATGGCTTCCATGGCGGCCATGGACCAGACGCAAGTAATTTCAGAGCCAACTCATGAGGGAGGCCACACCCTTGACCTGATTTTTTTATGTAGACGGTGGTTGGATGATCTAGGTGGGGGCTCTCCATTTATTATGCCCCTGTCATGGACCGATCATCATCTCCTGCGGCTGGTCTTCCGTTTTGCCACCCCCCGCCGTGGGGGCACGGAGCCAATTAGATGGTACCGCCCCAGACGCTTAATGGATCCTGATAGATTCCAAGCGGCGCTGGGGTCCCCACCTGCCTCCACTGCTCACAGCTCGGCGGATGCCTTAGTGGAAGCCTGGGAAAGGGCAGCCACTGAGGCACTTGACCGGGTTGTACCCTTGCGGCCCCTGACCCGGCGCAGATCCCAGCGAGCTCCATGGTTTTCCGCGGAGCTCCGGGAGATGAAGCGTCGGAAACGGGGCCTAGAGAGCTGCTGGAGGTCTAGCCGATCCGAACCCGACCGGTTGCGGTTAAGAACCTATATTAGGTCTTATCTCGCAGCGATGAGGGTGGCGAGGTGTAATTACTTCTCCACCCTCATCGCGTCCGCAGATAATCGCCCGGCCGCCTTGTTTAGGGTGACTCGCTCACTTCTTAATCAGGAGGTGAGGGAGGATCCCTTGCAGGGTCGTGCCGAGGAATTTAGTCAACATCTGTTGGATAAAATCGCTCGGATTCGGACCGGTTTGGACTCCAGCTGGGCAGAGTCAGGCGATCAGGACACGGGCGGTCTTGTCAATGTTACCTGGGAAGAGTTTGATTCTGTGACCCCTGATGAAGTGGACAGGATTATGGGGAGGCTGAGCTCCTCCACATGTTTGTTGGACCCGTGCCCTTCCTGGCTGGTTTATGCAGCTAGGGAGAGGACACGAGGCTGGCTCCAGGCGGTTATATCTGCTTCTTTGAGTGAGGGTTATTTCCCCACCGTCTTGAAGGAGGCGGTGGTGAGACCTCTCCTCAAGAAGCCTGCCTTGGACCCAGCTGTTTTGAACAACTTTCGTCCAGTCTCCAACCTTCGCTTTCTTGCGAAGGTTGTCGAGAGTGTGGTGGCGCATCAGCTCCCTCTGGTCCTGGATGAAGCGGATTATCTGGACCCCTACCAATCGGGTTTCAGGCCCGGGTACAGCACGGAGACGGCATTGGTCGCTCTGGTGAATGATCTCTGGAGGGCTCGGGATAGGGGATATTCCTCTGTCCTAGTCCTATTAGACCTCTCGGCGGCTTTCGATACCATCGACCATGGTATCCTGCTGCGGCGTCTCAGGGGATTGGGAGTGGGAGGCACAGTTCTTCAGTGGTTCTCCTCCTATCTCCTGGGACGCTCGCAGTCGGTGTTGGCAGGGGGGCAGAGATCGGCCCCTAGGTCTCTCGTTTGTGGAGTTCCTCAGGGGTCGGTTCTCTCGCCTCTCCTGTTCAACATCTACATGAAACCGCTGGGTGAGATCATTCGTGGTTTTGGAGTTGGGTATCATCAATATGCTGATGATACCCAACTTTTCTTTTCGACCCCAAACCACCCCAGTGATGCCCTCGCTGTGATGTCCCGTTGCCTGGAGGCGGTTCGGGTCTGGATGGGGAGGAACAGACTTCAACTCAACCCTGACAAGACTGAGTGGCTGTACATTCCGGCATCCCGGGACATTCAAAATGTTCCATCTCTTTCTATGGGGGGTGAGCTCTTACTCCCCGTGGATAGGGCTCGCAACTTGGGAGTCCTCCTAGATTCACGGCTTACCCTGGAAGATCATATAGTGGCCGTGACTAGGGGGGCTTTCGCCTAGGTTCGCCTGGTGCGCCAGTTGCGGCCCTATCTGAACCGGGATGCCCTGTGTACGGTCACTCATGCGCTCGTGACCTCTCGCCTTGACTACTGTAATGCTCTCTACATGGGGCTTCCCTTGAAGACCACTCGGAGGCTCCAACTGGTACAGAATGCGGCCGCGAGAGTTGTCTTGGGAGTTTCCCGGTACTCCCATGTTACACCTTTGCTCCGCGAGCTGCATTGGTTACCAGTTGTCTTTTGGGTGAGGTTCAAGGTTTTGGTTACGATCTTTAAGTCCCTACATGGCATGGGTCCGGGATACCTCAGGGACCACCTGCTGCCGGCATCAACTCCCCTCCGCCCTGTGCGTTCCCACAGAGAGGGCCTCCTCAGGGTGCCGCCAGTCAAGGAATGCCGACTGGTGGCCCCCAGGGGGAGGGCCTTCTCTGTGGGCGCTCCGGCATTATGGAACCAACTGCAGGTGGAGCTCCGGACGGCATCAGACCTCCGAACTTTCCGTCGTGGCCTGAAGACCCACCTATTTGAAATGGCTGGTCTGGCCTGACGGGGGATTATGGGTTTTAATTTGTCGTTTTAGATTTGTATTACTGTTTTTAACTGGGCATGGGTTTAATCTTTTTTAATTTTTGTATTGTCTTTTTTATATATGCCCTGTGAACCGCCCTGAGTCCCTACCAAGGAGAAGGGCGGTATACAAATTAAATAAAACTTAAACTTAAACTTAAACTTAAAAGCAGCCCCAAGTACTGTAGCATCCATCAATGCCTCTTGCCAACTTTACAAGTTATATATATATATATATATATATATATATATATATATATATATATATATATATATATATATATATATATATATATATATATATATAATGTATATATATATATATATATATATATATATATATAGTATATATATATGTATATATATATGTATATATATATATATATATATATATATGTATAGGGACGCGGTGGCTCAGTGGGTTAGGACGCTGAGCTTGTCGATCGGAAGGTCGGCAGTTTGGCGGGTCGAATCCCGAGTGCCGCGTAGCAGAGTGAGCGCCTGTTACTCGTCCCAGCTTCTGCCAACCTAGCAGTTCGAAAGCACGTAAAAAATGCAAGTAGAAAAATAGGGACCACAACGGTGGGAAGGTAACAGTGTTCCGTGCGCCTTTGGCGTCTAGTCATGCTGGCCACATGACCACGGAGACGTCCTCGGACAAGCGCTGGCTCTTCGGCTTTGAAACGGAGATGAGCACCGGCCCCTAGAGTCGGAAACGACTAGCACGCATGTGCGGGGGAACCTTTACCTATATATATATATCATTTCCCCCCAAAATAGGGGCAGGCTGCATACAGCACCCTTTTCTATTTGGTCCTCTATCCGTACTGGCTGAAAATTGGCAAGTTTTCCTGGCATGTCGAGGCACGGAAGGCCTAAAACGTAAAGCGTAAGACCTCAAACATAGTTTTTAAAAAATCCAAACGCTTCCAAAGCCAGGCCTCAGCATCCAAAAACAACATCTAGCCGTAAATCCCATGTTTACAAACTCCCAAGGGCTGGCTTTACACAAAATGTAGGCCTAGTTAGTACAACAGGCCAGCCCGGCCTTTGATTTCCCTCTGGCGTTTTGTCCCCTTATTATTATTATTTTTTGGTACAGATCACCGCAACGGCTAGAACAGCGAACGTCCCTGGCTTGTTTGCAGAACAAAGCAAGCATCACGATCCAGTTGGCCACCAGCCCGTTGAGCATTGGGACTGCACCAAGATTGATAGAACCTCATTCTAGCAGCTTGCAAAGCAACTGCAGATAGAACGACTCACAACAGGTAGAAAATCCCGTGGGTTAAACAGCAATAGCGCTTCACAGTACTTTTACGGCCCTCTCTCTAAGAAGTTTACAGTGTCAGCCTCTTGGCCCCAACAATCTGGGTCCTCGTTTTATTGAGCTCAGTAAAAGACGGAAGGCTGATTCAACCTTGAGTCGGTCAGGATCGAACGCCTGGCAGTGAGCAGTAAGTTCGCCTGCAATGCTAGATTCTGACCACTGGGCCATCACGGCTCTTAAAAGCTGTACAACGCGGCTTATGCCGCACGACCCGTAGGTTTCCATTATTTGGAAACGCCCAAGATGTCACCCGCCTTTCCAACAGCTCCCTATTCATGGAATATAAAACACATAACCAATGGCTCAACATCAATCACGTTTTCCACAGAATTTGGCGCCTAAACATCTGGAAGCGTATCCCTTGTGGCCACACGGACCCAAAGAGCATTGCAACCGACATTGGCGCTAACTTTACAGATTTTTAAGGTGGGACTTTTAAGGAGGGACGCGGTGGCTCAGTGGGTTAGGACGCTGAGCTTGTTGATCGGAAGGTCGGCAGTTTGGCGGGTCAAATCCCGAGTGCCGCGTAACAGAGTGAGCGCCTGTTACTCGTCCCAGCTTCTGCCAACCTAGCAGTTTGAAAGCACGTAAAAGTGCAAGTAGAAAAATAGGGACCACTACGGTGGGAAGGTAACAGCGTTCCGTGCGCCTTTGGCGTCTAGTCATGCCGGCCACATGACCACGGAGACGTCCTCGGACAAGCGCTGGCTCTTCGGCTTTGAAACGGAGATGAGCACCAGCCCCTAGAGTCGGAAACGACTAGCACGCATGTGCGGGGGAACCTTTACCTTTTACCTTTAAGGTGGGTTGCTTCTCCTCTGCGTTTGTTGACAAACAGCTGCAAAAGCAAAAAAAAGCCCACTATTTTAAGCAGAAAGGAGAGAGAAAAGAGAGAACAAAAATAAAATAAAATAAAAATAATCTTTCCCAAAATAAATAAAACCCTAACTAACCAACATGGAACAGGGAAGGAAAGGGGTACTCGACAGCTACCTAGAGAGACCAGGGTTAGTGGATTGTATTCAAAACTCAGTTATATGCTAACATTATAGATTAGGCCCACTTGGAACCAACTTGGGCCAGAGGGCAGAGGCAGGAGAAGGCACAAGGAGATCCAGGAGAAATTAAAAGCTCCCCCCTCAAAAAAAAATCCCTCTTTTTTGTGTAGGACTGCATTTCATGTGTATAATTGGAAGTAAAAGCTAGCGTGCCGGAGACCTACTTGAATAACGCAGCAGAGTGGGAAATGCAATTCTCAAGTCTGGGTCGGAGGGAAATTGAATGTCTCCCAAACCTGAAAATTAACACACACACACACACACAAATATCTGAATTTGTACCCAGCATTTTTTTTTTAAAAAGCTACTCATTGACATGGAACCAAGCGGGAACACGGAATCTCAACAATGCTTTTGGAACCATCATGGATAAATGAGAAAGTTGTCAAGGCAAAGACAGCAGAGAAGCTGAAGAAAAATTTTGTACCCTGCACCCAGTGAGGTGGGCATAACTGCTGATTTTTCCAAGCCCTTTTAAAAAAAAGCATAAAAAATCTTAAAAATATCGGCCTCCGGTTAAGATACGATATAAAATGCAAGAAGTTGCAAAGATCTGTAAAAAAACAAAACACCTACTCCTTCCCCTCCCTTTCGCCCTTCTTTTATTTGAAAATGATAATAAAATATTTGGTTAGAGGGTTTTTTTTCCCAATGGTTAAATAAACACACTGCTTTGCAGCTTAACAGAAGTCCGTGATCTATATTCCAATCAGCAAGTATCCCACATTCATGCAAGAGCTGTATTTCTCCAACCTACTTAAGCAGGACAGAGTCAGACTTAACATTTATACATTTATACATTTATTTATCAAATTTATATGCTGCTCATCTCGTGGGTTGATGCTACACTTGGGTTACTTTTAAACCTTGGTTTTGGTGTCCTAGCAGATGGTTTGAGCCCTGGTTCATTTATGGTTCAATTATTCCGTAAACTCAGAAAAAAAAGTGGGTGCAATAACTATGGGTCAATACAGGCGATAAATGCATTCTTTGACTTCAGGAAAACAGTTGCTAAACCCCAGCCTTTCAGCCAATGGGGAGGGTGGGAAAAATGACAGCTATGATGAGGAAAAGCTGACAATTGACAGGTTGGGGAAAAAAAAGACATGAACAGAACGGCGCATTTCTTAAATTCTCCTTTCGGTCCACTTTGCTGCGCAATGTTTTACCCTGGCAAAAGAAGAAGGAAAGAGCGAAGCTGTGTGATACGTAATGAAACAAAGGTAGGTAAAAGATTGCCTTGGCAGGTGAAGAGTTTGGAGGAAGCCGTTTCTTAGTGCAAAAAGGTAAAGGTAAAGGTTCCCCCGGACATGCGTGCTAGTCATTTCCGACTCTAGGGGCCGGTGCTCATCTCCGTTTCAAAGCTGAAGAGCCAGTGCTTGTCCGAGGATGTCTCCGTGGTCCTGTGGCCGGCATGACTAGACGCCAAAGGCGCACGGAACGCTGTTCCCTTCCCACCGTAGTGGTCCCTATTTTTCTCCTTGCATTTTTACGTGCTTTCGAACTGCTAGGTTGGCAGAAGCTGGGACGAGTAACAGGTGCTCACTCTGTTACGCGGCACTCGGGATTCAACCCGCCAAACTGCCGACCTTCTGATCGACAAGCTCAATTTCTGCTGGGACCTCCGGGGGGGGGGGGGGGAGAAATGCAAAGCTTAAAACGGGAAGCATTGTTAGCACCGATAAGCTGCTTCCTTGGATTTGAAGACCCTTCAGGGGAGATGCAAACAATCAAGTTGCAGGAGGCCTTGGGTGGAGCCCATTCAGTCTTTGGGGCTGGGTGTCAGCCTGCTAAGACTCTGTCGAAGCCCAAGCAGACAATTTTATTGCTCTTCATAATCCACTCTTTTCTGCCTTTCCACGATCTCCAGATAAGACTAGATGTAAGTACTACTAAAGGGACGCGGTGGCTCAGTGGGTTAGGACGCTGAGCTTGTCAATCAGAAGGTCGGCAGTTTGGCGGGTCAAATCCCGAGTGCCGCGTAGCAGAGTGAGCGCCTGTTACTCATCCCAGCTTCTGCCAACCAAGCAGTTCGAAAGCACGTAAAAATGCAAGTAGAAAAATAGGGACCACTACGGTGGGAAGGGAACAGTGTTCTGTGCGCCTTTGGCGTCTAGTCATGCCGCCCACATGACCACGGAGACGTCCTCGGACAAGCGCTGGCTCTTCGGCCTTGAAACGGAGATGAGCACCGGCCCCTAGAGTCGGAAACGACTAGCATGCATGTGCGGGGGAACCTTTACCTTTTAAGTACTACACGTCTATATGCTGCAGTTGAAGCAGGCTCTGTTTCAAGGCTAGTCCTAACCCTAAGCCTGAAGTGCAAGACCAACGTTATTACTGCACTTGTGCAATAAATAAGGCTTGGATGTATACTCTTGTCATGGTCACCGGCTGGATAAGGTCGGCTTAAAGCCTGAAAACCCTGGCTCTGCCACTTGACGTAGGGCCCCTGATGCGGGCATCCTATTTTGGAAGTGGCTACTAAAGTAATGGAGGATCTCACCTCCATCCCATCTGTGCCTTGGTGCTTTTTCTCTCTTTTGAATATTGCCTTGACTGTTTCAGCTTTGAACAGCTGATGGTTTTAATGTTTTAATTCTGTAATTCTTTTATTCAATTACTTATAACACTGCAAGCTGCCCAGAATAGGTGGACAGAGAGAAGAGTGCTGGGAGGATAGTTGTTTATTTTAATTGAATAAAGAAAGGAATAAAACGTTTAAGGACAACCCTCTGCAATTCAGCACCACTTCTGCATCCATTTTCTAACCGGGTTTAGGACGCTAATCAAAGGGTGGTCCTCTACAGACCTGCATGTGAAATTCTTAAACTAAGAAATGCTGCTTCTCTTCTCTTTCTTTCTTTCTTTCTTTCTTTCTTTCTTTCTTTCTTTCTTTCTTTCTTTCTTTCTTTCTTTCTTTCTTTCTTTTTCTTTCTCTCTCTCTTTTAGAAATGTTCTGGAGAATTAACAATGCCAGGTGTCTTTCATTCTTGTACATTTCTCCCTCCTCCATTGACTTATGAAATCAACTGAAAATTAATACAGAAAAGGGGGGGGAAAGCTCTGTAATTAGGATGTTCCCGGTTCCTTAAGTTACATTATTAAAACACTCCAGATTCCAATATTGGGTTAGGACCAGCGCCAGAGAAGGAAAGGATACATTGCTCTTTAGAAATTATGATATGCTACCTTTGTTGTCAGGTACCGCATCTGACAACACACAGACACACAAACACATACACAGACACATGGAATCAGCACCTTTCACTATTTGACTTCTCTGATTCTGAGACTTGGTTTTTTTTTTAAGGTCAGTTTTAAGATAGTAGTTGTGAGCCTCACAGTATTCGGAATAAAACTACAAGCTCTGCAGCTAAGAACGGAGGTTTCCCGGCTCAAGGCGGGATGCAAAGACAAAAGGACAAACTGGCAAAATGAGCCTTTTAAAGCTGCCCTGGAAAAGTAGCGGTAACCAGCCAGAAATCCTACTGAATCATTAAAGAGAAGAAAGGTCACAAAATATCTTATGTAGAGACTGGGCAGTCACTGGTCTGAGATGGTATAGGTCAGGGGTAGGCAACCTCGGCTCTTTTATGACTCATGGACTTCAACTCCCAGAATTCCTGAGCCAGCCAAGCTGGCTCAGGAATTCTGGGAGTTGAAGTCCATGAGTCATAAAAGAGCCGAGGTTGCCTACCCCTGGTATAGGTTCTCCTGCTTGAGCGGGGTGTGTGGGGCTGGACTAGAAGACTTCCAAGGTCCCTTCCAGCTCTATTCTATTCTAAATACAGAAATTTGCTTCCCCAAATGTGCAGATCCTAAAACTCCAGAGAAAGAGGTACTAAGGCCTTTTGAAGAATATGTGGGGTTTTCGTAGGGTTGACAAAAACAATCTCCTGACCAAGGCTGGGAAACCAAGTGGAAATAAATGGTCCTGCTCAAAACGCTTGCTGTATGGGTCTGGTCTTGTGGACTGCTTCAAATGGGGCTGAAACGGAATAATGTACATAGTAACCTGTCCCACGAGATGATTAAGCACTCCTTCAGGTGCCACAGGCGATCCATATAGATTCCCCGCTCAACAAAAACAGCAAAATCGGCCCAATTGATGTGGCAGGTAGTCCTTGACTTACAACGGTTCATTTAGTGACCACTGGAAGTTACAACAGCACTGAAAAAAATATATGCCGTGACCATTTATTTACACTTATGACCATCGCAGCGTCCCCGTGGTCATGTGATCAAAATTCAGACACTTGGCAAATAACAATAGCGCTTAGATTTATATACCGCTTCACAGTGCTTTACAGCCCTCTCTAAGCGGTTTACAGAGTCAGCCTCTTGCCCTCCAACAATCCGGGTCCTCGTTTTACCGACCTCGGAAGGATGGAAGGCTGAGTCAACCGTGAGCCGGTCTGGATCGAACACCTGGCAGTGGGCAGTCAGCCTGCAATGCTGCATTCTAACCACTGAGCCACCAGGGCCCTTCCTTCCTTCGTCCCTCCCTTCCTTTTCCTTCCTTCATCTTCCTTCCTTCCTTAGGACTTAGCAATAGCACCTAGACTTATATACCGCTTCACAGTGCTTCACAGCCAAGCGGTTTACAGAGTCAGCATGTTGCCCGCAACAATCCGGGTCCTCATTTCACTGACCTCAGAAGGATGGAAGGCCGAGTCAATTCTGAGCCGGTCAGGATTGAACTGCTGGCAGTTGGCAGTGAGCAGAATTAGCCTGCAGTACTGCATTCTAACCCCTGCGTCACCACAGCTCATAAATGACTCGTACTTCTGACAGTTGCAATGTCCTGGGGTCATGCGATCCCCTTTTGTGACCTTCTGACAAGTCGCAAAGTCAACGAGGGGAGCCGGATTCACTTAACGACCGTGCAACTAACTTAGCAACTACAAACGATTGACTGAAGCACTGTGGCAAGAAAAGTCATAAAATGGGGGCAAAACCAGTGGTGGGATTCAAATACCTGAACAACCGGTTCTATTATGTGATGCAGGCCTGGGCCTCCGATGCCTAGAACCGACTTCTGGAAGTGGCATCATGCACTTCCGGTGGGCTGTTCTATGCCTGGGAGGCCTCCTCCAGGCCTCCGATGCCTAGGACAGACTTCCGGAAGTGGCACCCACACACTTCCGGTGGGCCATTCTAGGCCTAGGAGGACTCCTCCAGGCCTCCGATGTCTCCTCCAAGGCTTAGAATGGACTTCCGGAAGTGGTATCCATGTACTTCCGGTGGACTGCTCTAGGCCTGGGAGGACTCCTCCAGGCCTCCGAGGCCTAGAACGGACTTCTGGAAGCCGAGTTCTCCGAATTCAGGTAAATTTAGCCAACCGGCTGAATCCCACCACTAGGCAAAACTCATGCAACAAATGTCTCACTTAGCAATGGAAATTCTGGGCCCAGTTGGGGTTTGCAAATTGAGGACTACCTGTAGTGACTCGATACATCCAAGGCTTAGTAACAAGCCATGCGGCTATTTCTTTTAAGAGAGGTTGGCCAAGGAAACCGCTCGTTTTCCTCCGACTGCTACAAGGCCTGGGTTCAAACATCGTTTCTTTTCCCCGAATGAGAGAAAAAGAAACTTATGGAAAAGGGCAGAAAAATTGAATGTTTGAGACTTAGCCACGAGGGGGCCTATTTGTGGCACGAAAGCCTCACTCTTCCCTTCGTTAGCAAGCAAAAGCGATATAAATGGAGGCAACCTGAGGTTTACAAAGAGCCGGTGGGCTAAATCAATCCTTGGATCGACCCACTTCAGGGAAAAAGGACCGCAATCTAGGGAACGCTGCAGACTGGAAAAACCCATTGTTCTCCCCCGGCTGAGCTCTCAAATGCTCCCGCTGTTTTGTTTACCACGGGTAGTTATTTTAAAACATTTTTTTAAATAAAATTATCGTTGGAGAAGCACATTGTCCTCCGTCGGTTAAGTTTGACCGTGGGAGTGGGGGTGGGTGGGGAAACGTATATATTTGAGCGAGGAAACGCCACGCTGCCTGCATAATCACCTGGTCGGTTCCGATTGAAAGATTGAGGAGTGGGTTTCTTTTAAACACCCCCCCCCCCTATTTTTCAAACAATTGGGAGGATTTAAAAGAAAAGTCCGATAGAGAACTTATCAGGTGTTCTTTGGGGGGAAAAAAAAGGAAAAAGGAAAAGTCTTCACACGTGACACGTTTCTTATACACAGGGACGATGGCCAGACTCCTTGAGTTTTCCTGATACAGCTCTTCCCACCCTGCGATTCCCCAAACCGGCAGAAAAAAAAACAAAAAACCAGAAATCCCTAAGAAATCCAAGTGAAATCCTTGTTGGTCTCCTCAGGGTTCTCCTGCTCTGGTGCAGAGTCAGTCCCGTCTTTGTCGTTTTCCAGAATCGCCTCGTCCTGGGAAATCTCGGCCTCTTCTTCCCCGTCTTCGTCTCCTTCCGCCTTGAGATCCTCGGGGTCTTCGGGGTAGGGGCCGTACAAGCCCTCCGGGGACCCGTCTCCGCCACCGGCCTCTAAGTGGCCGGCCAGGCCGTGGCCGGAGCAGTCGGTGCACACGCCGTGGCGCCGGGAGCCGTGCTTGATGCCCACGCTGGCGGCGGACATGAACACCCGGCTGCAGACTTTGCAGACGTATTTTTTGTCTTTGCTGTGAACCTGGGGAGGAAGGCAAAAAACATGAAAGCCGATAAAATTAGCGGAGGAGAAAAAGCCTAATGTCGATTGTACAGTTCATTGGTCGTACACTCTGTTGTTCTATCACTTAGTCACCGTTTGAAGTTACGTCGTCACCGGAAAAAAGTGACTTGCGATCCTTTTTGCACACTTACGACCAGTGGAGGGATTCAGCTGGTTCGCACCATTTCAGCAGAACCTGTAGCTAATTTTTTTTGTTGCCCAGGCCCAGAATGGACTTGCGGAAGCGGCATCCACACAGAGAACTGGTTGTTGACATATTTGAATCCCACCACTCCTCCCTTCCTCCCTCCCTCCCTCCCTCCCTCCCTTCCTTCCTTCCCTCCCTCCCTCCCTCCCTGTGATAGGATTCAGCCAGTTCGCACCACTTCAGCAGAACCTGTAGCTAATTTTTTTAGTTGCCCAGGCCCAGAATGGACTTGCGGAAGCGGCATCCACACAGAGAACTGGTTGTTGACATATTTGAATCCCACCACTCCTCCCTTCCTTCCTCCCTCCCTCCCTCCCTCCCTCCCTCCCTTCCTTCCTTCCTTCCTTCCTTCCCTCCCTCCCTCCCTGTGGTAGGATTCAGCCAGTTTGCACCACTTCAGCAGAACCTGTAGCTAATTTTTTTTGTTGCCCTGGCCCAGAATGGACTTGCGGAAGCGGCATCCACACAGAGAACCGGTTGTTGACATATTCGAATCCCACCACTCCTTCCTTCCTCTCTCCTTCCTTCCCTCCCTGTGGTAGGATTCAGCCAGTTCGCACCACTTCGGCAGAACCGGTAGCTAATTTTTTTGTTGCCCAGGCCCAGAACGGACTTCCGGAAGCGGCATCCACACAGAGAACCGGTTGTTCACCTGTTTGAATCCCACCACTGCTTACGACCGTTGCAGCGTCCCCACGGTCATGTGATATACATCCAGACGCTTGACAACCGGTTCCTACTTATGACGGTTGCAATGTCCCGGGTTCATGGGATCCCCTTTTGCGACCTTCTGACAAGCAAAGTCCACTGGATTCACTCAACAACCAGGTTACTAACTTATCAACTGCAGCGATTCCCTTAGCAAATGTGGCAAGAAAGGTCGTAAAATGGGCAAAACTCACTTAGCAACATAAATTCTGGGCCCGATTGTGGTCGCAAGTCGAGGACTACCTGCATTGCGTCAAACCCTGGCTAGGTTCTTTTAAGTAGTGTAGAGATTAAATTGCATTGGTCTCAAGACTGTTCAAGTCCCCCCCCACACACACAGCCATATATCTCGATAGGCAGAAACTCTGGGTCAATCTTTCTCTCCTTGCCCAGAGGTTTTGTTGCAAGATATAATCCAAGGTGGGGGGAAACTTCTACCTATATTGTTTGAAGTGACCACAGATAAACAAACGTTTATTTTGATTTAATTGCCTTGTATTTTGCCTTAAAAGGCCTTGGTTGTTATCTGCCCTAAGCTACAAAAGCAAAGTCCAAATTAAATAAAATATCCTTTACGTAATAGTATTTTATCTCAACTTTATTATTTTATAAGTAACTCAAGGCGGTGAACGGACATCATACTTCTTGGGGGGTTCTTGGTACTCTCTGAGCTTGCTTGTTTTCTTGCGGATGTTTCATTACCCAAACTAGGTAATATCATCATTTTCTGACAGTGAGAAACATTAACCAGTGGAACAACCTGCCTCTAGAAGCTGTGAATGCTCCAACACTGGAAGTTTTTAAGAAGAGACTGGACAACCATTTGTCTGAAATGGTATAGGGTTTCCTGCCTGAGCAGGGGATTGGACTAGAAGACCTCCAAGGTCCCTTCCAACTCCATCATCATCATCATCATCGATCATCACACAGTCAGCCAGATATCGTCACAGGATGGAAGCAGTTCCTAGTAAGGCCGCCTTTTGTAATTGACTAATGGCGAATTTGTCAATGCCATTAGTCTATTATTATTATTATTATTATTATTATTATTATTATTATTATTATTATTATTATTATTATTATTATTATTATTATTATTGCTAGCACTGATGCTGTTACCTAGTTTAGGTAATTAAACATCTGTAAGAAAATAAGCAAGCTTAGAAAGCACTAAGGACCCATCATATCAACCCTGAGCTACAAATATTCTCCTTTATTAATAATGCTCATTCCTGCTCCTATTTTCCCCACAACAGCCCGTGTGTGTGTGTGTATGTATATATATATGTGTGTGTGTGTATATATGTGTGTGTGTGTATATATATATATATATATGTGTGTGTGTGTGTGTGTGTGTGTATACACACACACACACACATACACACACACACATATATACACACACACATACACATGAAAGAACATAAATCTACCAAGCCTTTCCTTTTTTGCATTTTTGTGCAAATAGCTTTTATTTTTCATTATCGGCTGATGATAGCTTGTACCCCTTGTCACATGCCTTGCAATTTCCCCCCCCCCAATTTTTTTTTTAAAATGTACCTGAAATTCTACCACTGTGGTGAGTTTGATTTCAACGAAGAACAAAGAAGAGCTCCGAGGCATTTGTGTCTGTAGCTGAGTTAGTATCTCAGGCTACCCCAATGGAGCAAATCAAGGGGGCATCTGGGGAGCAATTGGTCCCATGTCCAGATGGCCGGGCAGTCATCCGAATGGACCAGGATTCGTAGAGAGAAGGAAGAAGGCAGCGGGTTCTGGGTACTATGGCAACAGAGAGCAGTGGCCCCTAAGCATTGCTATTGAAGCAATCCAAGCTAGCTGCCCATCTTATTTCACAAAATGCTGCCATCTGGCATGACAAGATGCAACCTTGCACCTGCAGTAAGCAGACAGTAGCTTATCGGCTGACCGTTGAAGGTTTTTCCTCGTGGAAAAGGAAGACAGCCATTTCCAGGAGGCAACTGGGCGCAAGGGGAGGCTGTCTGCAAAATATCCTGCCCGATATCCAGAGAAAACAGCTGGGAGGAAACAGGATTTCTTTCGCGGATGCACTTCCTCTGTTTGGGTCTTGCTCCAAAAGTCTTTGGAATGAGACTTATTCCATCTAAAATAACTCTTGGATTCAATATTGGCTCGTTTTCCTTTCTACTTTGAAAAACCTGAAGGGTTTGAAATATTCTGTGGGTTCTTCAAACCATTCTGGAGGTGTGTGTGGGGATGGATTAGGGAAAAAAACATTGCTCTATTCATAAAGCACATTAAACTGGTTAATAATAATAATAATAATAATAATAATAGTAGTAGTAGTAGTAGTAGTAATAATAATAATAATGATGATGATGTTGGAAGGGACCTTGAAGGTCATCTAGCCCAACCCCCTGCTCAGGCAGGAAATCCTATACAATTTCGGACAAATGGCTGTCCAGACTCTTCTTAAAAACTTCCAGTGTTGGAGCGTTCACCGTTTCTGGAGGCAGGTTGTTCCACTGGTTAATTGTTCGAAGTGTCAGGAAGTTTCTCCTTAGTTCCAGGTTGCTTCTCTCCTTGATGAGTTTCCATCCGTTGCTTCTTGTCCTGCCTTTGGGCGCTTTGGAGAATAGCTTGACTCCCTCTTCTTTGGGGCAGCCCTTGAGATACTGGAAGACTGCTATCCTGTCCCCCCTCGCCCTTCTCTTCATTAAACTAGACATAACCAATTTAACCTGCTTTTAAGTCGAAACTGAACAGTACGCTGAATCACAAAGTAGTCCAATGGGATGAATGTGCACAATATGCCATGCTGCCAAAAACTAGAACCAAGATTAAGCCTAAACCTCCGAGGCCGCAGTGGTGACGAACCCATGGCATGCGTGCCAGAGGCGGCACTCAGAGCCCTCTCTGTGGGCACGTGCACTGCCGCCGCCAGCATCTCGTGCAGGTACATTAGGCCACCACGGTGGCCCGAGGTGGGGCCAAGGTGCGCTGGGTGCATGAGGGGAACAGACTCCATGCGTGGGCCAAGGGCAAGATCTGCCAGGGGGCTGAGGAGATGACCAGCTCTCCAACAGATGGGATGGAGTAGGCGCGTCTGGCGGTCTGCATCACGTGCCTCCCCCCTCTCCTACTCCGCCTGCTGCTGGAGGCTGGCGTGGTATTGGCAGTGGGCTGCGGAGCCCCAGAGTCTGCCAGTTGAGGGGCCGGCAAGCTATGGCTGCTGACGGACACCGCTGGCCCCCATGCGCTTGCTGGCCTCTTTGTGTGGGGACCGATGGTGTCAGACAGCAGCCGCCCCGGCCCCTGCCTCACCTTGCCTTGCGGCAATGGCACCCCCACCCTGCCCCCTGCCTCACCCCACAGTATGAGCCTCCTGCCCATAGCTGACTGAGGAATTCTGGGAGTTGGAAGTCCATGAGTCATAAAAGAGCCGAGGTTGCCTACCCCTGGCCTAGGCGATGTTGGCAAAAATCACCGCCCAACGAATAGAAAGAAGGCTGAAAAAAAACTCCTGGCCAAAACCTCCATAGGCTCGGCCGTTTTCCCTTTTATGCAGCTCTCCTCCATCCCATTTCGGTCCGTCGTGTGCCTCCGGGAAAGCCGCCCGAGATCCCAACTTACCAAGGTGTGCCGTTTCATGTGCTCTCGCCGGGTGAATTTCTTCCCGCAAATTTCACACGGGTAGGGTCGCTCCCCTGTGTGGGACCGCATGTGCCTTTTCAGGATGCACTGGTGCATGGCTGAGAAACTGCAGTAAGGACACTTGAACTTCTTCCTGATGACCGTGAACTCGTTTACTGAAAAGGAAGAATAAGGCAATGCAGATTACAGCTCCCTGCTGAGGTTTTGGGTACGATTTGTCAAAATAATGAAAGCGGGATACAAACAGACAGACAGACAAACCGTCAAGTGCCATAAAGGCAATCAACCAGGGGAACAGCTTGCCGCCAGAAATCGTGGGCGCTCCATCACTGGAGATTTTTAAGAAGAGACTGGACAGTCACTTGACTGAGATGGTGTAGGGCAGGGGTAGGCAACTTCGGCTCTTTTATGACTCGTGGACTACAACTCCCAGAATTCCTGAGTCAGCATGGCTGGCTCAGGAATTCTGGGAGTTGAAGTCCACGAGTCATAAAAGAGCCGAGGTTGCCTACCCCTGGTGTAGGGTCTCCTGCTTGAGCAGGAGGCTGGACTAGAAGACCTCTAAGGTGCCTTCCAGCTGTATTCTATTCTGTTCTGTTCTGTTCTACAATCTATTCTATTCTATTCTATTCTATTCTATTCTATTCTATTCTATTCTATTCTATTCTATTCTATTCTATTCTATTCTATTCTATTCTATTCTATTCTTCTGTTCTGTTTTTCTGTTCTATTTCTCTTCTCTTCTCTAATCTGTCTATTCTGTTCTATTCTATTCTATTCTATTCTATTTCTATTCTATTCTATTCTATTCTATTCTATTCTATTCTATTCTATTCTATTCTATTCTATTCTATTCTATTCTATTCTATTCTATTCTATTCCTATTCTACAATCTGTCTATTCTATTCTATTCTATTCTATTCTATTCTATTCTATTCTATTCTATTCTATTCTATTCTATTCTATTCTATTCTATTCTATTTCTATTTCTATTTCTATTCTACAATCTGTCTATTCTGCTCTGCTCTACTCTACTCTACTCTACTCCATTCCATTCCATTCCATTCCAGATTATTTCTGCATTTTCCCACAAACGCTCTGGATATGGCTTCAGAAAAAAATTGCAGCAGTTATCTTGTAAGCTTCCAACGTTTTTATTTGTGGTGGTGACCATACTATATTTTAGAAGGAAGGAATTGGACCAGTACCTTAATTCCTTCCCCTACATAATTTCGTTGTGAGTTAAAACAGTGACAATAAAGATATTCTACTCTACAGTATATTTTATTCTACAGGGAAAGGGGAAGAAAAGAAAAAAAGTTTAAAAGACCCTTTGAGGCCCAGATTTGGGGCAACAGCCCCTAAGTTCTTCAGGATCCCCTCTAGCAAGATCTGATAACGCTGTTTGATAAAATGTAATCGTCGATCGAGCATTCTGTGCTAGATGACCGACTGTACGTATAACGAGGCATGAAATAAGAACCTTTAATGAAAGACCATTTTAACAAGTACAATAATTTCTATAGTTTTAAAATTATAAGGTAATTTAACAACCACAATATATATATATATATATATATACTGCTGTACATGTACTGGATATCTATTCCAGCTGGTGGGCATAGGTGTTCAATGAGCAGGTTCGACTAATTGTGGGAGATGGGTAATTGAAACCAACATTTATTCATTTAATGGAGTCACACTGACTGTCTTTCAAACGTAGGTTATTTACTTATTTCAATGAAAGACAATATCCCTAGCTGTGTGGGGTTCTTGATGCTGAACCTGGTTGTTTGCCTGCAGACGTTTTATTACCCAGCTAGGTTATTTTATCAGTGGCAAGGAGTATGTGGTTAGCTGCAAAGAGCTTATACTCTACTGCCAATTTGCTAAGGGCGTAATTTCCTCCTTGGTGGTTCCTGGATTAGAGTATTGTTCTCTGCCTGATTTATTTATTGTTGTTTTTCGTTTTGAAGGTTCATTGTTTTGTTTTGTTTTTTCCTCAAGTGCTTACATTATTTCTAAACATTTTCTAAGTGCTTATATTATTTTCTGGAAATGAACAGGTAAAAGATAATGGAAAGAGTGCGTACTGTTATGTCGAAAAGAAACGTATTTATTCTGTCTGTTTTAAAATGTGGAACGACTCTCAGAGGTTTACATCTTAAAATACATTTAGAGCGGCCCTTCAAGGCACAGTAGTGCTAAGCAATAAAATTGATTTTTTTTTAAAAAAAAAAAACACCAACCTGACAAAGTGATCCATTTGGCAATGCAACATGAAACTTCAAACGCCTCAAGAAAAATTTCTGTCTTAAGGAATGATTTACGGGTTAGAGGCACCTGGACTGCCAGGGAAGACCATCGAGCTAAGCGCTAGCTACCCCTGGAAAACTTTTAATTGTCCCCACAGTTCACACTTGTACATGCGATCCTCGACTTACGACCACAACTGACTCCAAATTTCTGTGGCTAAGCAAGACAGCCATTACGCGAGTTTTGCCCCATTTTACGACTTTGTTTGCCACAGTTGCTAAGTGAATCACTGCAGTTGTTAAGTTAGTCATGCGGCCAGCTGGAAAATGAATCTGGCTTCTCCGTTGACTTGTAATGTGTTCATACCCCTTTGCAAGGCTTTGATAAAGCCACACTTGAAATGCGGCATCCAGTTTGGGTCACCACGATATAAAAAAGATGCCGAGACTCTGGAAAGAGTGCAGAGAAGAGCAGCGAAGATGATCAGAGGACTGGAGGCTAAAACATAGAAGGAACGGTTGAAGTAATTGGTTCTGCCTAGTTTAATGAAGAGAAGGACCAGGGGGGACAGGATAGCAGCCTTCCAGTATCTCAGGGGCTGCCCCAAAGAAGAGGGAGTCAAGCTATTCTCCAAAGCACCTGAAAGATGGACAAGAAGCAACGGATGGAAACTAATCAAGGAGAGAAGCAACCTGGAACTAAGGAGGAATTTCCTGACAGTTAGAAGAACAATTAACCAGTGGAACAACCTGCCTCCAGAAGCGGTGAATGCTCCAACACTGGAGGTTTTTAAGGAAAAGACTGGACAGCCATTTGTCCAAAATGGTATAGGGTTTTCTGCCTGAGCGTGGGGTTGGGCTAGATGACCTTCAAGGTCCCTTCCAACTTTTTATTATTATTATTATTATTATTATTATTATTATTATTATTATTATTATTATCATCATCATCATCATCATCATCATCATCATCATGAAAATGTGTTTCATGAATAGACCAATGCTTTTTTTGCCCTAATCCATCCCCACACACTCCTCCAGAATGGTTTGAAGAACCCACAGAATATTTCAAACCCTTCAGGTTTTTCAAAGTGAAAAGGAAAACGAGCGAATCTTCCTTGCTGAAAATATTCATTCAGGCCTTTACTGTGCCGCAACTTCCTGTGGGTTCCAAGTGGCCGTCCAAACACAGGGTGAAAAATGTTGCACCTTAGGAGGCCGCTATGCCTGGTGGTTGTTGCGAAGTCGTGTCCGACCCATCGTGACCCCATGGACAATGTTCCTCCAGGCCTTCCTGTTCTCTGCCGTCTTCTGGAGTCCATTTAAGCTCACGCCTCCTGCTTCAATGACTCCATCCAGCCACCTCGTTCTCTGTCGTCCCCTTCTTCTCTTGCCCTCCATCTTTCCCAGCATGAGGCTCTTCTCCAGTGAGTCCTTCCTTCTCATTAGGTGGCCAAAGTATTTGAGTTTCAGCTTCAGGATCTGGCCTTCTAAAGAGCAGTCAGGGTGGATCTCCTCTAGGACTGACCAGTTTGATCGCCTGGCAGTCCAAGGGACTCGCAGGAGTCTTCTCCAGCACCATAGTTCAAAGGCCTCCATTCTTTGGCGCTCGGCCTTTTTTACGGTCCAACTTTCGCAGCCATACATTGTAACTGGGAAGACCATAGCTTGGAGGAAGTCTCAATTTCCACATTTCCTTAAAGCAGGGGGCTCTTCCAACTTGGCCCTTGGATGACTTGTGGACTTCAACTCCCAGAATTGACGGGCCTGGCTGAGGGATTCTGGAAGCTGAAGTCCACAAGTCATCCAAGGGCCAAGTTGGAAGAGCCCGCCCACCTTAAAGCCTTCCAAATGATCGATCCTTTTAGCCCTCTGGAAGCCCAATACAATGACAGGCAGGGTCGTTCCCCAGGAAGAGGGGCATCACGGGGAAGGCTTATCCCTCTGTCCTATGTTCGCTGACATTTCCAACACCTACTACAGAGTATCTTTAAGAGGTGCTGTTGTGATTCAGGGTCAGCTTGTGGGTTCGGCAGTTGAGTCAGACGACTCAGTGGAGGAGGAGGGGGGTGTTGAAGAGCTTGCTGATGATGGCCTTGAGGCTCCGCAGAGCCCTCAGCCGGGCCCCTCCCACCTGGTCACGACGGAGACCCAGCTGTGTGAGCCTGACAGCATGGATGAAGATGACCCACAGCTGGCCCTGTTCAAGGACGCCCGACGCAGGAGGCAGTCAATCAGGAGTAAACAGAGGAAGGCAATGGGGCACCTCAGAAGGAGGCAGAGAGAAGCCACGCCCTGAACTGTATAAAAGGGGAATGTGTAGGAGGGCTGGTTTGCTGAAGGCAACCGCTTGAATAGCTCCTGTTTCATGGTTGGTGTCTTGTTTTGCTCTGTTTTATGTTAATAAATTTGGCAGGCTTAATTCCAGCCTCTTGCCGTTTGTAAAGGGGTTGTCCCTGCTTTTTCTGCAGGGCCGGTAGCAGGCTGGTACAGAACAGGTGCTGTCTTCCTAATCTCACTGGTCAGGCAGTGGTTTCATAAGTATCCAGGTGCAGAACCATGAAAGGCTTTAAAGACGATAATCAGAAGCTTGAATTGTATCTGGAAGGCAAGTAGCAGCCAGCGCAGCTCCCCAAGTAACAGCATTACAGGGGCAAACTTCAGTCTCTCCACAATTACGCAGATCGCTACCGGGATGGTGAATAAAATTGCGGCAGCCCAGTTGAGACCCCACGAGAGCATGAATGCTGACCCTGCGTGAGGTTTTTTTTCCCCCCGATACAGGAACGACCACAATTGGCACAGGAAATGCAATTACGTGAAGGTTCTCCTGAGCCTGGCTTCCGCCATGAATTCCAAAGTACCCTCACAACTGTGAGACGGATAGAACAGGGCTTTTCAACCTTTTCACCCATTGTACCACTTTTAGGATACGGCAACATCCGAGGACCACCAGTCGCCTAGCAAAGGTGTCAGAAATTTGATGACAAAAAAGGGGAAAAAAGTGATGAAGTACAGGTAGTCCTTAGTGACTGTTCAGGTACAGTGGCACTGAAAAAAATGCCCAAGCCACAGCCGAGGAAGACACCTGCCTGCCCGCCCGGCGGCGCTCTTCCTCCTGTCCGAGGTTTTCATTGTTGTGAGCATTTCTGTTGAGGATTGGCAGCGGGGTGGGTGGGGGGGTGTTTGGTTTTTATTCCCCCCCCCGTCTGCTGGGTGGTTGCAGCAGGTTTTGGTAACTTCACATGACCCTGGGACACTGTGACCGTCATCAATATGAATCAGTTGCCAAGCATCTGAATGTAAATCACAAGACCCTGGAGATGCTGCAACATTCCAGCTGATCGGCGCTTCTTCTGGGCTCAGCAGATGTGCCAGGATCAGCGCCGAGCTCCAGCTGGATCCTGGCGCTGATCCTGGTGCTTACGCTGAGCCCTGGCAGCCCTGCAGCTCCAGCCGTCTCTTGCTCAGGCTTGTGCGGTGCTGCCACCGGTTCAGCTCATTCCCCTCCCCCGCTACCACTTTTCTAGGATGGTCGCGTACCACCTGCCAGGTGCCAATGTACCACAGGTGGTACCTGTACCACTGGTTGAAAAGCCCTGAGCTAGAATACTAGATGAACAATCTAGAATTAAGGACTGATCTCAGTGGTGGGATTCAACCAGTTAGCACCGGTTCGGCAGAATTGTTAGCTAAATTTTTTACTGAGTTCGGAGAACCAGCTGAATGGACACTGTTTCTGGAAGTCCAGTCTAGGCCTCGGAGGCCTGGAGGAAGCCTCTCAGGCCTAGAATGGCCCACCGGAAGTGCGTGGATGCCACTTCCGGAAGTCCGCTCTAGGCCTAGAACAGTCCACCAGAAGTGCATGGATGCCACTTCCAGAAAGTCTGTTCTAGGCTTCGGAGGCCCAGGCCTCCATCCAATAAGAGAACCGGTTGTTCAGGTATTTGAATCCCATCAAATACCTGATCTCCTATAGCACAAAAAATGAAAAGAATAACAGTCCCATGCATCAAAAGCAACTCGGAAACATATAACAGACACTGCATCACTATAGCACACTGACCAACAAAAGCCCTCCGATACATGTTAAGCAAACCAAGAGACCCAAGTAGCCCAAGAAGAAAAAACCAGGGGTCATCTGCAACATACAATGCAAGGACTGTAACAGTCACTATGTAGAACTGACAGGCAGAAGATTGGCAGACCAGCCCAAACTCTTGTCCGAAGACGTGATGAAAACACAATCTGACAACACGGTTTCAACTGGGAAACTATTAGCATCTTGAATCAAACCAAATCCAAAAACACTAGGGAGTTCCTGGAGGTTGGGCTTTCAGACAAATCAGCCATCAACAGACACACAGAGACAAACCACATTTACACACCATTAAAAAGAGACAGTAGCAAACCTAGGAAGGAAACAAAAAGACTACAACATATCCTCTCCACAGAAGCCAACATTCAGTTGCGAGAAGAGAAGGTTGTTCAAAACTGGTTCCAATATACTCAGTTACGGGCCAGGTGGAAAGAAGATCAGAAAAATGGTTTTACAATGACTGATGAAAATTTGATAAAGCAAATTAGAAACCAGGGACCGGCACATATTAAACGGATATACCTTGCATTGATAGAGATTGATTCAGAAACAGAACTTGTTAAGGATTGTATGATAAAATGGGCCCAAAACATCCAGGAAGTTATTACAATGGACACGTGGGAAAAGATTTGGGTGAGGAACGTAAAATTTACACAAGCTCAAAATCTAAGAGAAAACTTTTACAAAATGTTTTATAGATGGCATTTAGATCCTAAAAAGCTCGCAAGTATGTATCCGAATTATCAGCCTAAATGTTGGAGGTGCGGTGATGAAGATGCAACATATTTTCATATATGGTGGACATGTAAAAAGGTTAAGGCCTTTTGGATAAAAGTTTGGTGGAACATGCAGAAGATTTTTAAACAGAGGATAAAGTTTTGTCCGCAACTTTTTTTGTTGGGAATAATTACAGATGCTACAGTTGTGGACACTAAGTTGATGTTGAATTTAATTACGGCAGCAAGACTCTTGATAGGTCAGTATTGGAAGAAAGAGGAATTGCCGTCTATAGAAGAGTGGACTTTAAAGGTTTCCGACCTGGCAGAGATGGCGAAGATTTCGGCCTATTTGAAAGATCACTCGCAAGAACGCTATATTATGGAATGGAGAAAATGGATTGAGTTTATCCAGAATAAGTATAGGGTTAAGAAGTTTTATGTAGCATTTGAATAAGTCTTCTTTCTTTTTTCTTCTTTTTTTTTCTTTTAGTTTTTTTTTATATATATATTTAATATTACTAAGGTTTGTTTTATCCTATATAAGCTAGAGAGTGATGGATTTTAGAGCTTATAGTTGTTAGTATATGATTGTTTATGATTGGTTTTTTTTATATATACCTTGTATTTAGCTCTGGGAAGTCGGGGGGGGGGAGGGGGGGAGGGGGGAGAGGTAGGGGGGGAGGGTGAAGGGAGGGGGAGGGGGGGTCTTAAAGAAAAATTGTATGTTAAAACTTTTCAATAAAAAAAAAAAAAGAAGCCAACATTCAGATAAGCAGGGATCGATGCCAGACAAACAATCGGGCAGAAAACAATTCTTGGATCAATTCTTACACCAAGGAGGAAACTACACCCCCACCAAAACTGGCACCGCAATCTACTGCATATAAGCAGGCAGCTAACCCTAGACTCACTGATACCAATTATGTTATCTACATCTGCTAGCAAGCGATCGGGCTTAGAGAGAACCAATAGCCCCATATTTATTCACCTTTAAAGGTCCTATAGGGTTTCCTGCCTGACCATGAGGTTGGATTAGAACAGTGGTCCCCAACCTTTATGGCTTGGCAAACTGGCTGAGGGAAGAGGGGCGAGGGGGGAACTGGGCCACTTGACTTGCATGAGTGGTGGGCCGGCACACACATGACGGCCCGCGCGGCCCACGGCTTTTGCAAGTTGAGCTGTGTGCGTTCCAGCCAGCCACTCACGGGACTGCATTTCTGAATAGCTCACAGCCCGGTAGTGAGCCGACGGCCCAGAGGTTGGGGACCCCCTGGATTAGAAGACCTCCCTTCCTGCTGTTCTTTGTCCAGGTGACCTCTGGAAGTGCTTGGAATTGGCTCACGGCCTCGTAACGATTACCTTGTCAACGAACAAAGTTGCAACGCTACACACTCCTGGAAGCAAGCCTTGCTGGCACAATCAGCTGCCACTGAAGTGGAAACCAAGTGGAACCAACCTGCTGGGAACATTTTGCATAAGCCCAACCTTGGGGGATTTGACTTTAGCGATGGGACACGCACGGGAGCGTGTCACAGGGAGCCATTAGCTTCTGGCCTCAGCAAGCGATCTGCCGTATTCTCCTCAGCTTTAAAAAAAATAAAATAAAATAAGAGTTTCCCCAGAGTATCAAATCTAATCTGCTGATCTCTGCCGGTCTTGCTGTGTTTTCTGCTTTCCCCACCCACCGATTGTCAAAGAGCACAATAAATTATTTAGCAGTCGCCAGACTGTAAAATTGCAGGCTGGCTGTGTTAATTGGAAGGAGAGAGAGGGGAAAAAAACCCAACAATATATTTGTTTGCACGCTCACGGCAAGCATTTCGCTAGTCCATAAAAGAGAGCCACCGACTAAAGATTTGCTGTTTGGAAGGCAAAGGTTGAGAATAATTTCTACCCGTTTTCACATAAGATGCCGGGGGGGTGGGGTGGGGATGGGATTTTATTTTTATTTTTAATTTTATTTTAATTCCATTTATATCCCGCCCTTCTCCGAAGACTCAGGGCGGCTTACAAGCTTAGCAGTAGCCTTCATTCTATGTAATAATGCCTGCTTGTTAGGGCTTTCACACAAACTCCAAGCGGCATTATTACAAAGTCAGCTTAATTGCCCCCAACAATCTGGGTCCTCATTTTACCTACCTCGGAAGGATGGAAGGCTGAGTCAACCTTGAGCCTGGTGGGACTCGAACCTGCACTAATTGCAGGCAGCTGGTGTTACTTAAGTAGGCATTAGCCCACTGCTCCACCAAGGCTTGGGTTCCCCCCCCCAACCGCAGTTCAATTCAGTATACTCTGTATAAATAATAATAAAAAAATAGTTTATCTGCAAGTCTCTACTTAAGAAGACAACGGGCTGTCAAAGATCATTTGAAATCTCTCGTATCAACCGCTGTGTGAAGAATTCCCAGATTTGAGTATTTATGAAAATACAACAGGACAGAATTTCCGGATACTGTAGCCAATATATCGGAAAACTATCTTAATCAAGCCATATAAAAGATACGTTCCAAATTATTCTACTAATATTTGGTCCCTGAAACGTCCTTAACTGTTTCTATGATTGGTGTCTCCTGTGCCTCCTCTGCCTGCGTACAAAGCCAAGTTAAACGTGTTTCAAGATAGCTTGTTTAGAGATGCTGTTAGAGGAAAGTACAGGCGGTCCTCAACTTACGACCACAACCGACCCCAAGATTTCTGTTGCTAAGCGAGACACTTGTTAAGTGTATTTTGCCCCGTTTTACGACCTTTCCTGTCCCAGTTGTTAAATGAATCAATGCAGTTGTTAAGTTAGTAACACGGTTATTAAATGAATCTGGCTACACCCCCCCCTTGACTCTGCCTGTTAGGTAGCAAAAGGGGAATCATGTGACTCCAGCCCAACGAAACTGTCATCAATATGAGTCAGTTGCCAAGCGTCTGAATTTTGATCATGCGACCACGGGGAGGCTGCAATGGTCTTTAAGTGAAAAACGTCCATCACTTTTTTTCAACGCCATGGTAACTTTGAAGGGTCACTAAATGAGCTTTTCTTAATCAAGACCTGCCTGCATGTTTGGAAAAGCGAAACCGACCAATTTTTGATTGGTGTTAAGAAACTTCTAAGATTAGGTTTCCCGAGAAGTGAAATTGAAGTGAAGATGGCTCTGGAATGATCAGAGCCAGCATGCACAGGGGTAGGCAACCTTGGCTCTTTTATGATTCGTGGACCGGTGGTTGAGAAGTTAATTAGTAATTTTTTTTCCATGTTTAAATTTGGGGTCACCCTTTTACACTAAATTTTTTTTAAAGATTTTCAATTCGCCAACGATTTTTTAAAATAAAAAAATGATTTACCTTTCGCACGTAGTCAATCACCGTACACCCCCCCACACACGTCAGTCGTAATGAAAGATAACGGTCGCCGCCCGCTGTAAGCACTCAGCGCGCAATCACACGACCAATCACAAGCCCAGCAGCGCCATCACAACCAGCAGCGCGGAGGAAGCACGCATGCATCGGACTCGACACACAAGCAGCCGGCATGCACCGTTTCAATGATTTTGACGCCGACCTGCTACTCTTGACAGGGCGATTCAAGTCCGCGTGGACCAAACATTAAATTTTCAAAAGTCGAAAAAAGGTACCGGAACTCTGGTGCGTTCTACGACAAAAAAAAGCACTGAATACATGTATTGTATTTGTATTTGTATTTATTGGATTTTTATACCGCCCTTCTCCCGAAGGGCGCACGGAACGCTGTTACCTTCCCACCGGAGTGGTCCCTATTTTTCTACTTGCCTTTTTACGTGCTTTTGAACTGCTAGGTTGGCAGAAGCTGGGACGAGTAACAGGCGCTCACTCCGCTACGCGGCACTCAGGATTCGACCCGCCAAACTGCCGACCTTCTGATCGACAAGCTCAGCGTCCTAACCCATTGAGCCACCGCGTCCCTTTTATGTATGTATATGTACATGTAAAAAGGAATTGCTGAGATTGGATTATCCACAACTGACTAGAAAACATGCAAAACATGAGGGGACTAGGTCTTAGGGAGTTAATAATAATAATAGTTGGAAGGCACCTTGGAGGTCTTCTAGTCCAACCCTCTGCTCAGGCAGGAAACCCTATACCATTTCAGACTAATGGCTGTCCAGTCTTAAAAACTTCCAGTGTTGGAGCATTCACAGCTTCTGGAGGCAAGTTGTTCCACTGATTTCCACCGAGTGGACCCCCACTTCTGTTTCTCCCAAATGATTGATAGGAAGGAAATAGTTACGAATACCAAGCCTCAAGAATTGCTTTCTTCTGTGTCTTGATAAAGTCTCCCACTCAAGTGTCGACTCTTGGTAACATCATGGACACATCTATGTAATTTTCTTGCTTTCTAGGGATTTTTTTTAAAAAAATGTTTTCCTACCTCTAGAATATGCTAATGGTGTCCCTTTCAAGGGATAACCAGGTCTGACCTTGTTTAGCCTTTTAGGTTTTCAGCCAATGATGGCTAGATGCTGACTGTCCTGCTTCTACAGGTCCGAAACAGTTCCTGTCCAAGCACGCTGAAGCACAGCAAAGTTAGCTCATCATACATGAACTGACATGATATAAGATACCATCTCAAGTGGATGGAGATATAAAACCACCAAGTCTAGACTAAAGCATTAGTGTATTAATTGCACAGATTCATTTCTTTATAAGCTTTACAAAATTTACTTGTGTTTACTAATCACTTATCTCAGGATGAAATGACATACTACAAAAAAGAGAGGAATTATTACTTCAAGTGACACTCAGAAGACCGCACCTGGAATACTGCAGCCAGTTTTGGTCACCATATCGCAAAAAAGAGGCTGAGAGTCTGGAAAAAATCCAGAGAAGAGCAACGAAGATGATCAAAGTCCTGGAGAACAAAACGTACAAACAACAGCTGCAGAACATGGGTTTGGCCAGTCTAAGGAAAGAAGAAATAGGGGAGACATGATAGCAGCGTTCCAATATCTGAGGGGCTGCCACAAAGAAGAGGGGGGTCATGTTGTTCACCAAAGCACCAGACGGAAGGACGAGAAACAATGGTTAGAAGCTGATCAAAGAGAGAAGCAACCTGGAATTAAGGAGAAACTTCCTGACAGTGAGGACAATCAACCAGGGGAACAGCTTGCCACCAGAAATCATGGGCGCTCCATCCCTGGAGATTTTTAAGAAAAGACTAGACATTCACCTGTCTGAGACAGTACAGGTCCTCCTGCTTGAGCGGGAGGCTGGACTAGAAGACCTCCAAGGTCCCTTCCATCTTCTATTCTATTCTATTCTATTCTATTCTATTCTATTCTATTCTATTCTATTCTATTCTATTCTATTCTATTCTATTCTATTCTATTTTATTCATTCTTGCACAAAAGTCCTTTCCCAAACAAACTTACAAGTATATAAGGGGAAAAAAGAAAAGCCCACCAACAGTTTGGATGACATAGACAACACAATTTCTTCACTAGTCCATTTACTACCAGAGAAGTCACCCAGTGTACCATGATAATCCACTGTCCAAATGTCCTTTGTGTGAATGAATTCATTTAAAAAAAAAAGCTGCCTAGAATTATCCAAGCAACCTCTTTAGTGACCCTTGGCCAGTACAATGCCTCGTTCACAATGTGTTTTCCATTCTTTTTTTTCAGTTGGGAGCTTAACTCTTCGACTTAAGCGTTAAAAGTATTGATCTTGCCTTGAAGCGGATGAAGTTCAATTTGACCTGGAAGCCAGGCCTTTCATTCTGCAAATCACACTTACAGGCGACGGTTTTGCAGATGGGCTTGCGAGCGCATTGAGTTGGCAGTTTTGAAGGGAGCTGTATTTCACAATGTAGGCGAGGACCTGAGGTACCAAATTATTTTTCAGAAATCAGCATTTGCTTTTTCTCACAAATAGCATCCGGCTACCTTGTATGTATCCCCTTGCTTTACGTATACAACAAGTTGTTCACTTTTTTTTTTTTGCAAAAAGAATAAAGGGCAGCACAATTCAGGGTTTGCCTTTGTGTTCTTGTATGGGCTTGAATTATGTCGAACTTAGTACATAGGACTGTGTGTTTGTAATAGAACCAATGTGTAGAAATGATACATATGAAAAAAAAAATAGGTGGATGGACTGTTTCCTTCCTAACTTCTCTTAAAAGGCCAGCAGAATTTTGTAGGCCTACGTCAACCGACACAGAACGTATACGAGGCCTGGAGGAGAAAAATATATTTACAATAAACGTACCAATATATAATGTTCCAACGAAGATAAAATATGGTCAGTGTATTTTTACTCTGTTGAAGAATCAGTGCCGATGTATTTCTAACTAATATACTGCTATTAAGGCAGAATTATACTACGATTGTAAAGTGCCGATATCATATAGCAGACATGTCAAACACAAGGCCCGGGGGGCCGGATCCAGCCCGCGAAGTGGTTTCACGCGGCCCGCGAAGCCATCCTGGAAACAGTGAGGGAACGGCCTCCACTGCCTTGGCCCTGGCCCAGAGACCCTCCTCCTACCAGAGACCCCCAGATCTGCCCCACTCCTGCCCAGGCCCCCATAGGCACCCTTGATGCCAACGATGTAGAGCTGGCCACGCCCACCCAGTAGACCACGCCCACCCTGGCCATACCCACCCGCCCTCCTGAGGGCAACCGCAATGCTGATGTGGCCCTCAATGAAATTGAGTTTGACACCCCTGTCATATAGCGTTGAAATGCATTATAGATAATTTAAAGCAACTGTAAAAAAGGCAAAAATATTTTAAACGTTTTGTCTAGAAATTAGGCACACCAAATCTTTAAAATATTAAAACTTTCAAACTGAATATTTATGCACCTTGGTCATAGAATTTAGAAACGGTAAAAGTACACAATCCCTTTCTGTACCTGATGTGAATCAGGATTTACTTTATATTAGAAACACTTATATCATAGTACAGCCAAACTGAATAGAGGTAAGTCCTCAACCTACGACCAAATTGGAAGCAGAATTTTCTTTGTTAAGCAAGGCAGTTAACTGAGGCACACAAAAGGTTATGACTCTTTTTTGTCACAGTTGTTAAGCGAATGAGAGCAGTGAAAACATGCGGTTGTTAAGTGAATTTGGTTTCCCCCACTAACTTTGCTAGTCAGAAGCTGGTTGGGAAGGCCACAAATGGGGATCACATCACCCCGGAATGTTGAAGCCACTGTAAATACATGTTAGTCGCCAAGCGCCCAAATTTTGATCATTTGACAGTGGGGTGGCTGCAAGAGTTGCGAGTGCGAGGACCATTTGCAAGTCAACTTTTTTCACTGTAATGGGAGCCAATGAATGGTTGTTAAATGGAGAACCAGCTGAAGCATTAGGTATTCAAGATCTGAACAGCTGAATTCCATGCCACCCCTAGAGTTTTCTTGCTTAATATCATGTCCCTGATTTTGATCAATGTTCTGTAGAGGTTCTTCAGATGGCTGTGTGGAAATTAGATAGCAACTCTTCTTATGAGTAGTCAGGGTCTTCTGAGTACCAAAGCCCCTCCCACAAAAAAAAGACGTTAGCTGGAGTGTACAGACATAAGATACCAATTTAAGTCTGTTTTGTCTTGAAATAATTTGAGGCAGGGAGAGCACTGCATCTTCTTCCAATTGAAGTGGATTGTTTTTTTCATGCCGATCCAAGTTTGACTTTAGTGTGAAGCTTGCAACACTGGAAGCGGGCAAGGTGACAAGGAGACATGTGCTCAGAGGAATCAGCCAGCTTTAGCCTTGAATAGTCAGTCGTATCAAGAGGGATAATAATAGAGAAAGTATGCTCTCGGAAATGTTCCTTTCGTGTTGTCAAACATTTTAAATTTTTCCTGCTGGACGTACAGCACAGTCTCCTGGGTCCTGAAAAACTCAAAAACAAATCTTCACGGTCCAAGTCCGTGTCTTCAGATTGTGCAGTTATTCATATCTAAAAACAGGAATAAATACAACATTAAATTTTAATCTTTATACTTAGAATCATAAATGAGTAAACTTGACTCTTTTCATTTACCTGTGGGAAAGCCATCTAAAAGGCCGCAATCCTAGAAATCTATCCGAAGTGATCTGAAATGGGAAAGCACACATTAAATTCATGAACAGTCAGAAAGGACTTGTATTTGCTTTGATTCTTTCACATCCTGCAGCACCAAGGAAGGATACAAATAATGTCTATTTCAGAAATAATTTGGTACTGAATCTACAGTAGCTGTAGCTTCATAAATATTTAATAAATCCTCTCCACAATATCATTTTTATCCCAAAAAGCCAAGCAACCTTTTCCTGGACATCCAAATTCCAAGAACAAGTCACTGAACAACCATATTTTTGATCAGTTGTATTCTTCTTAAAATTATCTTTGTTCCAAGTGAATAGTTCAGAAACCGGACCATTCGATATTATATTTAACGCTTAGACAGACTGTAGACTCATACCAATGCGCTTTTTGAGGCTATGAGTAAAGCAACCTTAACATTTCCCTATTTAAAAAGTAGCAGAGCAACAGTTGTCTTAATTACTTCATTATGCATTTTGGCTAACTGGAAAATGTATTGATTTATACCCATTTACATCCTGTCATTTGTCAAAGGGGGTTCAAAATGCTACCTTAGTTCTCTGGCCGTGAGTGCTTTCACCTTTTAATTCCGTGAACTAGCTTAGTTTAGGGAGGTAAAGGGTGATATTTAAAACAAAGCCCATAGGTCAGGGGTGTCAAACTCAATTTCACTGAGGGCCGCATCAGCATTGTGGTTGCCCTCAGGGGGCCGGGTGGGTATGGCCAGGGTGGGCGTGGCCTACTGGGTGGGCGTGGCCAGAGTGCGTATGGCCTACTGGGTGGGCGTGGCCAGCTCTACATCATTCGCATCAAGGGTGCCTATGGGGGCCTGGGCAGGAGTGGGACAGATCTGAGGGTCTCTGGCAGAAGGAGGGTCTCTGGGCCAGGGCCAAGGCAGTGGGGGCCGTTCCCTCACTGTTTCCAGGATGGCTTTGCGGGCCACATGAAACCACTTCGCGCGCCGGATCTGGCCCCCGGGCCTTGTGTTTGACATGTCTGCCATAGGTTCTTGGTCATGCAATGTAATTTTCTCTTCCCTACTATAATCTTACCATGTCCTCAAAAATCTGCTCTGGAGGAATAGAGTTGGCCACTTACAGACCATCTTCTGAGGGCGACTGATTGATTGACTGCAATAGAAGGAACAATCTTATACATCCCAGGTCTGCATGGACACAGACGTGCTCAGCTTCAAACAACCAACAGGACTCCGTGCAATTAAATGCTCAAGAGTTCCCAGGATGGTCCCTAGCTGAGAAGAGATTTGGAACACTTTCTCCAATGTATTGATTCTATTTATAGAAGACTTACACTGTGAGAAGGGAAAGTGAAACTTTCTCTGCCTTCTCGCTTGCTGCTTTTAGAGAGTGTCGGTGAATTTCTTGCCAAACTGCTTTATTCAACCTAATACACGAAAATATTACTATACGTCCTGTTCCTGGGCAGAAAAAAATTTCCCCCAGATTTGAATAATTAATTTTGAAATTTCCAAACAAAAGCTATACCTATTTTATTACTTTCTCGGGGAGGCTCTAACTAACAATAATCCCATTGAAAAGAATGAGAATGAATGAATGAATTATTCATGCTGTATATCTGACGTGAAAGATTGTTCTCTATAGGAACAGCAGATTATTAAAGTCAGGACAGTGGATACTGAGAACATTATGAAACCTTTAGCTAAAAATTAAATGCGAGTCTTTTAACCTACATTTTACAGAATTTTAAATTACGTGTTTACAGTATCCGAAAGTAGTCTTATGTCTTTGTGTTTTGAATAATAGCAAGCCTAAAATAGTTTCGGAGATTTTGATCATCTGTTTATCTAAACCAGGGGTCTTCAAACTTGGCCCTTTTATGACTTGTGGACTTCAACTCCCAGAATTCCTCAGCCAGCAAAGCTGGCTGAGGAATTCTGGGAGTTGAAGTCTACAAGTCATAAAAGGGCCAAGTTTGAAGACCCCTGATCTAAACAATGGTTAGTGGTGCTTTATGATATCTCTGCTATAAGGCTGGCTTCCAAATGTGACTAATAAAAATCTAAAGTGTATTTCTAAGCAATAAACAACATGTGTTTTCATGCTTACAGTATCACAAGTCCTGAATCCATTGAATTCAATTAGGCTTATTTCCAGAAAACTAAATACTGAACTGCCTAACTGGTCTACATATTTAATGCAGATCCACTACTGTTTCAAGCGGAAGGTCTAAATCACCATGTCTCTATTCATTACAAAGATACTCTTGTCAGCCTTTACAAGAAGATGCAAAGCAGGGATATAGTATTGGCAATAGAAGATAATGTATTTTAATAATCCTGAGACGTGGCCCCATCTAACAAAGAACAGTACGCTACATCAGGCCACAGGTTCAGAATTAATTCTAATCTCCCCCAAATATTTGACAACACCTGGGCCTACAATGCATAACCATAGTCAAATTATTATCTTACCTGATTTGAAAATATCACTCTCAGTTAAGAGTTTCTGAAGATACGTTATCAGAAGCTGTAATGTTGAGAAGAGCCATCGGAAAATGAACTGCTGCAGCTTAATCTTCTGTCAGTAGAGGCAGGAAGGAGACAAAACAGTCCAGGACTGAGAGTCATTTTAAATAATCTCCCCACCCAAAAGTGAAGGGGGAACCAGGAGACAAGGCGACCAGAGCAAATTCCAGATATCCCTTTGATATTGGCACGTTATTCAGTCATCATTTCTCTTCAGCATTACGTTAAGCATTCAAAATATTTTTCCAAGCCTGTATCGGTTTTCCAAAAGGTTTCTCAAAACATTTTGAAATAAAAACGGAGATGCAACAACAACGATTTTTCAAGTCACTCTCAATCAAATACTGACTTCCAGATGCTTCCAGAAACGGATTTTCCTATAAAATCAAACTGCTTCAATCGTTAATTTTACAAAGAGATTTGTATGTCATTGTCTTCAAGTATAACACAACCGTCCATTTCTATTCTTTGATCCTACCTTTTTTTTTCTTGCCACAAAAATCAGTTAATTGTGAGGGGAAAAGTACAACAGATGCAGCATGCTTTTTGGAAGGTTGAGCTTGACACCTGATGTCTTACAAGATTGGTTTTTCGGCAACAATACAGAAGCCATCTGCATGCCTGTAGGAGAGGGTTTTTTTTTAACTTCTCAACCTAAACCTGTGGTGGCGAACCTATGGCACATGTGCCACAGGTGGCACAAAGAGCCCTCTCTGTGAGCACGCGTGCCATCACCCCAGTCCTAGGCCTTCAGCTGGGTTTCATAAAACCTTTTCGCTTTAGGCCTCCACCGCCATGTGCAAAAAAAATATATGGTTCAATCAATTTCAACTTCTCACAGGGAAAAAAAGATCTCGCAAAGTTGGAATTGATTGATTGAACTTTTTAGTCCCACCCAGTCTGCTGTTACCACTGCAGCCATGACCACCCAATGGGCCATGCCCACCTGGCATCTGACGATACATAAGTGGGTTTTGGGTTGCAGTTTGGGCACTCGGTCTCTAAAAGGTTCGCCAGCACTGACCTAAACTGAAACTCTGGGGATTTCCTGGTGGTCTCTCCTCCAGGTAACTGAACTGACCCTGCTTAGCTGTTCCAGTATCATCCAAAGTTGGATATGTGCTGATATCTGATGCAATAGAACTTCATAGGAAAATATATATGAATCTCAACAAATAGGAATGAAGATTTGTTTAAAATACCAGAGGAAAAATTTCCATTTCATCAAAAAAAAAAAAAAGAGAGAAGGACGAAATGTTACACGAATTTAAATTTTATGGTATCTATGTCCCCTAAGTTATATGGGCTGAGGTGCATAAAATATTCCTACTGCTGGAGAAAATAACATGCACCGAGATAAAGCAGAGTATAGCTCTTTTTTATGTAGATAAACCAAGCATAAGTACTCATTAGAATCACAGTATTCTTTCCAGTTTAATAGTAAACAACCTATTCTATAGAAAGCCATGCAAGCAAAAGGCATTCAAGATAAAATAGCATGAAAGGAAAATCATTTCTCAATCCCCTGTGTTAAGCTATAATCTAATCATATATCATGCTGAAATTTAATATGGTTTGCTAGCTTAAGTGTCGGTGTTGAAAGAAATGGACCATATAGCACCCTATTGTAAAATACTGTTAAAACAATATAGTACAGAGGACCCCAACCTTTTGGGCACCAGGGACCGGTTCTGGGGAGAGAGGTTTTTCCGCGGACCCGAGGGCGCATGGTTTTGTGTGCTGCCTGCATCCCGCGGATGGGGCTTTGCTTATTTGTGCAGCCTGGTTGCTGGCATGCCACGGACCAGTACCGGTCCACAGACCTGGGGGTTAGGGACCCCTGTTATAGTATAGTTATTTTCATATTAAGAAAAACACAGCATGATATGGCTGATCAAAATGTAAGACTTGATTGCAAGATACGAACAGAAAAATGAAGTGTACCAAATATGCAAATTTGTAGTTCAAGTATTAGGGATGCCAAGAAGAAACCAGTTCTACACTTGGTAATTTCCAAAGCAAAAAGTAAAGAGCAGTGGGCAAACTTTCATCTTACTATCCCGGATCTTATCAGTTTAAGTTATGTAATATAGAGAATAAATAGAGAATATAAAGGCATCTCAAATTTGTGGGGAACCACACCTAATGATTTCAATCTCTTCCACTAAAATGGTCACGCTGTTGAATGTGTACAGTTATATTAAAAATGTTCCAAGACAAGTAACATCACCGTAACTCTATGCTTATTCCTATAAAAATGTACTTGGACATCAGAACATAACTCATATGTAGAGCAGTTTTTAAAAAGAAAGCCAATCGGAGGAACTGAAAGAAGATTATAAGGTTATATAAGTTAATTAGGCAGACGAGCTTCTTGTAAAAAACACACACCAGAGATACAATTAATAGGTTTTAAAGCTATAGTGTATATCTCCTTCGTCTCCCGCATTTCAGAAGTTTCAAATATCAAAAGAGACAGGCAAGCACAGAAATATTTAGTATTTAATTGTGGAAAATTTGCCTACTGTGTATTTTTACATTAAAATAATGGGCTAATGAAACAAATAATGCAAATGCAAAGCTGTGAATGGCTTGACTCTGGATAAGCAGACATAGAAATATTTGAAACACTGATCACAAATAATAAGACTCATTCATCATACTCCATATCAAAGCATATCATATAATCAAAGGCAAGGGAAACCACTTATTACTGTTTCAGCATCCCCATGGTCATATGCTCAAAACTTTAAGGAAGGTCTTTTGTTAGAGGAGAAATATATTTCCAGGGTATTACTTTATTTTTCACCCAGGGAGAAAAACACTCATTTCCAAATAGGGTTTTTTCCCCCCCCCCACACACACTGACAGTTACAAAAGTATTATTACCTGTCCTTTCTAAAAAATAACTACGGTACGGTAATTCTTCTGGGATGGTTATTTATGTAAAGTTTAAAGAAAGAAAAAACTGCATTCCAGGAACCAATAGGTCTTTTCTGACTCTAGCTGCCCTCGTATCTGAAGACTTGGAGCGCATTTACGGTAAATATCCTGTTCACTTTTTCAAGACCTCCCTAAGGATGATAAAACAATTAAGATATTCCACAACGACCCCACAGGAGCAGGAGTGCACAAGATTACAGATGTACCTTGTGTTTCCAAGAGTAAGAAAAACTAAAGATGACTAGTTGTCTTATTGGCAAGGGACCACACACACACACACACACACACACACACACACACACACACACACACACACGTGCACACACACACACCCTCCCCACACACCCAGGATGAGGGAAAATGAAAGTCTTTTCTCATTCTCTGCATTTCTAAACAAAATTAACAAACCAAATTGAACTGCTTAGATAACCCCCCCCAACACACACTCTTGCTGGCTAATTAAGTAGTCATTCATAAAATTATCTAGAAGTTGCATATGGTCCAAGAGCTGCAAGTTGGTGACCCCTGTTCTAGGTGTTCTTCAACAGTTGCCCAACGTAAAGTGCTTCACTGTGGTCTCAACATGATGCAGTCAACTCAGGCTTAACCGTTGCCAAGTATAGGCTTGTATGCTAAGTTTAGCTAGTAGACAAACTTCAGCTGTGCAAAGTTCTCCTTGCTGCCTATGACATGTGAAATTCAAGGCCGAACATAATCAGAGCGCTCTTCAAGCTATGAAATTGATTTTTTTCAGTGGGAGCACACACAATCCTTCCAGAAGAGCTGAATCCCAAATTCTAAGACAGAGTTTCTATTGATCAACACCATCATCTATTATCAATATAACCCAGTCCATTATTAATATTACAGTACACGAGAAGATATAGCAGAGCTTGAGGACATCAGAACATCTATGGTGCTTCAACACTAACCTCTAAATTAGCTGTCTTAAATGTCCCATTTAGGTATGAAGTAGAAACCCTACCCAAAACCTGAACTCAGATTCCATCATGTTAAACAAAAAAGACATTTTAAATTGATCAGAACAGAAAGGGCTAAAGTCCCTGTGGGAAAATATTCTAAGGCTCAATTCTGTCCGTTGCTTCCAAAAGAGATCATTATCAATGGTACTAAAACTTACTGAAAATTGCAAAGGAAGTAACAGGAATAAACTCTGCCCTACTCCATCCCTTACTGAAGTTCCTAGCACAGATCATCTCTCAGACGAAAACACCATCTCCAATTCAATACACTGGGCAAAAGAACAACTGGCATGGGATCCAGGTTACAGGCTTCAAGTGTGACTGGATTCTGATGCTGCTCAGCTGAGCCTTTTCTCCGCTAAAGGTAAAGGTAAAGATTCCCCCGCACATGCGTGCTAGCCGTTTCCGACTCTAGGGGCCGGTGCTCATCTCCGTTTCAAAGCCGAAGAGCCAGCGCTTGTCCGAGGACGTCTCCGTGGTCATGTGGCCGGCATGACTAGACGCCAAAGGCGCACGGAACGCTGTTACCTTCCCACCATAGTGGTCCCTATTTTTCTACTTGCATTTTTACGTGCTTTTGAACTGCTAGGTTGGCAGAAGCTGGGACGAGTAACAGGCGCTCACTCTGTTACGCGGCACTCGGGATTCGACCCGCCAAACTGCCAACCTTCTGATCGACAAGCTCAGAGTCCTAACCCACTGAGCCACCGCGTCCCTGTTTCTCCGATAGGCTGACTCAAAAAGCACGATTTTATGTCTCAAATAGTAATTAATTGCTGCAGTTATCAAAAATGGGCATTTCACTTTTTACTTCAGGAAAGTAAAGCTTAGTCTCTCCATTTATTAGTTTGCTGGAATATGTTGCTTACTATTTTGTTTTTGTGAGAATTGGTTTTGATCAAGGAATAAACATGGAAAAGAGTGGAAGGCCATGCTTTTTGCTGTGTAGTTAAAAATAATTAAGTAATTAAAATGCTTAAATCATCACCAACTTAGGCAGATTACAATAAAATAAAACCCAAATCACTTCATCAGCAGGTCAAAGAAAACAAATTATAACAAATAAACCACAAGGTTATTATTTATTAGCCCCCAGAAACTGTGGGGGCTCCATCACTAGAAATTTGGAAGAAGAGACTGGACAATCACCTGTCTGAGATGGTATAGGTTTTCCTGCTTGAGCAGGGGGCTGGACTAGAAGACCTCCAAGGTCCCTTCCAGCTCTATTCTATTCTATTCTATTCTATTCTATTCTATTCTATTCTATTCTATTCTATTCTATTCTATTCTATTCTATTCTATTCTATTCTATTCTATTCTATTCCATTCCATTCCATTCTATTCTAATTTCATTTTCTATATTCCATTCCATTCCATTCTGCTCTGCTCTACTCTATTTCTATTCTATTCTGTTCTACAATCTGTTTATTCTATTCTATTCTATTCTATTCTATTCTATTCTATTCTATTCTATTCTATTCTATTCTATTCTATTCTATTCTATTCTATTCTATTCCATTCCATCCTTTCCATTCCATTCCATTCTATTCTAATTTCATTTTCTATATTCCATTCCATTCCATTCCATTCCGCTCTGCTCTACTCTATTTCTATTCTATTCTGTTCTACAATCTGTTTATTCTATTCTATTCTATTCTATTCTATTCTATTCTATTCTATTCTATTCTATTCTATTCTATTCTATTCTATTCTATTCTATTCTATTCTATTCTATTCTATTCTATTCTATTCTATTCTATTATATTCGTCTAGTCTATTCTATTCTAGTCTAGTCTATTCTATTCTATTCTAGTCTAGTCTAGTCTAGTCTAGTCTAGTCTAGTCTAGTCTATGTCTGTTCTGTTCTATTCCATTATCATATGACACATTCATACCACAGCACAAGATTAATAAGTAAGAAAGAAGCCAAAACTTGGTTCCAATAACACTTAATCTTCAAAGCCTTCCAGAAGAATATTTTTTCACTACATTCTGGAATGTCTGAAAGGGACATCTAAGCTTCTGTCTGAAAGGGACACCGAAAGGGACATCTAAGCTTCTGAAGGAAAGTTGTTCAAGCGTATGGGAGCCATGATGAAACAACAGCTTTTTCTGGCTCCAGCCAACCTCAGCTCATGAAAATGGGGGACAACAAGCAACTTATCCCAGAAGGGTCTCACTGGACGGATCTGTTTTAAGTAGACAGTCCTAAAGATACCCATTTTCCAAGCTTTATTTACTGATAATACGTGAATACCCGCTTCAAGGGGGAAGAGCAATAATTTACCAGACTGATGCCAAGCAACAAACTTTGTCCACCATTGTAGCAAAATTCCACTAGTGCTTAGAATTTGGATGAAACTTGGATGCAGAGCTTTTAAAAAATAAATCTGCAAAACCATGGTTATTAAATCAAGGTTCATTTTGAAAGCTACAAGGTTCCAGCTATTTTAAAGAGAGAAAAGTTGGGAAAACGATAAGGCCACTCAGGGATGTATTCTGTGGCTAACAACGTGAGGAGCAAAGCACCAATGGCAAACCATGAGCTATATTATTTAATGGATTTACTTTATGAATCCTTAGAATAGTCTAGTGGCTCCATAAGAAAAAAAAGTAATCAAACTCTGACATATATAATGTTAGGCATTTTACCGACCCCAATAAGCACAAGAAACAAATTATTAATCAAATAAAGCCAAGTTTGTCCGTCTGCCTGTATTAGCCTTAACGAAACAGAGAAGAGTTAAGCTGCAACATTAGAAATAATACTATCTGTCCAACAAATGAAATAGTATAGATACTACGTATCACAGACTCATATCATTGAATGTTCTCAAACAATCCACTGGGAAAAATAATCTTAAATCTAAAAATACACCATCACAAGAGGAAGGCAAGTGTTATACGGAGAGGTATTTTTCATGGATTATGAAAGGTACAATCAAAACAAAAATGCATTGTCTTCAAACTTGGCCCTTTGATGACTTGTGGCTGAGGAATTCTGGGAGTTGAAGTCCACAAGTCATCAAAGGGCCAAGTTTGAAGACCCCTGCCCTAGCCACTACTTGTGAGACCTGGGACCCAAAATGTTTCAGACACAGAACACATATTCTCAAGGTGGCTGAGAACAATTCAAGTGGTGTCCATAAAAAAGGTAAAGGTAAAGGTTCCCCCGCACATGTGTGCTAGTCGTTTCCAACTCTAGGGGCCGGTGCTCATCTCCGTTTCAAAGCCGAAGAGCCAGCGCTTGTCCAAGGACGTCTCCGTGGTCATGTGGCCGGCATGACTAGACGCCAAAGGCGCACGGAACGCTGTTACCTTCCCACTGCAGTGGTCCCTATTTTTCTACTTGCATTTTTACGTGCTTTCGAACTGCTAGGTTGGCAGAAGCTGGGACAAGTAACAGGCGCTCACTCTGCTACACGGCACTCGGGATTCGACCCGCCAAACTGCCGACCTTCTGATCGACAAGCTCAGCGTCCTAACCCACTGAGCCACCGCGTCCCTTGTGGTGTCCATACAGGGACCCAAATTTAGAGTGACCTGAATTCAGTTTAATAGCTCTTTTATGGATGCTAATGAACCTTTTAGTAGTATACACAGAAACAGCAACTTACAAGACAGTGAATGTGTGCCTTTGGGTAAATATTCAAAGAGCAGAGAACTCTCTTCTCCCAGCATGTCAGCTTTCAAGGACAATAAGCTATTCTTGCTCATAAGAGCTGCCCGCAAGTTAGCAACTGCTACAGCCTGAAGTGCATCCTCGTTCTCTGGAGTAAGTGGCTGAGAGAGATAACTCACTTCGCCTCCTAGGAGTGCTTCATCAACTTTTGCATAAAGATCCGCTCTCTCTATTCTGTTGTCAGAATTGTTGGGCTCTGCCCCTGTCAGATCCACACCTGCATGAAAAAGAAAGAAAGAAAGAAAGAAACGTAAGTTTACATTTAAGCATGGAGACTTAAAAGAAGTGAATTGGTGAAACTCGTCCTTCACATTTGAGCTCACAGTGTCAGCACCAGTATTCAGAGCTAAAAGGCTCAAAATAAATGCTTCCCCCCCCCCCCAGGTTATATTTCACTTCTCAATGTTATGATCCCTTTGCTGATATTACATTCACAGAGTGTACACTTTGCAAGATACACTATATACGGCACTTTGTAGTATCTTTGCTGCTGTAGTACAGAAGGCTAATTACCCCGTTATGTAAAATTACTTCAGATTAGCTTTTTGTTCCTTTTGTTAACTCTGCTACAGTTTAATCAAAGAGTGTGCCACTGTTAAATAACATTTTACACTATTTCCTAACTTAAAAGGTATGTTAAAAAGCAGGTCTCTCATGAAATTTATTACTCCCATAGCAATATACCTTGATTTTTTTAACAATAATTTTCAAAGATCAAGTAGCAGAATGTGAAAATTATGATAGATCTGACAGGAAGTTATTATAGGATGCAAATTGCCAAGTTTTTTAATTAATCAGCTCAGCAAAATAGATACTAAAAATTCTCCAAAAGTCATTTTAAAAGAAGGATATGACATTTTTAGTATTTAACAGCATCTACTATGTATGGCCCATTGAAATCAGAGGTTTTGTTAAGTTAAAAAAAATGCTTCCCTTCCTAATTTCACCTAGTATTTTTCACTAATTCCGTATTATCTGATAATTTTGGATAGAGGTCCCAAAACTCCAGCTTAAGAAATTGTTATGACAGAAAATGCTTATGATAAATGCTAAAGAATCGTAACTGTACCGTATTGTTCTGTTTGAATACCTGACTGCCAAGGACCCATCCAGATTGCCAAATCATAATGGTACTTTTTAAGTAGACAATTCTAGGCTCTTAGTTTGAGTGTGTTGCAACCTCTAAAACCATCTGTTCAGAATGCATCTAATCAATTCTCATAGTACAAGAGTCCCTTGTACAAGAGCTATTTATTCTTCGTAGAATGGCTTCAAACAAATCTAAAGCAAACAGAATTATTTTTGATCGAGAGTCTCATTTTATTGCCTGGATACCTAGTTCTTAATCCTAGTAGTATCTCAGCTCTATTTCTGGTGTGTTCTCATTGCCAGAAATGTTCTTCTTACTTCTATGTTGGATCTCTCTTTAACAAGCTCCCACCTATTACTTCTTGTCTTGCCTTCTGGAGCTTTGGAGAATAAGTCAAATCCCCTGTTCTCTGTGACAGCCCCTCACGTACTAGAACAGGGCTTTTCAACCAGTGGTACGGGTACCACCTGTGGTACATTGGCACCTGGCAGGTGGTACGCAACCATCCTAGAAAAGTGGTAGCAGGGGAGGGGAATGAGCTGAACCGGTGGCAGCACCGCACAAGCCGGAGCGAGAGACGGCTGGAGCTGCAGGGCTGTCAGGGCTCCGTGGAAGCGCCAGGATCAGCGCCAGGATCCAGCTGGAGCTCAGTGCTGATCCTGGCACATCTGCTAAGCCCAGAAGCGCCACCGATCAGCTGGAATGTTGCAGCATCTCCAGGGTCTTGTGATTTACATTCAGATGCTTGGCAACTGATTCATATTTAGGACGGTCACAGTGTCCCAGGGTCATGTGAAGTGACCAAAACCTGCTGCAACCACCCAGCAGATTGATGGGGGGGGGAATAAAAACCAAACACCCCCCACCCCCCACCCCCGCTGCCAATCCTCCACAGAAATGCTCACAACAATGAAAACCTCAGACAGGAGGAAGAGCGCCGCCGGGTGGGCAGGCAGGTGTCTTGCTCGGCTGTGGCTTGGGGGGGGCACTTTTTTCAGTGCCATTGTAACTTCGAACAGTCACTAAGAGTACTGTTGTAAGTCGAGGACTACCTGTACTTCATTTTTTTCCTTTTTTTTTTTGGTCATCAAATTTTTGACACCTTGCTAGGCGACTGGTGGTGCTCGGATGTTGCCATATCCTAAAAGTGGCACAATGGCTGAAAAGGTCGAAAAGCCCTGGACTAGAAGGCAGTTATCATGTCCCTCCTAATCCTTCCCTTTGATAGGCTAGAATCAGACATACCTAGCTCCCTCAACCGTTCATCATGTGATTTAGCCTCCAGATCCTTTTTCATCTTTGTTGCTCTTCTCTGTGAAGCGGTATATAAGTCTAAGGGCTATTGCTATTGATGCCTTTGCATGATTTCCCCCCCCCCCCCCGCGCATGATTTAATGTATTTATTAAATAGTCTGAATTGCAGATTTGTTACTGGCAAGCCAAAAGTCACAAGGACATCTAGCAACCATCTCCTGAATATGTTCTTTTAGAAATCAGGACCAGAAAAATGTTATTACCAATAACAATAAAAGTCACTGAGGTCTGTCAAAGCCATTCTTGCATTGTCTAGTTACCAGATATTGCCGCTGAGATCACACCACTGCAGTCAATTAAGCAACTTGGAAACAAGATTAAAAAAAATAAATAAATCAGGGTAATCAGTATCTATCAATAAGTGTTGAACTACCTCGCTGTCCTTCTTTGGAAGCAGGAGAACAAACCCATTTTCAAGTTCTTAGTGCATAGGAACCAATTACACTAGAAGGCCAGCAAAATCATCTCAAGATTTTGTTATCCTATTTCAGCATTCTATTTTCACACCCACATCAGGGGAACTTGATGAACCAAGAGCTGTACTGTCCAAGATTAAATTTACTGCTGTTATATGAAGAAGGGCAAGACCATGAACTATGATACAATGGGTGATAGAAGTTGACACAGATAAATGAAAAACTTAATTAAATTGTGGGAGCTGTATCAGACATTGCAGGAATACAAATTGAAAAACCTCCTCCGTCTGTTACGGAAAGGAGTTGGAGCAGTTCATAAATAGAAACTCAGATTTTAAATTTTAAATAAAGCTTCCAGTTTTTTTAATGGGTCTTTTATTAAAAAAAAATCTGATTTCTGCTAACCATTATCAATCTGAAAAACAAACTGAATAAAGTGATAGAACTAGATTTCTGATATATGTACAGAAAAAAATTGTGATGAGATTTTAAACACTGGTCTTGATGTTGATGTATCTTGACGATAGAGAACTCAATTTATAGGATTAATAAACCCTTTAAAAGAGGAGTAGACCAAACTGTTTTAGCCATATTCAGTCTAATCTTGCTAAAGTCACACTCCCAGAAGTGGACACAGTCAAAATAATTTTAAATTATAGCTATTTTTCAATGCCATTGTCCATTCCTTTCCAATGAAAATTATTAACTTAAAAATATCATGTAACCAGTGTCATAAACAACTATGGTACATGGCTTGCCCCACTTGGTATTTATTTTTGCCACATATTTATAAAACTTGAAATTAGTTCCACTTAGCTCACAGGGGCTGGAGTTATACACCACATGAAGTATAATGTAATTTCTTTAATATTAATTTAGGGAATTGTGTAAAATCATCAATTACTGTATGACCTGTAAATGCTTTATTTAGCAGAATGTACAACTACTGCAATTGTGATGTAGTCAATATATGAAGGGGGCATGATCATAGTAGCCGTGATTAGAGTGCAGTATTGCAAGCTAACTCTGTCCACAGCCAGGAGTTCGATCATGGATGGTTCAAGATTGACTCAGCCCTTCCATCTTTCCAAGGTTGGTAAAATGAGGACCCAGATTGTTTGGGGCAATATGCTGACATTTGTTAATCGCTCAGAGTGTGCTGTAAAGCACTACAGAGCAGTATATAAATCTAAGTGCTACTGCTATAGTAACCGAGGGTGTGCTAGTAGGCTAAGAGACATATAAATTTACAACTACCGGTAATCCCTCTTCCTGCCTTCCTTCTATTTTCCACTTAACTGATTGCTCTACTGCTGTTCTCTCTGTCCACTTGGAATGATTGTTCAGTACTAGTTCAGTTCATAAGAAGGCCAAATTAACCCTTGATTTGATGAGGAAATTCAATCTGGGATACATTAATAAGGTCTGGAGGGGTAAAATGAGTGGAATTATCTTAATCTGGTTTTGCACATAAAGATTCATGGTACATAACCATCCTAGGCTTGGCAATGGGGTAGTGCAGGGAGGTCTTCAAACTTAGCCCTTTTAGGACTTGTGGACTTCAACTCCCAGAATTCCTCAGCCAGGCACACATGCCTGGCTGAGGAATTCTGGGAGTTGAAGTCCACAAGTCCTAAAAGGGCCAAGTTAGAAGACCGCTGAGAGAAACAGATGGGGATTCCAGTTGGTCCACCTCCCACTGTATTACCCAATGTCCTTTCTACGTGAGCTGGCTGAAGTAATTTTGAGAATGAAGTTGTATGCCTCAGGGCAATTTCCTAAGGGGACATTTATGCTATCTTGAATAATCCATTTGGGGATTTTATGGATTCCATGGCAACCACCCGGCTTTTTACTGCATCGGTGGCCACACGCAGGGTAAGACATTCTGTTGATTTCATCTTATACCCTCTTGATCTGGTATTCACCCCATTGTGTGACACATGATTTGATGATTGGAAGGGTTGAAATCACATGATTAGATAAGTTCATTTGCTGGTAAAGTTTGATTTCACAACATTAGTGTTCTGCTACAGAGATTAAGGGAATCAACCTCAGGACCTCTAGCAGAAATGCAGCCCATCTTAGAATCTCTTTACTAATGCACATCATAGCTTATTACAACGAGCCACAGGCATGGACCAACTGGGCCCCTGGAATGGATAATGCAGGGGTCCCCAACCCCCCAATCCGTGGACCGGTACCGGACCGCAGCATACCAGCAACCGGTCCGCACAAACAAGCAAAGCTCCATCCACGGGATGCAGGCAGCACACAAAACGACCCCCATCCGGTCGGTGGAAAAACATCTCTCCATGTAACTGATGCTCAAAAGGTTGGGGACCTCTGGGATAATGCATCAAATCAACTGTGGAGCTATTCCTGAAAAAAGTATATTCCTGGATCCACAGGTTCTTGAAAACTGTTGCCTGAATCCCTTGGTAGAATCCCTTTCTGGATAAGATTGAAACACTAGTGATGACATAATTGCAGGATCTCTTGGAAAAGAAAGATGACTACAATACGGTTTCATATCAATTTCTTTATCTTTCTGGTAAGAGCACTGTGGAGACCAATAAAGCACTATTTTGTCACCAGAGCTATTTAATATCTGCATGAGGCCTACAGGTGTGGTCAAGTAATTTAAAGTAATGAGAACAATATGCCATTGTAAGTATGAAGATACCTAAGAGAATAGAGACGAACGTGAAATTTCAAAATTTGACATAAAAGTCAATAATTAGGACAAGCTATAGTTAAGAAAGGGGACGCGGTGGCTCAGTGGGTTAGGACGCTGAGCTTGTCGATCAGAAGATCGGCAGTTTGGCGGGTCGAATCCCGAGTGCCGCGTAACAGAGTGAGCGCCTGTTACTCGTCCCAGCTTCTGCCAACCTAGCAGTTCGAAAGCACGTAAAAAAATGCAAGTAGAAAAATAGGGACCGCTCCGGTGGGAAGGTAACAGCGTTCCATGCGCCTTTGGTGTGTAGTCATGCCGGCCACATGACCACGGAGACGTCCTCGGACAAGCGCTGGCTCTTCGGCTTTGAAACGGAGATGAGCACCGGCCCCTAGAGTCGGAAACGACTAGCACATGCGCATGTGCGGGGGAACCTTTACCTTTACCTTTATAGTTAAGAAAAGCAGCTGGGTTGCCACAATTAGAAAGGATAGTAGCAATTTATTTTAAAGGGCAGCATAAATAGATTAGTGAATAGTAGTCTCTAATTAAGCAAATCTTTAAAGCGAACAAGAAAAGCATTCAAAAATAGAAAGGAAGTAAACTCCAATATAGAGAGTTAAATACATTATTGCAGGAAAGGCTGCTCTTATGGGGAGGAGTAGATGCAATAGAAGATTTTGAGTTTGAGGAAAATGGAATACAGGGTGGGGAAGGGAAATAGACACATAGATAAAAGTGGGGCTGGGGTGGAGCCCTTTTAAAACCAGGGTGTAGTCAAACAAAAGTCTGAGCTCTAAGCAATCTCTTAGCTTCTTTTTAAAAATAACTTGACCTAACCCTTTCATAAAGAAGCCTTAAAATAGAGCTATTCCCACAGCCTCATCGCTTTACTTATCCTGTAATTGTTCCATGAAACCCGAATATTATAGTCCACCAATTATTGCTGTACAATTACTCAGGGCTACCTCTATTCATTTTGCTGAAAGTTAGTGGCTGCTCTGGGCAACATTTCTTGTACATGCTGCCTATTCTCAGCTATTCCTCTTCTAATCCCCTCCAGCTGCACCTGGTAGCACAATTCCACAACCTCCATCAAATTATCCATCGTACAACTCACATGCCTTCTCCAACCCTGCTCTCGGTGGAAGGTCAGTGTACCTTACTCAACCTACCCTGCCAGGCCCTTTCAGTTCCCATAGTCACCTAGATCAGGTTACCCCAACAAAAGGTGGAGGAGGATGTGAGATAGAAGGCTGGCTTTCTCTGTGGTTTCCCTGATTTTATACGTGTTTGTTCCCTTTGTTCTTCCAGTTGTCTTCCGGGTGAGGTTCAAGGTGTTAGTAATGACCTACAAAGCCCTACATGGCATGGGTCCGGAATACCTTGGGGAGCACCTGCGGCCGGCGTCAACTTCCCTCCGCCCAGTACGCTCCCACAGAGAGGGCCTCCTCAGGGTGCCACCGGTCAAAGAATGCCGACTGGTGGCCCCCAGGGGGAGGGCCTTCTCTGTGGGTGCACTGGATCTTTGGAACCATCTTCCGGTCGAGCTCCGGATGGCGCCCGATCTCCGCTCCTTCCGGCGCGATCTTAAAACCCATCTCTTTGAACAAGCTGGCCTGGCCTGATGGGACGGGGTTGGATTTTATAAATGGATTTTAACTGTTAATCTGTATTAATTTATTACGGGCACTGTTTAATTACTTTTTAATAATTTTTAATTTTTGTATCTTGTTTTTATGTATTGCCCTGTTCACCGCCCTGAGTCCTTCGGGAGAAGGGCGGTATACAAATTAAATTAATAAAATAAATAATAAATAAATATGAAGAAACGTCTTCTTGAGCAGACAAGTACAAGGGTGACTGCCTGGCCTTTTCCGGTTATGTTGTAATGTTGTTTTTAATGGTGGAGAGGTGGGGTGCTTTCTGGAGAGACACTGATTTTTAAGAAATGGGAGTTTTATTTCTTCGTGTTTTTAGATATATATCACCTAGCAAAAGGGCAGCATAGAATTTTAATAAAGTAAAATAATCTTGCCCAGGTTTTTGATTCCCTGATTTCTTTTCCTACTCATCACATTCCCCCCCTTTTTTTTGCTGATGTACTGCAGTTAGTTTAAAATGGTTTTAAATACATTTATTATCATCTTAAAATCTAATGTCAATGTCCAATTAGAAATTAAGAGACACAATTTTAAAGAAAATTTGTAACTGGACACTAACAACAAAGTAAAAAGAAACAGATAAGCATTCTCTGAGAACTGCTTCCTCTTTTTTCCCTATTCTGGGTCAGTTGGTTAATCAGAATTTTAGGAGGGACTGGGGAAATTAGGGCAGCAGATTTATGTACAAGATTGTTCAGTTAGTAAGTGTAACGCATACTTCCTTGTACTCTGTCAGGTTCATTTTTTTTCTCTCTCTCTTATTCTACTGTTCTCCTTAATGTGTTTCTCTGAGGTATCTGAAAACTTATCCATCATTCTGTGAACAATTGATTGCTCCCCCAAAGATAACAATCTGAAGTGGCTTTTGAATGTATCTTTATTTATGACAAAAACTTAAAACAGGCTCAAAATTACATAAAATGTTTGACATTTTGATTTATGTGGTTATTTTATGTTTTTTGTATTTTGTGTTACCACCTGAACTGAATTAAACTACCCAGCTGGAAACCCAACTGTAAATAAACTGGGCAGCTGATTCAATCACTTTGAAGAAGCAGTTCTTGTACAATTTATAATTTATTTTTTTTAATACATTTATATCCCGCCCTTCTCTGAAGACTCAGGGCAGCTTACAAGCTTAGCAGTAATTGATGGTCCAAATCTTCTATCATTCACTTTGTGATTCTCAGTACTGTCATTCCCAGAATTCTGCTTCTATGGAGATGCAGGTAGACTGCCATTGGTCAGGGGGGTAGGCAACCTTGGCTCTTTTTATGACTCGTGGACTTCAATTCCCAGAATTCCTGAGCCAGCATGGTAGAGCTTTGTGCAATTTCATTTTTGTCATGATAAAGAGCTGTCTTAAACCTGACTGCACAGTGTGCTAAAAGCTAACTCTCTGTTGTTTACATGTCCTTAAGACACAGTGCTATTTTTCATCAGTGGTCAGCAATGAAAGAAGTTAACTAAGAACCAGAATCTGAACTTACAGTAGTTACTATTCCACGTTCATTGAAAAGATAGTCAATACCGCTAAGCTTGTAAGCCGCCCTGAGTCTTCGGAGAAGGGCGGGATATAAATGGAATTAAAATAAAATAAATAAATAAATAATTATTCTATTGAGAATATTTTTGTCTAATGTGCATTATTTTTACTGTTGTAACCTGACATATTTAGTTCAAGAAAGTTCATCTTCTTGTCATAAAATTATCTCCAGTGATTGATTATATATTTCCATGACCGTTGCTTTTATTATATTGAACCCACTGAACGTTTGGTTCTTAAACTTAATACAACAGGATGCAACAGAATATATAGCAGAGGAAAAATAGTGCATGCACAAAATTTCACAATAATACGGCCCAGAAGCTGATGAAGGACTGACATTGTGCTAAGTAGATTAAAAAAAAACCAGGAAAGAAAACGTTGCAAATATTTTTAGCACTGCTTTCTGTTCACAGAAGATACACAATATGATTTAATAAAACAGTATTGCACTAGCAATGATAAAATAGAAATGAAATTTGGCCAGAATCAGCTTTTTTTTCTCCCAAATGTCCTCTAATGTAGCACAGATTTCTTGCTCTCCAAATTTTCTTCACAGGAGATGGAAATCAAAAAGGTCATTCTCAGACAGAAGTTTCCTCATCAAGATCCTGCTTGAATTAAGGGCCTCCAAAGATGATCCTTAGAATACCTTGATTTCAACTGAACAGGACTGTAAAATCCAAGCAACATTTGGGACTAGATCAGATTTTATTCTGCAGTAGTTCTGCTCTGTCTCATTCACAAAAGAGCAGGGTGGAAGGAAATCAAAATGCCTTTGATTGGTCGTACTGCTGCTTCCTAGTACCTCTTCCATTTTTTTTTTCTAATCACAGAAAATACATTAAATGTATTAAAGAGAGGAAAATAAAATAAATATGCAAAAAGTTTTCATTGATAGTACAAAGAAGTAATCCTCTAGAACAGGGGTGTCAAAGTGCCGGCCTGCGGGCCGGTTTCATCATACCCAAGCCGCGCCCATCCCATTGCCGGCAATGCAGAGAGAGTGGCGATACGTCACGACATGTCACGTGACGTGGCGAGTTTGATACCCGTGCTCTGGAGGCACCCCAACAAGTGCTTCTGCCCTCAGTGATCAGCAAATAATAATGTTACCTATTTGGGTAAAGAAAGAAAGCAAACAACCATGCTCAGGGCACCAAGAACTCTACAGGGAGCTATAAAGATAACATAAAAACTGAATTATATGCTCCATGGGTGTGTATTCTGGATAATATTCCAGGGCAGTATTAATTACATTTCCAAATACTTTTTTTTTAACATTGGCCACACATAGTGCACATTTGTATACCAGAAAACTAGAGTGTTGCAGATCTTTCTTTCTTTCTTTCTTTCTTTCTTTCTTTCTTTCTCTTTCTTTCTTTCTTTCTTTCTTTCTTTTTTCCTTCCTTCCTTTTCTTTTTTCTTTCTTTCTTCTTGAGGGACAGGGCAGCATACGAAATGATAAAAAACATTCCTTGCATTACCTTTACCCACATCTTAGGCTAAATGAAGCAACAATAAATTACTACTGTATTTGAGCCTTCAAATAATCACTTTTTAACGAAAAGTGAAATTGTGTGGAAAAAGACAGACATAACATTCCTCTTTGTTATGATGGCAGGAAAGAATTAATTCTTTTATTTTAAAACAATACCATATTGATAAGATTCTTCCTTTGGCCAAGTATAAATTTCTCCCCTGATAGTATGCATAGATCCTATCCAAAGCAATTTGAAGGAGCCTCCTCTAGGAAATGGTCTGTAATGAAAGACTGACATTTCCATCATAATTAGATAATAAATTTGGAACAAATGGGGCTATTAAAATGAAATCATATACTTAAAGCTTTACTACAAGATGGTGAATGCCCAGGATATTGTTTTCATTATGTCAGAAGTGCTGGCTCATTCATCATTTAAAACCTAAGTTGTTTATTACTGCCAACATGCACCTTTGGACGGCTACCAAAAAGACTGCATTCATCTGCTCCGACTTCAGATTGAAAGAATGACTTACGGTAAGTGGTCTGAAAGGCCAAAAATAATCCTGATATTGGTAACACATGCATTTCAAGCCTATTCTTGATGTTATATGAATATAACATTTAACCGACACACTTCTCAAATGCATCAAAGTTGTAGAAACTGATATGAGTACTGTATGTTAAAAATCTGAAAAAGTAGTCGTCTTCGGGAAACAGTGCAATATTTTCAGAGGTGCTCCTCAGTTTATATACGTGATTTCCTATGTTCAAAGTATCTTAATATTACTGCTGTTTTGGAGTGTGAATTGAAAAACTTTGGCTGGCAGTTTGAATATGAAATAGAGGATTTTCCTTTTAACGGGTTAAGACTGTATCCAAGCCACACCCCTTCCCCCTGCCTTAGTGAGGAGAAAGAAATGGGGTCACTTCCAAATATCTGAAATGTCTGTAAACTGCCTTGAGCTGAGGCAGTAGTATATAAATTGCACACATAAATAAAATAAAACAACTGATTGTCTATCGGTATTTTTTCTTTCCCAATACTGAAACTTAACGTGGGCCAAGGTTATGTCCATATCCATTCCCTTGGGATCCAGATCACAGGAAGGGATCCTGGATCTGGGAACGGTCGTCTACACATTTCAGAAATGAATTGTGCTCTTTTCAAGAATTTTTGAATTTGAGCTCTATTTTTCTTAATTTTTCATTAATAATTGCAGTCATTCGCCTGGTTATAGTTTTCATGGTTAAATAGCTACAAATCAGAAAACTATATACCGGTAATACACATGAACCAAAACATCTTATCTATCCATACATTCCTATCTACTTGCACTTTGCAATCAGGGGGCCTGAAGCATGATATTATATGTAAGCTCCTTAAGTAAATTACTGTATTTTCATTGGCTGGAAGAAAGCCTTGCTTTTTGTACCTATAATCTTCCTTCGCTTGCATGTCGCCTCAGACCTACAAGGCATGCAAGGCTTCCATGGCTGACAATGTACAATTTGATGTTGGGTCCCAGCTAGAGGAATGCAAAATTGAAATTATTCTGTGTTTCAATTCTAAAAGTTCCTCTTAAATGCAAATGGAAGTGACGAGGACAGATGTGGCTAAACACATACTACAACAGGATACTGAAGATGCTATCTTACTGGGTGCTTACAGATAATGATTTTTCAAAATTCTTGGTTTAATTATGGGTTATAAATGCTTAACATGGAAAATGGAAGGAAACAATTATTATATGAAATAGTTAAAACAAGATTTGCTTTGCTACTGAGGCATGTGTATTAGAGATAGATCTTTTTCAAGAATAGATATGATTTGCATCTCAAAGACTCTGACTACTAATGTTCAGAAAATGGAAATATTATTAAAGACTATCAGACCACAACCCCAGTGACTTAAATTTTTAAAAGAAAAAATGGCTCTTTCAAATGTGTTGGATATTCTGGAGCATTTGGAGCAGCACAACGAAAAGCAATCTGTGTTGATTTTTTTAGATGCAGACAATTTGAACTGGATTTTCTTGTTTAGAATTCTGGAAGTTATGAACGCAGGAGATGATTTTATTTAATGGTCAAAATTGATTTATACCTCAGAGAACCACAATAATTTTTAACGGAGAATTAACAAAACCTTGTAAGATTGAAAAGGGGACAAGACAAGATTACTGCTGTTTCCACTCTTGTTCACATGCTGAACAGGACAAGATGAGAAAATTGTGGGAGTAAAGATTAAAAAAGAAACCTGTAAATTAAAGGCATTTGCTGATGAGCTAGTCCTAAGTTTTGGAGGATCTGTTAGAGGGAGTAAAAACATCAATGGAAAAAATAAAGGACTTTGGTAAGCTAGCAGAGTTTAAGATTAATAATGAGATATGTGGTGTTAGTAATTTTACTACAGATACATTAATGTAATAAATATAAATTGTATGATATTAAATTTAGAAACCACTCGGTTCCTTACAGAATGCTTCTGGGCGGTGTACAAGTAAAATATTAATACAGAGGCAAAGATAGTTAAAACAGAAGATTAAAATTTAATTAAAAGGTGGGTGGGCCTTCAGAGTATTAAGCAGCCCCATGGCCCCTGTGAGTACCAAGCCAGAGGGCAGAGCCAGGTCTTTAGCCATTTCTGAGGGCCCATCTCACATCTTGGAAGAACATATTTCAAAAGGCAAGGGCCGCGGCACAGAAAGCAAGGCCATACATAATTAGGCTAAGACATGAAATGAAATGGACTTGTTAAGATGGGAGAAATTAAAATGGACACTATTGAAGAAAATTTCTGAGATTAAAAATGAACGTTTTTCCTAGAATGATGTTTTTGTTTCAGACAGCATCTCTTTTGACAATTGATGTATTTTCAAGTAACGGCAAAAAGATATATCTAAATTTATATAGCAAGGGGGAAAAACAAGTTAAAAATGAAGTATTATAGTCCACGAGTCTTAAGATCGCCAAGGTTGGGGACCCCTGGTCTAGTGGTTAAGGCACCACGCTAAAAAGCACAAGCACGGCTGTCCTGCCTTTGCCATGAGAGCCAGTTGTGCGACATTGAGCCAAGCACTTTCTGTCCAACCCATGGGAAAAGTAGGAGGAGGAAAAAGTATGTTGAGTAGGTTTGCCACCTTGAATTATTTGTAAAAATAATAAAAGCGGGATAGAAACAAATAAGTAAAATAAAGGAAAGACGAGAATTGGTCTACTGAATTTGAAATCTTATATTGCCGCTTGTTGTTTGGTTTGGATGAAGGAATGAGTGTTGCTGAGAAACAAAAGACTTTTTAGACTTAGAAGATTAAGAACTGAGCTTTTAATGGCATGGAGGTTTACGGCACAATAAAGTTAAATGTGGATTTTAAAAACCACTTTATTACATATGCCATACTGAGAATATGGAATAAATATTAACATTCAAGTGAAGCCAGAACATTTCCTTTCAGGATTGATGGATATACCGTACAGTTAAAAAAGAATCATGGAAGAGTTTTTCAATATAGGATTACCACGGCGAGATTATTCTATGCACAAAGATGGAAAGATCCAGGACGACCCATCATGGAGGAAATGGGCTGGTGAAACTGACAGAATTCGATGACAAAATTGACAAGACTTGACTGGAGAAAGGTCATTAATGATATTCCTCAATGATTAGAAACCCCTTATGGACTTTTTGTGTAAAAAAAAAAAAGGAAAATGATTTTATGACTTATTAGAACGATTCTAGAAAAGGGGAATAATGATATAATCTTAGAGATGATATATGTGAGAGGAAGATCAGAAGCCACTTTTTTGTATTTCTTTCCACGTTTTCTGTTATTTTCTTTTATCTTTTTCTCTTTCACATTTATCTTTTTCTTTGAGTGTACTTGTTAAACACATATTTTAATAAAAACCACAGTGTTTAAACACTTCATTTTTTTTAATTAATATATTCCAGACAGTTATTCATGAGTATTATATAATTGCACGGAAATGGAATTAAACATTCTTACTTGCTTCTTGATGACTGTATGGCCATCCAGGGGCAGTTAGAAAGGGAGGCACTGGTGAAGTTGTCCCGCTGTCACCTCCCAATTGTTGTGTGATATGGCGCACAGTATCCTTATTTTTTCTATTCTTCCTACGCCCTGTAGGCTGCCACCCATCTGCGGTTCCTTGTTCTGAGAAAGCATTTTGCATTGCACTATCTTTGGCAGACCGCAATTCATTTCCTCCATAATGAGGTGGAGAGATCTGTTCTTCTTTGACACGCAAAGTCCCATAGCCCAAATCAGCAGACCAAAGTGACTGGGATGAAATGTCATCGTGACTATCTGATTTTGGCTCTTGATCCTCTTTTCCACAGGTACTTCCTCCTTCGTGACAGCTAGCAATAGCCGAATCTCCGGAAGAGTTTGCTGGACTCGTCCTTCGAGCCAGCCAAGGAGATATGCTCCTACCGGCTACAACCGCAGAAATCAGAGCATCCGTACTGTTGCTAGAGGCAGCCCCAAATTCATAATCGATCAGATCGTCCGATGCATCAGACTTTATGCTTATGTCAAGAGCAGCCTTTATGAAAGTGTGACAAGCTTGCACAATATCAGTCATTTGAAGGTAGCTGGCCGCTGACATCACCTCAATAACATTCCTGCTGGTCAACGCAAGGTGTGCTGAGTACATGAAGTCAATGATTGCTTTAAAGCCCTGTGCCGTTACGATATCCAAATGAGTGACTGTGGCTTGGTCGGAGGTCTTCTGCACCTGACAATATAGAGTCTTGAAGTAACGACTACTGCCAAGTAAAATATTTTTATGAGCCTTGAAAATCTTTCCCTCCACTATAATGCAAACATCGCAGAGGATACCATGCTGCCTTTGTTCATTGAGTTCCTGAAGCAGATGATGATAATGGGAGGCAATCTCCATGTCTTCCTTCTGATTATTCATTTAGAAGTATTTGCACTCCCACAGTTTGCACACTCTGTGGGGAAGAAAGAGAGACATTGACACTGTTGGCACCAATGGACATTTTTCTCTCAATCCAGACAGGAGCATCAATGCCAAACATCACAGGGGGTCATTGGTGGGAGGAGAAGGCTAAAACTAGTGTATCTGCTAAAATCCCTGTAATGATCAGCATTCTAGATTAGCAAAATCATTTCAAAGGAGCATCTACCCTGGGTTCCATTCAACTCTGAGAGGTAATTCATCAACTTCTTGTTGTTTAAAAGCTGAGTTATAAGGTATTCAAATAATTACTCGATGTAATTAGGAGTGATTAGCTTTAACTTCTAAAAAGAAAAATTTATAGTGTGCAAAGATCACAATCAAGCTATTGCTGAAATTGTGTACAAATACCGATTCTGTTTTTCCAGAGGGATAGCAGTAATTCTCAAGGAAGCAGCTGTCTTTAGACTACATCAGCAAACTCTGTACTGACAGAGCTATACAAAAATTCACTTCAACCTCAGTTTACTTACATCTTCAAGATGAGAATCACAGGTGAACCATCCTTGATGATAACCAGCAATTTTAAAGCAAGCCTTATCCCATGCCTTATTCCCTTTTATTGTTACAAATCCTAATACATTTATTGCCTCAATATACTATTTGTGCAATATTGATTAGATAAAGTTAATATCATACACAATATAAAGTTAGCATTCTAATGTTTAGGTGACTTGGAATATGGGAAATAAAAATGTCCCTCAAGCAATGAGCATGTGTGCTATTGCTTATGCTACTCAAACATGCAGGGACGCGATGGCTCAGTGGGTTAGGACGCTGAGCTTGTCGATCAGAAGGTCGGCAGTTTGGCGGGTCGAATCCCGAGTGCCATGTAACAGAGTGAGCGCCTGTTACTCGTCCCAGCTTCTGCCAACCTAGCAGTTTGAAAGCACGTAAAAATGCAAGTAGAAAAATAGGGACCGCTACGGTGGGAAGGTAACAGTGTTCTGTGCACCTTTGGCGTCTAGTCATGCCGGCCACATGACCACGGAGACGTCCTCGGACAAGCGCTGGCTCTTCGGCTTTGAAACGGAGATGAGCACCGGCCCCTAGAGTTGGAAACGACTAGCACGCATGTGCGGGGGAACCTTTACCTTTACTCAAACATGCAGTCTAACATGCAGAAAAATATTAAAAAGAGGAGACAAAATCTAAGAAAGATTTAATTTAATTTTTTAATTTAATAATATTTCTATACCGCCCTTCTCCCGAAGGACTCAGGGCGGTGAACAGGGCAAGAATAAAAATACAGGATTACAAAAGTTAAGAAAATAATTAAATACATGCCCATATACTAAAATACATCTTAAAACCCCAATAAAATAACAATAACAACCCCCCCCCAATCCCCTCATGAGGCCAGGCCAGCTTGTTCAAAAAAGTATGTTTTTAGGTCGCGGCGAAAGGAGCGAAGATCGGGCGCCGTCCGGAGTTCAACCGGTAGTTGATTCCATAGTTCCGGGGCGCCCACAGAGGGGGCCACCAGTCGACATTCTCTGACCGGTGGCACCCTGAGGAGGCCCTCTCTGTGGGAACGCACAGGGCGGAGGGAAGTTGATGCCGGCAGCAGGTGTTCCCTAAGGTACTCCGGACCCCTGCCATGTAGGGCTTTGAACACCATTACTAGTACCTTGAATCTCACCCGGAAGGCAACTGGCAACCAATGCAGCTCACGGAGCAGAGGTGTAACGTGGGAGTATCGGGAGACTCCCAACACAACTCTCGCGGCTGCATTCTGTACCAGTTGGAGCTTCCGGGTGGTCCTCAAGGGCAGCCCCATGTAGAGAGCGTTGCAGTAGTCTAGTCGAGAGGTCACGAGCGCGTGAGTCACCGTGCATAGATCATCCCGGCTTAGATAGGGCCGCAACTGGCGCACCAGGCGAACCTGGGCAAAAGCCCCCCTAGTCACAGCTCCTATGTGGTCTTCCAAGGTGAGCCGTGAGTCTAGGAGGACTCCCAAGTTGCGAGCCCTATCTACGGGGGGGTAATAGTTCACCCCCCATAGCAAGAGGTGGAATATCCGAATAAACCCGGGATGAAGGTATGCAAAGCCACTCAGTCTTGTCGGGGTTGAGTTGAAGTCTGTTCCTCCCCATCCAGACCCGAACCGCCTCCAGGCAACGGGACATCATGTTGAGGGCATCACTGGGGTGGTTTGGGGTCGAAAGGAAAAGCTGGGTATCATCAGCATACTGATGATACCCAACTCCAAAACCACGAATGATCTCACCCAGCGGTTTCATATAGATGTTGAACAGGAGAGGCGAGAGGACCGACCCCTGAGGAACTCCACAAATGAGAGACCTCGCGGTCGACCTCTGCCCTCCTGCCAACACCGACTGCGAACGTCCCTGGAGATAGGAGGAGAACCCCTGTAAAACCGTGCCTCCCACTCCCAATCCCCTGAGACGCCGCAGCAGGATACCATGGTCGATGGTATCGAAAGCCGCTGAGAGGTCTAATAGGACTAGAACAGAGGAATGTCCCCTGTCCCGAGCCCTCCAGAGATCATTCACCAGCACGACCAATGCCGTCTCCGTGCTGTGCCCGGGCCTGAAACGATAGATAGAAAGATAGAAAGGCAAAGCCATGGGAGAAAAAAGGCTTGCAGTTATACATTAAAACAATACATATAAAGGTAGTCCTCGACTTAAGACCACAACTGAGCCCCAAATTTCTGTTACTGAGACATTTGTTAAGTCAGTTTTGCCCCATTCTACAATCTTTCTTGCCACAGCTGTTACGTGAATCACTGCAGGTTAAGTTAGTAACACGATTGTTTAAGGGAAGCTGGCGTCTCCATTGACTACGCTTATCAGAAGGTCTCAGAAGGAGATCACATGATCCCCAGGACACTGCAGCCATCATAAATGAGTCAGTTGCCAAACATCTGAATTTTGACCATGTGGCCGTGGGGATGCTATATAACAGTCGTAGGTGTGAAAAACAGTCTTGTCACTTTTCCAGTGCTGTTGTAACTTTGAACGGTCACTAAACAAACTGTAGTAAGTCGAGGACTACCTGTTACGAGAAGCAAGGATCAGGAAACATTTAAGATACTTTGTTCCAAGAAAAAAGAAAAGGCATAGTTCAGTATTCTAGTCATATGCCAAATGACCTCCAGAAAAGCCAGATCTTCAAGGGTTGTCAAAAGCTTAAAAGGGAAGGGAAAAATCTCTAGTTCCAATGGAAAGGTTTTCCAAAGTAATAAGAAAACCTAAGTCAGGGCCTTGAAGTGGGCTTTATCTCAGCAAAGGTCACTTAACATTCTTTCTTTCCCTGGTCTTGCCAAATGCTGTAGACCAGACATGTCAAACACAAGGCCCGGGGGCCGAATGCGGCCCGCGAAGTGGTGTCATGCGGCCCGTGAAGCCATCCTGGAAACAGTGAGGGAACGGCCCCCACTGCCTTGGCCCTGGCCCAGAGACCCTCCTTCTGCCAGAGACCCTCAGATCTGTCCCACTCCTGCCCAGGCCCCCATAGGCACCCTTGATGCGAACGATGTAGAGCTGGCCACACCCACCCAGTAGGCCATGCACACTCTAGCCACGCCCACCCAGTAGGCCACGCCCACCCAGGCCATACCCACCCGGCCCCTTGAGGGCAACCGCAATGCTGATGCAGCCCTCAATGAAATTGAGTTTGACACCCCTGCTGTAGACAGATTCCACTCACAAAAGGCTGTCTCAGAGATACCAAGCCCCTAGGCCTGTGGTGGCGAACCTGTGGCATGCAGAGCCCTCTCTGTGGGCACATGTGCCATTGCCGCAGTCCTAGGCCTCCGCTGCTGAGGGCAAAAAAAAAAAAGTTCAATCAATTTCAACTTCTCGCGGGGGAAAAAAAAAATCTCACAAAGTTGGAATTGATTGATTGAACTTTTTAGTCCCACTCAGTCTGCCGTTACCACCGCAGCCACGCCCACCCAATGGGCCACGCCCACCTGGCACCCGATGATACATGAGTGGGTTTTGGGTTGCAGTTTGGGCACTCAGCCTCTAAAAGATTCGCCATCACTGCCCTAGGCCACAGGTCTGCAACCCACGGCTCCAGAGCCGCATGCGGCTCTTTCAGCCGTCTCCTGCGGCTCCCAGTCCTCTGCCATGTGCAGTCCAAAAAAAAAAAAAGTGGGACTAAAAAAGTTCAACCAATCAATTCAAATATGCAGGGTAGGTGCATATCTCGCCTTGGCTCCACTCTTCAAACCCTGTTCTGTGCATGCGCGCATGTACGCGCATGTGGACACATTTTTTGCGGCTCCCAGTTTTTCCTTTTTTGAGGGAACCGGTTCCGAGTGGCTCTTTCACTGTTTCAGGTTGCTGACCCCTGGACTAGGCCATATATGGCTTTAAGGCCATAACCAACATCTTCAATTGCATGTGAAAGTTAACCAGCAATCAATGCAGGGCCTTCAGAAGTGTTATTGGATAAACCTTACCATGTCCATAACTAACTAGGCTGACCCACACTGAACCAGCTGTACAGATAATCTTCGACTTACAACAGTTTATTAAGTGACCGTTCAAAACTACAACAGCATTACAAAGTGTCTTATGACTGTTTTTCACACTTATGACCACTGCAGGATCCTTGTAGTCATGTGACCAAAATTTAGATGGTTGGCAACTAACTCACATGACAGTCGCAATTTCCTGGGTCATGTGATCAGCTTCTGCGACCTTCTGACAAGCAAAGTCAATGGGGAAGCCAGATTCACTTAACAACCATGTTACTAACTTAACAACTGCAGTGATTCACTTAACCACTGTGGCAAGAAAGATCGTAAAATGGGGCAATACTCACTTAACAAACATTTCACTTAGCAAGAGAAATTTTGGGCTCAAGTAAGATGGCGACTACTAGTAGTTTCTGAATGGTCCTTTAAAATGCAGCCTCACATACAGCAGGATACAATAATCCAAATACTTTGGACAAGGGTAGCTATGCAAGAATCCTGGACAGAAAAGCACATAGTATTACTGCTAATTTCAAATTTAGATCAAATATACAAGAATAACCAGGCTAGTTTCCACTAGCTAAACACAGTAAAGTGTTAACTACAGTAACTAATCCAGCAAACTTAATATCTTCAAGCTCTGAGGTTCAATTGGCCTGGCTTTTTCCATTCTGACTTGTACATCAAGATACTCATCTTGACATAGTAATATTTAATTTAATTTAATTTATTATCATTTCTATACTGCCCTTCTCCCGAAGGACTCAGGGCGGTGTACAGGGCAAGAATAAAACACAGAAATTTACAAAAATTAAAAGATAATTAAATGCATGCCCGATTAAAATACAATTGATACATAGTAAAAACCCCAATAAAAATGATAAAAAACCGGACTTCCGGTGGCTCCGCGGCGACGGAGGGAGCCTTCCCGGGCTGCCCGCGGCTCAGCTGTTGTTTTTTTCGCCTGAAACAGCGCCGATCAGCTGTTCGGGCGAATCTGAAGCCCCCTCCTCGGGAGAAGAGGAGGGGGCGAGCTCCCAGGTAGGGGTAGAGTTCTCCAGGGCCGCCTGAGCTTATGGCTTGGGCGGCTGAAGGATTGAACTCCCCCGTAGCCTGGGCTGCTCCCAGCTGGCCGTCGCCTCTGCTCCTGATTCTTGGAGCAGAGCCAGCCGTCTGCGACCACCCCTGCCTGAAGGAATGACTATGATTTAAAGGAGCAGGCAGAGCGATACAAGAGGAAATGGTAAAGAGGATTACTATGTTTTACTCTCCAGCTTGATGGACTTTTTTGGATTACAAATCTGAAGTGAAAGTGCGTCATATTTGGTAAAAGATGGCGGCTAAACCACCCCCTAAAACTCTTCGGAGTGCTGGAACTTCTCCCGTGCAACAATCATTATTGCAGGCGCTGCATCCTCCTGATGTATTGACATCAAAGGACTTACAAGATGCTCTTGAAAAACATACCCAGGTAATTTTGGAATCAATTAATATTAGATTTGCACAGATGGAGGAGAAATTGGAGAAATTGGAGGAGAGAATGGAGGAGAGGATGGAACAGAAGCTCAAAGCGATGAGGGTAGACATCTTGACTTCAGTGTGTAAAGTGGCTCGGTGTGTGGAAGAATTGGAGGAAAAGCTAGAAGACTTGACTCAAAAGAATGCTATATTAGAAGCAAAAGTATTGGAGAATGAAAATAAAATGGAAAAGGAACTGTGTCTTGCTGAATATTTCCAGATGCAGTTTGCCATTAGAATTAGAGGCTTAAAGGAGAATACTAAGGAAGATCTAAAGCAGCTGGTTTCTGAGGCTTTTGAAATAGTGTTGAAACAGCCAGCATCTGAAATAAAAGGAGGCATGGACAAAGTGTTTCGTGTGAATTCATGGATTGCCAGACAGAGGAAGTTGCCTAGAGATGTGGTGGTATATTTTGCAAAAAGGGAAACTAGAGATGAAGTTATACAAGCTGCTTATGATACTAAAGTTATGATTGCTAATCAAGAAGTTTTGGTCTTAAAAGAAATTCCTCCAAAGATTCTAAGGAGAAGGAAGGATTTTACATTTCTTGTGCAAGAGCTCAAGCAACGAGATATAAGGTTCAGATGGGAGATCCCAGTGGGGTTGATGGTGACGCACGAAGGTAAAAAGTACCGTTTGGTTACTGTGATGCAAGCGCGTGATTTCTACAATAATGTTTTAAATGCAACGCCATTAACACTTTTGGAAGCTGGAAAGGGATCTGGAGAAGGAGTGCATCAAGAGGCCGAAGATGGTCAGATAGAAGACAACGGTGTTGGAGGAGATCAAGATACAACCTCGTTGGATGAATCTATAAAACAGAGGGTGACGCGTGCTGCTGCAAAACGATCTAAGAAGAGAAAGTAGCAGGAATCGCAGAAGTCTTTGGAACTTTTACGATATAGTCAAGTAGTCAAGTAGGGGAGGGGGGAAAAGATTTGGGTGTAGACGCAATATATTTCTATATTTGGTGGTTTTGTGGAAAGGGTGAGCTTTTTTGGATTAAAGTTCAAGTTTTGTTTGCAATTTTTTTTTTCTTTTTTGTTGTGTTTGGAATAATTATAGATGTGGTACGGGAAGAGGAACGGTCGATTACAGAAGAGTTGACTTTAAAGTTTTTTGATTTGGGATCCTTGGTTAATTTGGAAAATTATTTGTAAGAATGTTATATCATGGAATGGATAAAATGGATGGAGTTTATTTAGGATAAGTATAGGGTTGAGAAGGGTTTTTTTTTTTTCTTTTTCCTTTTTTTTGTTTTTAATATATGTTTAATACTATTAAGGTTTGTTCCATTCTATATAAGCTAGAGAGTGTCCTTTTCTTATTCTAGTTTTTTTTATATATATATATTTAATATTGTTAAGGTTTGTTTTATCCTATATAAGCTAGAGAGTGATGGATTTTAGAATTTATAGTTGTTAGTATATGGTTGCTTAGGTTTGCTTTTTTATATATATATATACCTTGTATTCAGCTCTGGGAAGTAGGGGGGGGGAGGGGGGGAGGTAGGGGGGGGAGGAGGGAGGGGGGAGGAGGGGAGGTAGGGGGGGAGGAGGGAGGGGGAAGGGGGGTTTTTCAAGGGAAAATTGTATTTTAAAACTTTTCAATAAAAAAAAAAAAAAAAATGATAAAAAACCCCACCAATCCCCCCTCAGGCCAGGCCGGCTTGCTCGAACAAGTATGTTTTCAGATCGCGGCGAAAGGAGCGCAGATCGGGCGCCGTCCGGAGCTCAACCGGTAACTGGTTTCATAGCTCCGGGGCGCCCACAGAGAAGGATCTCCCCCTGGGGGCCACCAGACGGCATTCTCTGACCGGTGGCACCCTGAGGAGGCCCTCTCTGTGGGAACGCACAGGGCGCAGGGAGCTTGATGCCGGCAGCAGATGTTCCCTGAGGTACTCCGGCCCCATGCCATGAAGGGCTTTGAACACCATTACTAGCACCTTGAATCTCACCCGGAAGACAACTGGCAACCAATGCAGCTCATGGAGCAGAGGTGTCACGTGGGAGTATCGGGAGACTCCCAACACAACTCTCGCGGCTGCATTCTGTACCAGTTGGAGCCTCCGGGTGGTCCTCAAGGGAAGCCCCATGTAGAGAGCGTTGCAGTAGTCTAGACGAGAGGTCACGAGTGCGTGAGTGACCGTGCATAAATCATCCCGGCTTAGATAGGGCCGCAACTGGCGCACCAGGCGAACCTGGGCGAAAGCCCCCCTAGTCACGGCCACCATGTGATCTTCCAAGGTAAGCCGCGAATCTAGGAGGACTCCCAAGTTGCGAGCCCTATCTACGGGGGGTAATAATTCACCCCCCATAGAAAGAGATGGAATATCCGAATAGACCCGGGATGAAGGTATGCAAAGCCACTCGGTCTTGTCGGGGTTGAGTTGAAGTCTGTTCCTCCCCATCCAGACCCGAACCGCCTCCAGGCAACGGGACATCACGTTGAGGGCATCACTGGGGTGGTTTGGGGTAGAAAGAAAAAGCTGGGTATCATCAGCGTACTGATGATACCCAACTCCAAAGCCACGAATGATCTCAAGTCTTCAAGTCAACACTGACAGTCAAACAGAACAGAGATGGAAAAGTGACAGGCTGCTTTGAGTAACACCTTAGACCAGACACGTCAAACACGCGAGGTCACGTGACGTCACGCAACGTATCGGGACGGTTTTGCCGTTGCCAACAATGGGGTGGGTGTGGCTTCCGGATGACGCGTCCGGCCTGCGGGCCGGCAGTTTGACACCCCTGCCTTAGACCATTGGACTGCATCTGCAGCCTTGACCAGTGCCATTTGTGATGGGCTGGAGACCTCAACCTAAAAACGATATCTGTAACAGACTTGAACTCATCCCTTCTTATGACTACCCAGATAACCTGATCCTTTTACCTATATTGGAAATGCTTTGGCCCAGTTTTTTTAAAAAAAAAACTCTTAAGATTATATGACTTTGAACTTTTGTGTGAAAGCTAAGAGAAGACACAAACTCAAGTTTGAAAGTTCTTGCGTTTTGGAATTCTAATGCAAGTCTGATTAGCTTTCAGAATCATCTCACACATCTCTACTAGACTAGAACAAACATGCAGTGATTTTGGTATACAAGAGACTGCTTTGACAACGTATATGCAGATCTCTCAGGAAGGCATAAGTAAAACTAGAGAAATTCTGGTTGATATGTCTTGCCTTTGCTTAAATATGTTGTACATGTTCATACAAAGGGAACCATGAATGCATCTCCTCCACAAATCAAGATTAACATAATAATCCTGATGAGTACTTCGTTACTCTTAATTCTGTGATAGCTTCCTTTTAAACATATGGTTCAATTTAGATGAACATTACTTCGTTAATGTAGTATTAAAGGCAACTGTGCTGGGTCAGACTAAAAAGCTGCCTAATGCACATCCTGTGCCTATAGTTCCTGTGGGAATACATACTGTAAACAGGCCATGAAAGCAACAGTGTTTCGCTGTTATTGTTCCCCAATGACTGGCAGTCAGAGGCAGGCTACCTCAGATCTGAAAGAAGCATACAAGCATCATTAATTGTATTATCCTCCATTAATTTGTTTAATCCTTTTTTAAAGCTGTCCAGCTTGGTAGCCATTGCTACATCTCAGGGAAAGGAATTCCATATGCTGACTATATGCTGTGCAAAGGATGTTCTTTTGTCTATCTTGAATCTTCTTTCATTCCATTTTTCCACATGAGTGAAGATTTACTATCAGATCTCGTTTATCCTTCCGAAAGTGGTTGGGTCCAAGCCTGTCTTTCTTGCATTTAATATATTCGTCTTGTCTGAAAATATCTGTCAGGTTTTCTTCATCTGGGTCAGAATTTTGGGCCTAGACAGTTGATTCATAAACACATATACATATAAACCTGTCAGCTATTTCCATTTGGAACAGGGAAAATTATACAAAGCAGAGACAAGTAGTAAGAAATATGCCAAAGAAATTAAAGACATGAGATAATGAAAGGAAATAAAGCTAATAGGGAAGATTTACACTGCTCTCTTTCCCAATTCCTCTCCATAGCTTTTTACATTTGTAAATTATTATTCTTTCCGCTATATCTATATACGGTATATCATTTCATATCTTGGCCTGGAGAAAAGGCAAGGTTAAACTCTAGTAAATGAAAATTTCACTATCAGTAAGTTAATGAAATCTTAATGGGAGTAGAATATGCAGTGCAGTGCTATATTCCAATTCAAATTGAGAGTTATGCTTTGGTTCCGGCATGGGTATCTTAAAAAGGATAAAAATATCCTTTTTAAAGAGCAGTCAAAGGAATTGAAAGGAAGAGATGCATACACCAGATCCAAAGACGGTCAAGCTCATATAGCACGATTGTGTATTGCCAAAGCTATCAGTAAGGAGATTTGACAAGATTAGTAGAGGACTGAATTAAGTATGGTATAGAAAGATCACCCAATACTCGTCTTATGTTGTTGTTGTTGTTAGCTGCGAAGTTGTGTCCGACCCATAGTGACCCCATGGACGACGTTCCTCCAGGCTTTCCTGTCCTCTACCATCTTCTGGAGTCCATTTAGGCTCACACTTACTGTTTCAGTGACTCCATCCAGCCACCTCATTCTGTCGTCCCCTTCTTCTCTTGCCCTCCATCTTTCCCAGCATGAGGCTCTTCTCCAGTGAGTCCTTCCTTCTCATTAGGTGGCCAAAGGATTTGAGTTTCAACTTGAGGATCTGGCCTTCTAAAGAGCAGTCAGGGTTGATCTCCTCTAGGACTGACCGGTTTGATCGCCTTGCAGTCCAAGGGACTCGCAGGAGTCTTCTCCAGCACCATAGTTCAAAGGCCTCAATTCTTTGGCGCTCAGCCTTTTTTATGGTCCAGCTTTCACTGCCATACATTGCAACTGGGAAGACCATAGCCTTGACTATACGCACTTTTGTTGACAGGGTGATGTCTCTGCTTTTTAGTGTGCTGTCTAGATTTGCCATGGCTTTCCTCCCCAGGAGCAAGTGTCTTTTATTTTCTTGGCTACAGTCCCCATCTGCAGTGATCTTGAAGATTAGCTATGTGAAGCTCAATAAAAATGACCTGAAGCTTCCACCAGTTTTAAGTCAATGCAAACACAATTTTACTGATGAGCAGGTACCACAATTACTTACAGCAATATTGATATGTGGCTTCAAGGAAAAACTATCATGTTTTTGATGTAATAAACTAGCCAAAACATTTCTTCTGGTCAGTTCTTTGTAAACATGGAAGTGAGCCCAGCTGTGAATCAGTGCTGGTCTAATACTATGAATGCTATGCTTGCTACTGAAATTAGAATCTCAGCCAAAATAATGTAGGAACAATTAGACATTAATGAAAGCAGTTTCTCTCAAAATCCATTAAAAATATTCCTAGATTTAATATAATACACAGGATTATAGTGCATCTAAGTCAAAATGTTAAATACATGTACATTTAAATATATTACTTCTTAAAATTATATCTCACAAGTTAAACATTATTAAAAAAAGTTGTGAGTTTTTTTTCAAGACCTCTTAATCTATTCATGAGACTTATGGCACAATTTATTAGGCCAGCACAGTCTTGAGCAGATGATTATAAATTATACTATGCCACAATACTTATTATTCTTAAAAACATGCAAATCATGTGCATGATTCCTTTTGTTTTCCTACTAAAGATGCAAGAGAAGAGAGCAAGGACAATGGTAAGTAACCTTTTAAGTTCAGTTTGACTGTATATTATTCAAGTGGAATCTGAAATAACGGCTGGAATTAACACTTCGTAATAAACAAGAAATCTTTAAATTTCTGATGTAGGAAGAAACCATAGCATCCTGGATCACCTATAATGCTAAATGACGGTGAATAGATTTACAAAATAACAAAGGGTTACTGTAATGTATGACTTTTACCAATACTGTATTATAGAATAAATAAGATTCTTCCAAGATTCTTCCATCTTTCCATGGTTTCCCAGGTTAAAAACCTATTTCAATTTTTAAAAATTCATTTGTATTTCTGAAAATAGTCAGAATTCAGAAGGGGCTAAACATCCCTCATGTACAGTACATGGCTGCTGCCAGTTTGGTTCTACCGATAGTCCTCGACTTATGAGCATGCGTTTAGTTACTGTTCGGAGTTACAACAGCACTGAAGTGACTTATGACCATTTTTCACACTTACGACCCATTGCAGCATCCACATGGTCACGTAATCAAAACTTGGACGCTTGACAACTGACTCATATTTAGGATGATTGCAGCGTCTTTGGGGTCATGTGGCAACCTTCTGACAAGCAAAGTCAATGGGGAAGCCAGGTTCACTTAACAACCATGTTAAGATAACCTTTATTGTTGTTTTTTACTGTAGGCACAATGACACATATAAAAATGAAATTTAGTTGCCAGCTCTCAAAGTGAACACATACATGGCACACTCCTAAACATACTATATATAACATATACATACTATATACAACATATGTATAGACCTATACCCCTACACATACATACAGAACTAACTTAACAGTTGTAGTGATTCACTTAGTAACTGTGGCAAGATCATAAATTGGGGTAAAACTCACAACTGTTTTGCTTAGCAACAGAAATGTTGGGAGTCAGTTGGGATCATACTACATACTACCTGTACAAAAATATATACCTGAAGAATTACTTTATAATATATGTGCATATATGACTAGTTAGTATATCCTACTACAAAATCCCAAAAGATCACCCTCTTCCTGAAGAACTTCAGCAAAAGAAATCCTAGTGGCGTCTTAAGTAAATGGCTGTATTCTCCATTGCTTCTATTCAGATATGTTTTCTAAGATCTCATACTGAAATTTACTTTCTCTTCATTTAAGCCTATTAGATCTAGGTAGAAAAGAATAAATTTAACTTCCTTGTGACAATCATTAGTATTTGAAAACAGCCATTATCTCCCATTCTCCATACTGCCTGCTGCTTTAACTAACCGGGAACCTTGCAAATGAACTCTTAACCTGTACTGAGCAAAGAACTGGACTTGATAGCCCTTAAAATTCTGGGATTCTATTATGTGGGCACCTCCTAGAATTTTATCCAATGTTCACGCTGGCTGGAGAATTCTGGAAATGGAAATCAACACATCTGGAGGATACCCGTATTAAGGAAGCCTAATGGTACCCCCAGTTCTTTAACCTTCCATAACATTAAAGTACCATATCTTTCTTTGTATACTTCTATTTTGACTGCCTTCCTCTGAATTCATTTTTCTACCCTCCTGTTAAAATGCAATCGCCTAGATCTTGATCCAGTATTTCAGATAAGAAATATGAAGTGCAGAATAAAGTAGAATGATTATTTCCACATTGTATGTGGAAATACAACCACATTGTACTGTGGTTGCTTTATTGTGCCATATATCACATCAGTTTTTCTTTTTTGTATTGGCTTATTGTCTATTCATATATAGTCTTCATTTGTGATAAACTCTCATTTTTTCTATATGGCTTTTAAGATATGTATCTACGTCACACATCCATTTTTAACTATTGTGATGCTAAATTTCCCATCATTTCTAATTTATTTTATGTTTTCTATTATTTTATGATCCTGGTTTTCATTCTAAGAAAATTATTTATATTTTATTTTCTTTAACTAAGATAATATCTGTCTATTCTGGCTTTGCCATCTGTCCTGATTTTATTATAGTGCATATATTTTTATGCACTGTCTATAGTTTAACTATACAATATGTTCCCATTGTCTTGCTTTTTATAATGTAAGACATGGAACATGGTTAGCAGATACAAAGACTAAGTTCACATAAAACAGATTATGGGACTAGATCTCTGAATAAAGTACTGTTTTCCAAAATATGCATACAATTACTTCTGTTGCAAGCAAAACTATTTTAATCCTTTTATTAAAATAAAAATTGTCTATACAGAGTTCTTACAAATCTTTTTTTAAAACAAATGTGGAATAATTAATATGGCACCTTAAAAATGTTGGCTTTTAGTACTACTGCAACGTAAGTTTGAAAGTTTAGCTTTAAATTTTTAATTTGCTGTTACTATTTGAAAAAAAAGCTTAAACAGTTGAACTAACAGATTTTATGAGAATAACTCTACTTAACCTTTAAGCAACTGGTACACGACTACAGGAATTTGAGAATATATCAAATAGTCTATTAATTCTATTATAGTTTTTTATATATAAATTAGTAATTCAGGGAATTATGAATAGAAAGGAGTGCTAATAGGAGATAAAGGGATAGACAGACGAAGGTTTTCAAAGATTTTAACCAATTAAAAAATATAGCCAAAATAGCCAAAAATACTTTTATATTATAGCCAAAATTACTTTTACATAAACTAGAATGAGATAAATATGTAAATGTGTACATTTTTTATTAATAAGAACATCACAAGAAAGTGAGGTACTATTGGAAGAGTTCGCATAAGGTAGAAAATGAAATTTCCTCATGGAGTACAGCTGTCACATAACAATGCTATCTTCTTTTTAGTTAGTAAGGTACTATCCTAGCTTCCCCTCAGAAAAGTATGCCAAGGTTGTATTATAAAATTACTCAAGCTTCTCTTTTAGATACATCACCTGGAAAAAAACTAATTACTAGTATAAAACTACCCTAAAAATACAAGCCGTGGGGATAATATGGCCCATTTCCTTTTTTCCCTTATATTTTAAGATCTGACCTGTATATTCCCCATCAGTCATTAAAATGTTTGTCTAATTAGTAAATGCTACCCTTTGGGGGGAAAAACAGATAAATGAATTGGATCAGTTTTTAGAATATATCACAACCTGAAGTAAACCCATTCTATCAGAACAAAATTTCAATCAGTGATCTAATTTACCAACAGCAAAATTAGTATTTCATCAGAGTAAAATGACAGCCACAATTAGTGGTGAGGTTGATACAGTAAATGTAGCACCAGTTCTAACTCAAGACAAGTATTTTCCAGAATGAAATCTGTTATATGATATAGTTAAGCAATAATTGTTCATTACATAAATTAAAACTGTAAATGAGGAGTCTTTGGTGCTCCACTGTTCAACCCTGAGCTACATAGTATATTTTCTTCTACTGTATTGAAACTGTAAAGTCCAGACAGGTACATATGTATCACATAGATTTCAAGAATGAACTTGACTAATAGTAGCTTATTCAACTGCTATAAAATCATTCCAAATCAGCCAATCAATAAAATGGAATTGCCTAATATTATGCACTTCACGCCTGGAAAAAAACTTTTCTGAGAGTTGATTTTGAACCAAAAGTTCTCTTTGGACAAAGCCTCTTGTAATAGAAGCAATACACACATATATACAATAGATGGATGGATATCTGCTTTATGATGCATACAGTCATTTCAGCTCAATAAAGGTACTTTCAACAGCACCACTTGCTATATCCTTTTTATACTATCATGAAACAAAGCTGATAATCCTCTCAGTACTCCATGTCAAACAAATTCAAGAAACTGAAGATAGGGAGAAAACTCAATTAAGAATGAAACTGTTCTTGCGTACCCATTTCTTGTCCTAAATTAAATATATATATATCACTTTGCTTAAGTATTCAGTTACTCAATTTATTCCAGTTAACCCACCTTCCGCAGTTTTATACCACAAGAAATCTTTATTATGCTTTATTTGTCATCAGGGATTTTGCTATAAAAGGCTACTTAGATTACATCTATGAACAAACCTATCTATTTACACATACAAAAACAAAACGCTAGCTTTGAAAACTCTTCAACCCCATTACTGCCTTTTTCTTTTTCCTTTTAAGAAGCCTGTGACTTCTTTCCTCTACTAATCATCATTCTCTAAGGACAGCCCTTCCGTTAAAAGGTCCTTACCTGCATATATTTTCAAACCGGTCCCTTAAGTTGTGGAAAACAATCTGAACAACTCCCATAGCTATAGGGAAACCACATTCTGGGTTTCAAGGTATGGGGGTGACTTTCAATGTTTCCCCGTCTGCAATTAAAATGGAGGCAAAGACCAGGCGATTGGTGCCTGGCTTTAGGTAAAGAGACAATAACCCCAAACAGAACCGGCATGGCTTTAAAGAGTCAGAAAGAGAAAGCAAAAAGTGGGAAAATATACACGTTTCAACAACATTATTACCTCATTCCTTTTTTTCCCCCTTTCCTCCCAAGCAGTTTGGTGTGTCACTCTATCCCTTCCTCTCTCTCTCTCTCTCTCTCAAGTAACTCTTGGTCCAACTTGCACAGATGCTTAATTTTTAAAAAGTTTTTTTAAATAAATAAATAAATAAATAAAATTAAATCTTTCTTTCTTTCATCCCAGCCCGGGGGTGGTTGGTCTTCTTTGGCGAAGTGGCTCTGCTGTGAAAAATGCCCCCTTGTCTCCCTCCTCTCCACTCCCTCCAGCTGGGTGTTGACGCAGCAGAAATTACCAGCTGGAAAATTCCCCTTTTGGAGGTGGGGGTGGGGGGAGGGGGAGGGGAGCAGCAGGAAGGGGGGTTAACCCCCTGCCAGTCAGCCTCCGCCGGCCCTCAGCCCTCTCCCCCCAACTCCAGCCCCAAATAAGGCAGCGCGTCCTGGGGCGAAAGGAGAGCAGAGGCGCCCCCTGCCCCATTTGCTAGGGGGGGTTGTTATTTAACCTGCTGTCTCTGTCTCATTTCGCCCCCCCCAACCAACCTTCAGGATATTCCGATAACAGCGCTCAATGTGGCTTCTTAAACCATTGGGGGGCATCTGCTCTCTCTCTCTCTCTCTCTCTCTCTCTCTCTCTCTCTCACACACACACACACACACACAAACACACACTCTTTCTCACACACAGACACACACAGTGTCTCCCTTCAGAACAGCCCTCAAGGTGGCTTCTTAAACCATTGGGGGGCATCTGCTCTCTCTCTCTCTCTCTCTCTCTCTCTCTCTCACACACACACACACACACACACACACACAGTGTCTCCCTTCAGAACAGCCTTCAAGGTGGCTTCTTAAACCCTTGGGGGGCATCTGCTCTCTCTCTCTCTCTCTCTCACACACACACACACACACACACACACAAACACACACTCTTTCTCTCTCTCTCTCTCTCTCACACACACACACACACACACACAGTGTCTCCCTTCAGAACAGCCCTCAAGGTGGCTTCTTAAACCCTTGGGGGGCATCTGCTCGCTCTCTCTCTCACACACACACACACACAAACACACACTCTTTCTCTCTCTCTCTCTCACACACACACACAGTGTCTCCCTTCAGAACAGCCCTCAAGGTGGCTTCTTAAACCATTGGGGGGCATCTGCTCTCTCTCTCTCTCTCTCTCTCTCTCTCTCTCTCTCTCTCTCTCTCACACACACACACACACACACACACACACACACACAGTGTCTCCCTTCAGAACAGCCTTCAAGGTGGCTTCTTAAACCCTTGGGGGGCATCTGCTCTCTCTCTCTCTCTCTCTCACACATACACACACACACACACACAAACACACACTCTTTCTCTCACACACACACACAGTGTCTCCCTTCAGAACAGCCCTCAAGGTGGCTTCTTAAACCCTTGGGGGGCATCTGCTCTCTCTCTCTCTCACACACACACACACAAACACACACACACACAAACACACACAGTGTCTCCCTTCAGAACAGCCCTCAAGGTGGCTTCTTAAACCCTTGGGGGGCATCTGCTCTCTCTATCTCTCTCTCTCTCTCACACACACACACACACACACACTCTTTCTCACACACACACACACACACACACACACACAGTGTCTCCCTTCAGAACAGCCCTCAAGGTGGCTTCTTAAACCCTTGGGGGGCATCTGCTCTCTCTCTCTCTCTCACACACACACACAAACACACACTCTTTCTCACACACACACACACACACACACACACACACAGTGTCTTCCTTCAGAACAGCCCTCAAGGTGGCTTCTTAAACCATTGGGGGGCATCTGCTCTCTCTCTCTCTCTCACACACACACACACACACACAAACTCTTTCTCTCTCTCACACACACACACACACACAGTGTCTCCCTTCAGAACAGCCCTCAAGGTGGCTTCTTAAACCCTTGGGGGGCATCTGCTCTCTCTCTCTCTCTCTCTCTCTCACACACACACACACACACACACTCTTTCTCACACACACACACACACACACACACACAGTGTCTCCCTTCAGAACAGCCCTCAAGGTGGCTTCTTAAACCCTTGGGGGGCATCTGCTCTCTCTCTCTCTCACACACACACACACACAAACTCTTTCTCACACACACACACACACACACACACACACACAGAGTCTCCCTTCAGAACAGCCCTCAAGGTGGCTTCTTAAACCCTTGGGGGGCATCTGCTCTCTCTCTCTCTCTCTCTCTCTCTCTCACACACACACACACACACACACACACACAAAGTGTCTCCCTTCAGAACAGCCCTCAAGGTGGCTTCTTAAACCATTGGGGGGGCATCTGCTCTCTCTCTCTCTCTCACACACACACACAAACACACACTCTTTCTCACACACACACACACACAGTGTCTTCCTTCAGAACAGCCCTCAAGGTGGCTTCTTAAACCATTGGGGGGCATCTGCTCTCTCTCTCTCTCTCACACACACACACACACACACAAACTCTTTCTCTCTCTCTCACACACACACACACACAGTGTCTCCCTTCAGAACAGCCCTCAAGGTGGCTTCTTAAACCCTTGGGGGGCATCTGCTCTCTCTCTCTCTCTCACACACACACACACTCTTTCTCACACACACACACACACACACACACACACACACACACACACAGTGTCTCCCTTCAGAACAGCCCTCAAGGTGGCTTCTTAAACCATTGGGGGGCATCTGCTCTCTCTCTCTCTCTCTCTCTCACACACACACACACACAAACTCTTTCTCACACACACACACACACAGTGTCTCCCTTCAGAACAGCCCTCAAGGTGGCTTCTTAAACCCTTGGGGGGCATCTGCTCTCTCTCTCTCTCTCACACACACACACTCTTTCTCACACACACACACACACACACACACACACACACACATACAGTGTCTCCCTTCAGAACAGCCCTCAAGGTAGCTTCTTAAACCCTTGGGGGGCATCTGCTCTCTCTCTCTCTCTCACACACACACACACACACACACACACACACACACTCTTTCACACACACACACACACACAGACACAAACACACACAGTCTCCCTTCCGAACAGCACGCAAGGTGGACTCCCCCCCCCAGTTTCAGGGGGCGCTGGCGGGGGGGTCTTCTCTCTCTTCCACCTCCCATCTCCCCTCAGAACAGCCCTCAAGGTGGCCTCTCCCCCCCCCTTCCCACTCAGCTTGAGGGGCGCTTGGAGGGGGGGCGGCTCGTCTCTCTCTCTCTCTCTCATCTCCCCCTCCCCCCTCCCTTCAGGAGAGGCTTGTCCCTCACCTCACCTCAGCCTCAGGGGGCGCTGGGGGGGGAGGGGCAGGAGACGGGATTCACCTTGAGCCCCGCCGGGGGGAGCGATAGAGGAGGGGAAGGGGGCCCCCTCCGCCTTTGGCAGGCACTGAGGGGGCGACTTCTCCGGGCAGGGACCCCCTCCCTCCCTCCTCTCCCCTCCCCCGCAGGGCGCCCCCTTCCCCTCACGCTCAGAGAGCCCCCTCCCTCCCTCCCGCCCGCCAGGGAAGTTGCCAAGTTGCGAGCGGCTTTCGGCCTCAGCTTACCTGAGGGGGGCAGCGGCCACTCGCTCTCGCCGCGCTCCCCTCACGCGGCTGGGGAAAGGGGAGCCGCGCTGAGGGCGGGGGGGGGGAAACCCGCCGGAGCGCGTTCCCGCCTCCTCTCTCTCTTTCTCTCTCTCTCTTTTTTTTTCTTTTCTTTTGCCTCTCTTGCCCCCCCACCCCCCCCAGGACAGGGGGGAGGGGCGCGCGCGCTCTCCTGCCGCCGCCTCCCCCTCTTCACCCAACTTGGCCGGAGAGGGGGGCGGGGCCACGCTCGAGCCCAGGGAGAGCCGGCAAAGGAAAGGAAAAGGAGGAGGCGGGGCCCGACCGGGGCTTTTTTTAAAAAAAAGAAAAAAAAACACGAGCAGGCGATGTCGTCCCCGATTGGGTAGAGAGGGACCCCCCCCTGTCTCCTTAAGCCACGCCCCCTTTGGAGCCTCGCGCGTCTCTTTCTCCCCCCCCCCGGAGAGAGAGAGAGAGGGAGAGCGCGAGCGCTAGGTAGGAGCGCAACTGTCAAGCGGCCGGACCTGTAGGGCGCTGTGCATGATGGGATAGAGAGAGGGAGAGAGCGCAGCCCTTGGCTGGATTGTTGCCAAGGGCAAGCGGAGGTTTCCGTTGTCCTGGCAACGGTCAGGGCCTTTCCTGCCCTGGAAGGAAGGGGCAGCGGCGGGAGGGAGCCGCGCTCCGCGGACGGGGAAGGTTCACACGCGCGGGTGCGCTGCCTTCGGCCCCCGAGGTGCTGCTGCTTTCGGGAAATAAAACCCAGAAGCCGGTGCATTCCAGAGGCAGGAAGGTTCCCACGGGTGTTCCTGGCGCTCAGGACCCCCAAGGAGGCAGACCCGCACAGCAGCTAGGTTCACACGACAGGCTGCGCCCATAGGAAGCTGGGCAAATGATGGTTCAGGGTGTGTTTGCAAACATACAGGTAGTCCTCGACTAACCACAGTTCGTTTCGTGACCAAAGTTACAAGGGCACTGGAAAAAGTGCCTATGGAATCAGCTCCCCCCTGAGCTTCGGATGGCCCAAAATCTCCAGTCCTTTCCCCGTGGCCTCAAAACACTCCTATTCCACCAGGCTGACCTGGACTGACAGGCATTTTAATTATATTTACAATTTTTAATTTATTTTTAATTTTTAATTTTAATTCATTGCACAGATGATTTCAATTTTATTCTTATCTTAATTTCTGTACTTATATGTTTTGTTGTTAGCCGCCCTGAGTCCTTCGGGAGATAGGGCGGGATATAAATCCCATTAATAAATAAATAAATAAATAAATAAAAAGGCACGTAGGACCGTTTTTCACGCTTGTGACCTTTGCAGCCATCCCCACGATCATGTGATCAAAATTCACATACTTAACGACCATTGCTGTGTCCCAAGGTCACGTGACCCCGTTTTGCAACCTTCTGACAAGCGAAGTCAATGAGGGAGCCAGACTCACTAACTTAACAACTGCAGTGATTCACTTAACTGAGGCAAGAAAGGTCGCAAAATGGGGCAAAACTCACTTAACAAATGTCTCACTTAAGGGAAATTTTGGTTGTAAGTCGAGGATGAGGACAATCGGGAACAACTCGCCTTCACAAATCGTGGGCAGTCCATCACTGGAGGCTTTTAAGAAGAGACTGGACAGTCACTTATCTGAAATGGTAGAGGTTCTCCTGCTTAAGCAAGGGGCTGGACTAGAAGACCTCCAAGGTCTCTTCTCTTCTCTTCTCTTCTCTTCTATTCTATTCTATTCTATTCTATTCTATTCTATTCTATTCTATTCTATTCTATATTCTGTTCTTATTCACTATTCTATAATCTATTGTATTCCATTATTCTTGGGTGCTCCATCACTGGAGGCTTTTAAGAAGAGACTGGACAGTCACTTGTCTGAGATGGTATATAGATTCTCCTGCGCCTTGTGTTGCCCCGTGGGTTGCTCCGGTGTATGTTTGAGCTACTTAACTGGATTAATTCGGTAAAGTCTGGTTAATGTGCTAGTGTATTGGCACAAGCAGAGATCCGCTAGGATGGCATGCAGTCACACATTGCTTGCACTATTTTATTACTGGGAAGGAGTAAGTGACTCAATGAAAAAACGATTAAAAAGCAGTCCTCCTCGTGCATTGTGTTTCTCAAATTGTGGGAGAGCGACATTGCACACAACCTGGGGCTGCCAGATTCAGGTTGCAAAAATCCAGATGACTGCAAATGGTGGCTAAATGAGAACATTGGTACTTTGGGGTTCCAGATCTGGCAGTTTTAACATTTACACCCATTCACAGTGTCCCCTAGTCATGATTTGCAACTTTTGTTACTGTAACCTGGTAGTTGCTTCTGGTTCTCTAACAGAAGCAACTATTATGAACAGCGGGTTTCACATAATGACTGCCGTGTTTGTTCAACGGCCATGGCACTTGCTTTGTGTGACTGCCACGTTCGCTGGACGACTCCCACAAAAAATCACATAAAAACAGGTCAGTCACGTTAATGACCAGCATAATCTACAAGAATAATCCTGGGCTCCGTTAAAGTTCTAAGTGAAGGACTACCTGTCCTGTATACAGGTGGTCCTCGGCTTACAACAGTTCATTTAATGACTGTTCCAAGTTACAGTGGCACTGAAAAAGGACTGAGGACTGTTTTTCACAGCAACAGCCTTTGCAGCATCCCCAGGGTCATGTGATCAAAATCCAAGTGTTTGGCAACCGACGCATATTTACGACCATCGCAGTGTCCCAGAGTCATGTTGCGACTTCCGACAAGCAAAGCCAACGACTAACTTAACAACTGCAGTGACACACTTAACAACCATGCCAAGAGAGGTCATAAAAAGGGCCTTAACCCACTTAACAATTGTCTCACTTAGCAACATCATTTTTTTAGCTCAGTTGTGGTTGTAAGTTGAGGACTATCTGTATATAATTTAGAACATAAAATGATGCCTACTGGGCCTGCCTGTAGTTGATGTGTTGCGGCACCAGTGAGAAACCATTTTCGGTCTCTTATAGTTGCTTATTTGGTCTCATTTGGCAGAGCAACTAATTAGAAGATGGTCTTGGATAATAAGAGAAAGACAGAGTCAGAAGGGACCTTGGAGGTCTTCTAGTCCAACCCCCTGCTCTGACAGGAGACCCTATCATTTCAGACAAATGGCCTGGACTGGACTGGACGAGAAGAGAAGAGAAGAGAAGAGAAGAGAAGAGAAGAGAAGAGAAGAGAAGAGAAGAGAAGAGAAGAGAAGAGCTAGAAGGGACCTTGGAGGTCTTCTAGTCGAGCCCCCTGCTCAAGCAGGAGAACCTATACCATTTCAGACAAGTGACTGTCCAGTCTCTTCTTAAAAGCCTCCAGTGATGAAGCGCCCACGATTTGTGAAGGCAAGTTGTTCCCGATTGTCCTCATCCTTGACTTACAACCACAACTGAGTCCAAAATTTCTCTTGTTAAGTGAGACATTTGTTAAGTGAGTTTTGCCCCATTTTGCGACCTTTCTTGCCTCAGCTGTTAAGTGAATCACTGCAGTTGTTAAGTTAGTGAGTCTGGCTCCCTCATTGACTTCGCTTGTCAGAAGGTTGCAAAACGGGATCACGTGACCTTGGGACACAGCAATGGTCGTTAAGTTATAGTTAACAGAACAGAACAGAACAGAACAGAATAGAATAGAATAGAATAATAACAGAGTTGGAAGGGACCTTGGAGGTCTTCTAGTCCAACCCCCTGCTCAGGCAGGAAGCCCTACACCATTTCAGATAAGTGGTTGTCCAATCTCAACTTAAAAACCTCCAGCGTTGGGAGCATTCACAACTACTGGAGGCAAGTCGTTCTAACCAAGTCTCCTTAGTTCCAGGTTGCTTCTCTCCTTGATTAGTTTCCATCCGTCGCTTCTTTTCCTGCCTTCTGATGCTTTGGGGAATAGCTTGACCCCCTCTTTTTGGGGGGCAGCCCCTGAGATATTGGAAGAGAGCCACTATGTCACCCCTAGGCCTTCTTTTCATTAAACTGGACATACCCAATTCCTGCAACCGTTCCTCATTTGTTTTAGCCCCCAGTCCCCTAATCATTTCTGATACTCTGCACTCTTTCTAGAACAGGGCTCTTCAAACTTGACCCTTTTATGACGTGTGGACTTCAACTCCCAGAATTCCTCAGCCAGGCATGTGTGCCTGGCTGAGGAATTCTGGGAGTTGAAGTCCACATGTCATAACAGGGCCAAGTTTGAAGAGCCGTGTTCTAGAGTCACAACATAATAATCAAAAGGAGGGGGAAACTTTGCTCCTTCAGAGAAAGCTGTTGACATTACAGAGGCGATGTTGCAAACCCAAATTACCAACTTTGGCAAGTGCCTTCATAAAGGTAAAGGTAAAGGTTCCCCCGCACATGCGTGCTAGTCGTTTCCAACTCTAGGGGCCGGTGCTCATCTCCGTTTCAAAGCCGAAGAGCCAGCGCTTGTCCGAGGACGTCTCCGTGGTCATGTGGCCGGCATGACTAGACGCCAAAGGTGCACGGAACGCTGTTACCTTCCCACCGTAGTGTTCCCTATTTTTCTACTTGCATTTTTACGTGCTTTCGAACTGCTAGGTTGGCAGAAGCTGGGACGAGTAACAGGCGCTCAACTCTGTTACGTGGCACTCGGGATTCGACCTGCCAAACTGCCGACCTTCTGATCGACAAGCTCAGCGTCCTAACCCACTGAGCCACCACGTCCCTTTTAAGTGCCTTCATACAGCATGCTAAATCTGGTTAGTTTGTAACCTGGGGTTGCTTTTGTAGGCTAGGAGATGCACCAGCCCAATGGTTTGGTTGGTTTATGGCCAACGTTATTAGGAAAAGCCAGCTGGCTGTGGGAATTCTGGGAGTTGAAGTCCACCCATTTTAAATTAGCCAAGAGGCCTGGCCGGCTGGAGGAATCCTGGGAGTTGAAGCCCGTATATCTTAAAGTTGCTGAGCCTGAGAAACACTCCATATGAGTCCAAATAGTCTTTGATACTCCTCCTGAATTCTTGTAATGCCCTTCGTGGTCTTTGATTTCAGGCATGCATGCAGTACTTCCCACCCTCCAAAATTATTTCCTCCTCCTCCTCCTCCTCCTCCTCCTCCTCCTCCTTCAGCTGGAAGAAAAATTTATATTTATTTAGCTGGGCTTCAAGCAGGATTCAATCCCTTGGCAGGTACAGCAGGTGCAACCCAGCTTCTGACTTGCAGTTCCCCCAAGTGAGCAGGGCAGACCAAGGCAGCCAGAATCTCCTGGGGTAGGAGGATTCAGAAATGTAAGAATCCCCGCCTTCAAAACCCGGGAATTCACTTCGGCCGCCTCTGGACATTTTCTGAGGTTCTCTGTTTTTCACTCTGGCAGATTGTTTTGCACACAAACAGCCGGGCAGGAAAAAGGAATGCTGTATCTGCATTTTGCATCTGCGTTTGGTCCCAGATTTAACAGGGCTTCTCAAATAACATAACCTCTCAGCAGAATGCGAGAGATGGCTTTTTTCAGACCGCGTGGTTAATGCAAGCTAGGGCCAGCGTCTTTTGGTCCTGTTCACACACACACAGTCATCCAGGTCCCAGGAATGCACAATGTGTGAACTCTCTAAGCCAGGTGTTCTCATCTCTGGACGCCTTTGCCTTCTTAAAAACCTCTGTGGGCCCCAAAAGAGCTTATGAATTATCAAATGGATATTTTTAACAATATTCAGACACTTGGCAACTGACTTATATTTATAATGGTTGCAGTGTCCGGAGATGGTTCCGACAGATGAAACTCTTCAAAAGAACTTCTAGGCGTTGTTTACTAAGGATCTTTTATTTGACTAGCACACGGGTAGGCAAACTTGGCTCTTTTATGACTTGTGGACTTCAACTCCCAGAATTCCTGAGCCAGCATGGGGGAACTATGGCCCCTTCATGACTTGTGGACTTCAACTCCCAGAATTCCTGAGCCAGCAGGGCTCAGCTTGGAAACCTCTCCCTTTCCCCTCAGCATGGCTGGCTCAGGAATTCTGGGAGCTGAAGTCCACGAGTCATAAAAGAGCCAAGGTTGCCTACTCGTGGACTAGCATAATATCGGCACTTATATAATCGAAGCCAAAAACTTAATTCCCCCCCCACTCTCCCCCCCCCCCGCTGCTAACATTAGATGTTCTTGGTTGACGCTCATATTTATGACAGTCGCAGTGTCCCAGGATCACGTGATCATCTTTTCACAACCATCTGACAAGCAAAGTCAATGGGGAAACCAGATGTTACTTAAAACAACCATGTTGCTGACTTAACAACTGCAGTGATTTACTTCACCACGGTGGCAAGAAAGGTCGTTAAGTGGGGCAAAATTCACCTGACCACTGTCTTGCTTAGCCACAGAAATTTTGAGCTCCACGGTGTTCACATGTCGAGGACTACTTATAAATTTTATTAAATAAATAAATAAATAAATAAATAAATAAATAATGTATTTTCCTAAATAAATAAATATATCTCGACTTTCTGATCATGTCCTGTGAGAAACCCTGCTGGTTTTTGTTTGGAGCTAGACACGTTGCACTTCACGCCGTACTGTGCAAACTTACTGGGGCACCATTGATTCTTGTGGAGTCCTAGTGGACAATACACTTGACTATGAGCCAACCGTGTTCAGCAGCAGCCAAAAAAAGCTAATACAATCCTGGGTTGTATAAACAGAGGCACAGAATCAAGACCATGTGAAATATTAGTACTGCTTTATAAAACCCTAGTAAGACCACACCTGAAATGCTGCAGCCAATTTTGGTCACTGTATCACAAAAAAGACGTTGAGAGTTTGGAAAAAAAAATCAGAGAAGAGCAGCTAAGATGATCCAAGGCCTGGAGACTAAAACATCGAAGGTCGGCGGCGGGACCCGGGTCTGGCTAGTCTAAAGAAAAGAAGAAACAGGGGAGATACGATAGCAGTGTTCCAGTATCTGAGGGGCTGCCACAAGGCAGAGGGGGGGGGCAGGTTGTTCACCAAAGCACCCGAGGGAAGGATGAGAAACAACGGTTGGAAACTGATCAAGGAGAGAAGCAACCTGGAATTAAGGAGAAACTTCCTGACAGTGAGGACAATGAACCAGTGGAACAGCTTGCCACCAGAAATCGTGGGCGCTCCATCATTGGAGGTTTTTAAGAAGAGACTAGACAGTCACTTGTCTGAGATGGTATAGGTTCTCCTGCTTGCACAGGGGGCTGGACTAGAAGACCTCCAAGGTCCCTTCCAGCTCTATTCTGTTCTAATTCTAATTCTATTCTCTTGCAGAAGCCCCTTCCCCGAAAACAGGGCCTCTCTAGGAACTCCCCTCTCTGGCCCCTTGCTTATTCCTCCCAACCCCAGTCTGGCAAAGAGTCAGGGTTACTCCTTCAGCAAGGATCCAAGTGGGAGCCCCTTTGCCTCCTTTGCGACGGCGGAGAAGACAGAAGTAACGGCCGCCCCGTGTTTGCACAACTGTGCAAACAAAAGCTCCCACTGGCTTTGCTCCTGTCTCCTCTTCTGCTGAGTGTTCCCGAAAGAAGACTCTGGCAAAGGAAGAATGACTCAATTCCAGGCTGTGTTAAGTCAACATGTTTGGGTCTGCACCCTGGGATGATCCAGCCAAAACTAACCCCAGTTAACAATGACCAAGTTGAGCGTCTGCTGGGCGTGATGGGCTGGTTCTTTGCAAGTGTTAAGTGCCCCCAAATTCCATGGGATTAGCTTGGCAGAATTCCTTTGCAAGGGATACAGCAACCATTCAGAGCACATAGAACGGGGGGGGTGGGCAACTACGGCCCCTTTTACGACCTGTGAACTTCAAGTCCCAGAATTCCTGAGCCAGCCACGCTGGCTCAGGAATTCTGGGAGTTGAAGTCCACAGATCAGAAAGGGGTCACAGTTGCCCATCCCTGACACAGAAAAATGGAATAGTTAGGATTGGAAGGGACTTTGAAGGTCTTCTAGTCCAATCTCCTTATACCACTCCAGACAAATTTTATTTTTTATTTTATTTTAATCCCATTTATATCCCGCCCTTCTCCGAAGACTCAGGGCGGCTTACAATCTAAAGTACAAATCAATGTGCTTAACAATAGCCTTCATTCTATGTATATGCCTGCTTATTAGGGCTTTCGCCCCCCCAAAGCAGCATTATTACAAAGTCAGCTTATTGCCCCCAACAATCTGGGTCCTCATTTTACCTACCTCGGAAGGATGGAAGGCTGAGTCAACCCTGAGCCTGGTGGGACTCGAACCTGCAATAATTGCAGGCAGCTGGTGTTACTTAAGGAGGCATTAGCCCACTGCTCCACCAAGCCTCGTTGGTTGTCCAATCCCTTCTTAAAAACTTCCAGTGATGGAGCACCCACAACTTCTGGGGGCTTCTGTTCTACTGATGATGATGATGATGATGATGATTAGTATTATTTATTTATTTATTTATTTATTTATTTATTTATTTATTTATTTATTTTTGGGACTTATATGCCGCCCTATCTCCCGAAGGACTCAGGGCGGCTAACAACAATAAAAACAACAATACAAAAGTTAAAAGAAATTAAATAAACAGCCCCAATAAATAAGTTAAACTAAACAATTAAAAATTAAAAAAAACATTTAAAAAAACCTTGTCGTCAGTCCAGGTCAGCCTGATGAAAAAGGAAAGTTTTAAGGCCGCGGCGAAAGGACCGGAGATCCGGGGCCATCCGGAGCTCAAGGGGGAGTTGGTTCCACAGGGCTGGCGCTCCCACAGAGAAGGCTCTCCCCCTGAGGGTCACCAGCCGACATTGTCTAGCCGACGGCACCCTGAGGAGGCCCTCTCTGTGTCAGCGCACTGGGCGATGGGAGGTCGTTCTGGCAGCAGACGGTCCTGCGAATATCCCGGGCCTAAGCCATGTAGGGCTTTAAAGGTAAATACCAGCACCTTAAATCTCACCCAGAAGACAACAGGTAACCAATGCAGCTCACGCAGAAGGGGTGTAATATGGGAGTATCGGGGTGCTCCCATCACTACCCGCACGGCCGCATTCTGCACCAGCTGGAGCCTCCGGTGGTCTTCAAGGGCAGCCCCATGTAGAGAGCATTGCAGTAATCTATCCGGGAGGTAACGAGTGCATGAGTGACCGTACGTAGGGCATCTCGGTCCAGATAGGGGCGCAACTGGTGCACCAGGCGAACCTGGGCAAAAGCCCCCCTGGCCACGACTCTATTATTATTATTAGTAGTAGTAATGAGCCTTGGTGGAGCAGTGGGCTAATGCCTCCTTAAGTAACACCAGCTGCCTGCAATTAGTGCAGGTTCGAGTCCCACCAGGCTCAAGGTTGACTCAGCCTTCCATCCTTCCGAGGTAGGTAAAATGAGGACCCAGATTGTTGGGGGCAATAAACTGACTTTGTAATATTGCCGCTGGGGGGGGGGCGAAAGCCCTAATAAGCAGGCATATACATAGAATGAAGGCTACTGCTAAGCACATTTGATTTGTGCTTAGATTGTAAGCCACCCTGAGTCTTCGGAGAAGGGCGGGATATAAGTGGGATTAAAAAAAAATGTAGGAAGGGACCTTGGAGGTCATCTAGTCCAACCCCCTGCTCAGGCAGGAAACCCTATAACATTTCAGACAAATGGCTGTCCAGTCTCTTCTTAAGAACTTCCAGTGTTGGAGCATTCACCGCTTCTGGAGGCAGGTTGTTCCACTGGTTAATTGTCCTCACTGTCAGGGAGTTTCTCCTTAGTTCCAGGTTGGTCCTCTCTTCTGGAAGCATCTTCTGATATGGTCTTCTCTTCTTCTTCTAGGTTAGGTTCACTTTTAGGATGTGCTTGATGTCCCATCTCACACAAAACTTTTGAGGTTTGCACATATAGCCTCTCACCCAAGTACGAACTGGATCAGATCCTGCTCACTTTGGGTTCAGCCAAACGAAGAGAGAGCTTCTAGACATAACTGGTGAATCCCATTGGCCGTGAGAACAGTCAGTCAGTGGAACTATTTGGTTCCAGAAGTTGTGGGTGCTCCATCACCGGAGGTTGGAACCCAGCTGTACCCCTTTTAATAATAATAATAATAATAATAATAATAATAATAATAATAATAATAATAATAATACAGTTGGAAGGGACCTTGGAGGTCATCTAGTCCAACCCCCTGCTCAGGCAGGAAACCCTGTACCATTTCAGACAAATGGCTGTCCAGCCTCTTCTTAAAAACCTCCAGTGTTGGAGCATTCACCGCTTCTGGAGGCAGGTTGTTCCACTGGTTAATTGTTCTCACAGTCAGGAAGTTTCTCCTTAGTTCTAGGTTGCTTCTCTCCTTGACTAGTTTCCATCCGTTGCTTCTTGTCCTGCTTTCAGGTGCTTTGGAGAAGAGCTTGACTCCCTCTTCTTTGGGACAGCCCCTGAGAGATTGGATTTTGTCCCCATGAGCTTTCACATATGGGTGAAGCTACAGGGAAAGGCGGAATTGGAAGCTGGGGGTCATCACAACACCCCCACCAGCACTGTCAGGGCAAATTCCTTGTCTATAAAGAAGAGAGCAAACCCCATCCCCTTCTAGCACTGATGGTGCTACCAAGTTTGGTAATGAAACGTCTGCAAGAAAACAACCAAGCTCAGAGAGCACCAAGGACCCATCTCAAAGATAAGGCTGAGAAGGTCAGGGTGACCTCCATCTTAGCTTAGCTGTAGGGGAGCCTGAAAAAGTGACATTTGAGGGATTCAACTGTTACTTCTTGATTTTTTTCTCTCTCTTCTATAGCTGATTCTACTCTTTCCTGCAGCGGTTTGTAAACCGTCTTGACAAAATCTTCCAGCTCTTCAATAAAGTAGTTACCCTCACACCAACACGGCATAACCCCCAAACAAAAATAACACAGAATCTGTTGCTTTAACACAAGCACCCTGGGTCCTCAAACTCACAAACAAGCAATTGCAAATTGCTCCATTACTCCTAGGAGATGCCCAAATTAACCCCAGTGGAAGACCCGGTGATTTAATGTGGCTGTTTTCAAGATTCATAGCGCTCTCTCTCTCTCTCTCTCTCTCTCTCTCAATCTATCTCTCTCTCTCTTTCTCTCTCTCTCTCTGTGTGTGTGTGTGTGTGTTATTTAGTTATTCAACCTGCATTTTGCCTTGGGAGCTGTTGAGACAAAAAGATGATTCATGCATTTTTAAATAAACAATACCTTTAGGGATATAATGATTATCACTTGGAATCCAATTCTTGGCTGCAGGAGGGGGGGGTCTCTCTTTAAAGGAAGGATGTCCTCTCTGCACCCCACCCATTCTCTGAATGGAAGAGAGGAAGCTTGTTCCCCTGTGTCAAAAATTATTGGAGGGGGGAGGACAGGGGGAGGGGTTGGGGCGACCTTAAAACAGTCCAGCCTGTTTCCAATCCCTCCCTCAAAGCCCATTTGACTTGCAAAGAAAAAGGGATTCTTGGTGTTCTATTCTGTAAAACCAGCGTCTTTCAACCTTGACTCAACTTTAAGATGTGTGGACTTCAACTCCCAGAATTCTCCACGGAATTGGCTGGGGGATTCTGGGAGTGAAAGCTGACGAGGGGATTCTGGAAGTTCAGGTCCAAGACACCTTAATGTTGCTAAGTTTGAGAAACAAGGCCTTAGACCAGGGGTCTTCAACCTTGGCCCTCTTATGACTTGTGGACTTCAACTCCCAGAATTCCTCAGCCAGCAGGGATTCCCACCCAGCCAGAATTCTGGGAGTTGAAGTCCGCAGGTCATAAAGAAGCCACAGTTTCTCACCCACTGCCTTAGACTGAGGTCTCAGAATGATGTGGCCAACATTTTTCTAAACCAGCTCTAAAGGAGGATTCGTCAAACGCCCTCAGCAACCTCCAAGCACACTTAGTCCTCAACTTAACGACCACAGCGTCGTTAAGTGTGTTGTGGCCATTTGATGATGTGACACCCCCCCCAGGCAATCACATGATCCCGGGACAGTGCAACTGTCATAAATACATGCCAGTTGCCAAGTGCCTGAATGTTGATTGTGTGACTGTGGGGATGCTGCAAGGCTTCAGAAATGTGAAAAACAGCCATAAGTCCTTTTTTTCCAGGGCCGTTGTAACTTTGAATAGTCACTAAATGAATGGTTTTAAGCCGAGGACTACCTGCATTCTGGAAATCTTGGCTGCTTTCCCAGACCTTGGAGAGGAAGCGGGCTTGGGGAGCCCCTGGAAGCTGTGTTTTATGTTATCCCGAGATAACAGAATTTCCTTTTTTAAAAAGTTATTTTCTATTTTCAGAAAAGCCCCCAAGAGTCCTTTTGGAATCCAGTGACCTATAAATCTCACCAATACAGGTAGTCCTCGACTTACGACCACAGCTGAGCCCCAGATTTCTGCTGCTAAGTGAAACATTCATTAGGTGAGTTTTACCCCATTTTATGACTTTTCTGGCCATGGTTGCTAAGTGAATCGCTGGAGCTGTTAAATTAATGACACGCTGGTTAAGAAGTGATTCTGTTTTCCTCGTTGATTTTGCTCGTCGGAAAGTCGCCAAAGGCGATCACTCGACCTGAGGTCGTAAATACGAGTCTGTTGCCGAGTGTCTGAATTTTGTTCACCTGACCTTGGGGATGCTGCAACGGTTGTAAGGGTGAAAAACGGTCATAAATCATCTTTTTTCAGTGCTGTTGTAACTTTGAACGGTTGGTAAATGAACAATGGTAAGTTGAGGACGTGCCGGTTGCCAAGTGTCCAAACTTTGATCATGTGACTGTGGGGACGCAGAGACGGTCGTAAGTGCAAGGACCAGCCGGAAGTCACTTTTTCAGTGCCATTGTAAATTCAAATGGTCACTAAATGAATGTTTATCGGTCGGGGACTAAATGTAGAAGGATAAATGTCAGAGCTTGCACACTCTTAATGTGCTAAGATAACCCAGGAGTAAACACAGTAAACAGTGGTTTGTATTAAATGGTGGTTTATCTTACACTATCTACAGCAGGGTTGTCAAACTGCCGGCCTGCAGGCCGAACGCATCATCGAGAACCCACGTCCACCCCATTGCCGGCAATGGCAAAACCGTCCCGATACGTTGCGTGACATCACGTGATGTCGCAGGTTTCACATGTCTGATCTACAGTATCATATACCAGGAACAATATACATACACGTGCTAATACAGCAGGATCCAACAAACCATAGTTACAGCAGGAAACACATCAGCAGAGCCTTCCCTTTATACAAAGGCTCTTAAAGGGACACAGACCCTGCTGAGTCATTCCCATCATTAGATTACATCTTACATCTTACATTATATAAGCTAGTCAGCTGTTTTAAATCAATACCTTGACAATAAAGGACACAGGTGCCCTTCTCAGAAAAACCAAAGGTCCTCTCCATATAGGTAGTCCTCGATTTATGACCACACTTAATCCCCATATTTCTATTGCTAAGCAAGACAATTGTTAAGTGAGTTTCGCCCCATTATGCAATCTTTCCTGCAACAGTTTTTAAGTGAACGCCTGTAGTTGTTTCATAACACAGTTGTTAAGGGAATCTGGCTTCCCCATGGAGTCTGCATGTCACAAGATCACAAAAGGGGATTACGTGACCCCTGGACACTGCGACCATCGTAAATAGGAACCAGTTGCCAAGCGTCTGAATTTTGATCATGTGACCCTGATCAGCCATTTGTCTGACTCAGGAATTCTGGGAGTTGAAGTCCACGAGTCATAAAAGAGCCAAGGTTGCCTACCCCTGGGTTTCCTGCCTGAGCCGGGGGTTGGACTAGAAGACCTCCGAGGTCCCTTCCAACTCTGTTATTCTTTTCTGTTCTGTTGTCTGAAATGGAAGGGACATTGGGCACCAATAAGGTCCCCAGAGCATATGAACTTACAGTGGTTCGTTTAGTCACCGTTCAAAGTGACAACGGTGACTTGTGACCATTTTTCACACTTACGTGCAGCTCACGTGATCAACATTCGACCGCTTGGCAATTGGTTTCGTATTTAAGACGGAGTTGCACGATCTCGCTTTGCGACCTTCTGACGAGCAAAGTCAATGGGAAAACCAGATTCGCTTCACAACTGCGTGGCTCACTTAAGAATTGCAACGATTCACTTAACAGCCGTGGTAAGAAGGGTTTGTCGAACGGGGCAAAAACTCACTTAACCGATGTCTCGCTTAGGCATGGAGAGTTGGTCGTAATTCGAGGACTACCTTTTAGTCTTTTTAAAGCAAGCTCTCCGCAGCAGCCCCTGGGATCTTGTCCTTCCGGCTCCCAGCGTGGGGTGGGTGAAGCAGGATGCTTTGCATAGTGGGAGTCGACAAGCTGACTGCAGGTTGTTGCTTTTTTTCCCATGATGTGAAAGGAGGCATTTGCTGAACTGTGGGGAAAAAACACTCTGGGGAATTCTCTCTAAATTAACCCTGATAAATCAAAAAGTAGGAGGAGGAGACATGGGTGGGTGGGAGGGCAGGGAAGGAACTGCATGGCCTCTCTGATGCTCTAGATATGCTCCTCTCCTTGCTGGAGACAGAACAGGAACCTTTAGAAATAAGTTTTATATTTTTAATAAGGTAAAGGTAAAGGTAAAGGTTCCCCCGCAAATGCGTGCTAGTCATTTCCGACTCTAGGGGCCGGTGCTCATCTCCATTTCAAAGCCGAAGAACCAGCGCTTGTCCGAGGACGTCTCCGTGGTCATGTGGCCAGCATGACTAGATGCCAAAGGCGCATGGAACGCTGTTACCTTCCCACCGTAGTGGTCCCTATTTTTCTACTTGAATTTTTTTACGTGCTTTCGAACTGCTAGGTTGGCAGAAGCTGGGACGAGTAACAGGCCCTCACTCTGCTACGCGGCACTCGGGATTCAACCCGCCAAACTGCCAACCTTCTGATCGACAAGCTCAGTGTCCTAACCCACTGAGCCACCGCGTCCCTTTTTTTTTTTAAATAAGAGGCAGATGCAAAAAAAAGGATAATAAAGATGGGGTGATCTCAGCAAAAGAGGCAGCTGCCAAGCATCTTGCATGCGGTTAAGCACAGGTAGTCCTGTTTAGTGACCCTTCAAAATGACGCCACTGGAAAAAAAGCCACTTATGACCACTTTTACACTGACGACCGTTGCAGCATCCCCCCCCCACGGTCGCGGGATCAAAATTCAGAAGGCTTGGCAATCGGATTCATATTTATGACGGTTGTAGCGTCCCGGAGTTACGTGATTCCTCCTTTTGCGACCTTCTGACAAGCAAAGTCAATGGGGGAACAACCAGGTCTCTTCTGCCCAGTCTCTTCTTAAAGACTTCCAGTGTTGGAGCATTCACCGCTTCTGGAGGCAGGTTGTTCCACCGGTTAATTGTTCTCACTGTCGGGAAGTTTCTCCTCAGTTCTAGGTTGCTTCTCTCTTTGGTTAGTTTCCATCCGTTGCTTCTGGATCACATGACATCGGGGGTGCTGTGACAGTTGTACGTGCGAGGACCAGTCATAGCTCACTTTTTCCAATGCCGTGGTAACTTCGGTCACTAAACCAACGGTCGTAAGCCGAGGACTTCCTGCCAATGGGTCCCCTACTTCAGATGTAATTCTCCATCTATAGGCCATCCACTTATCAATGGCAAGTACAATCGGATCTTCACCCCATTGAATAAAACGGAGTCATGCCTTTACAGGGAGTCCTTGATTTACAACAGTTCATTCAATGACCGTTCAAAGCGGCACTGAAAAAAATGTGACTTAGGACTGTTTTTCACCGTTATGACCTTCGCAGCATCCTCATGATCACGTGATCAAAACTCAGACGCTTGGCAACTGGATTCATGTTTATGACGGTTATGAATTTTCTAAAGCATCCCCCTTTTTTTTGCCTCTTTTGGCACAAAAACAGCCCAGACTTCAAAGTGCTCTTGCAAACTGATCTCAGGCAGGGAAAAGGCCCATCCAGGACCCTCCTTTGCCAAACAGTCCAGCAAAGGAAGCTTGATTGCCTTGATTGGAGAACTGCACATTTAAAAAGTCTAGACTTCTCGGAGGGGGGGGAACTTTCCTGCATTCAGACAACCCGCCGGGCTGCTTCTACGCTTGGGCGGCCCAGGTTTAGGCACGCACGACCCCAGGCAGCTGCAAATGCACTGAAGGGTAGATCCCAGCCGTTGTTTTGTTCACCTCTGGCATCTGACCATCTCCAATGTAATTGTTGTTGTTAGTTGCAAAGTCGTGTCCGACCCATCGCGACCCCATGGACAACATTCCTCCAGGCCTTCCTGTCCTCTACCATCTTCTGGAGTCCATTTAAGCTCACGCCTACTGCTTCAGTGACTCCATCCAGACGCCTCGTTCTCCGTTGTCCCATTCTTCTCTTGTCCTCCATCTTTCCCAGCGTTAGGCTCTTCTCCAGTGAGTCCTTCTCATTAGGTGGCCAAAGTTTCAACTTCAGGATCTGGCCTTCTAAAGAGCAGTCAGGGTTGATCTCCTCTAGGACTGACCGGTTTGATCGCCTTGCAGTCCAAGGGACTCACAGGAGTCTTCTCCAGCACCATAGTTCAAAGGCCTCCATTCTTTGGCGCTCAGCCTTTCTTATGGTCCAACTTTCACTGCCATACATTGCAACTGGGAAGACCATAGCCTTGACTATACGCACTTTTGTTGGCAGGGTGACGTCTCTGCTTTTAAGTGTGCTGTCTAGATTTGCCATGGCTTTCCTCCTGAGGAGCAAGCGTCTTTTAATTTCTTGGCTGCAGTCCCCATCTGCGGTGATCTTGGAGCCCAGGAAAAAAACAACTGTCACTACCTCCATTTCTTCCCCATCTATTTGCCAGGAATTGAGAGGGCCGGATGCCACGATCTTGGTTTTCTTAATGTTTAGTTTCAATACAATGTAGTAGGAATTGGCAAATATGCACTTGTGAAGGGCCTCATCCAGATATGGTAAGACATGTAAATGACCCCACAAAAAAAAGCTGCCAGACTTTGAACTACTATACCATCAATGGACAATCCAGAATAGAATTCATGCCTCCTATGGCTTCTGCCGGGACTCACTGTATTAATGAGGCAGGGTATCTTATTTTATTTATTTATTTATTTATTTGATTTATATACCGCCCTTCTCCTGAAGGACTCAGGGCGGTGTACAGGGCAATAAAATAAGAATACAGGTTACAAGATTTAAAGTTAAATGATTCTGCCCAATGTTGACTGAGTGTGTGACTGAGGGGGGAGTCCCATGTCAAACTGTAGATCACATCCTGACCGGCTGTAAGATGAGGGTTATACGGTTTCAGGATCTGAATTTTTTTTCACCTAAACGATGCTGCGTTTCACTGGTTAGACGGCCTGGACGAGAGGTCCCCAACCTTGGCAACTTTAAGACTTGTGGACTTCAACTCCCAGAATTCTGGGAGTTGAAGTCCACAAGTCTTAAAGTTACCCAGGTTGGAGACCCCTGGCCTAGACATTGATTTAGATCAGGGGTAGGCAACCTTGGCTCTTTTATGACTCGTGGACTTCAACTCCCAGAATTCCTGAGCCAGCATGGCTCAGCTTGGAAACCTCTCCCTTTCCCCTTAGCGTGGCTGGCTCAGGAATTCTGGGAGTTGAAGTCCACAAGTCATGAAGGGGGCATAGTTCCCCCATGCTGGCTCAGGAATTCTGGGAGTTGAAGTCCACGAGTCATAAAACAGCCAAGGTTGCCTACCCCTGATAGATAGACAAGACAGACAAACAGGCAGACAGGCAGACAGACACACCGACAGACAGACCTCTCCGAGCAGTTCACAGTGTCAGCCTCTTGCCCCCAACAACCCGGGTCCTCATTTTACCGACCTCGAAAGGATGGAAGGCTGAGTCAGCCTTCAGCCGGTGAGAATCGAACTCCAGGCTTTGGGCAGAGTCGGCCTGCAATGCTGCATTCTAACTGCTGCTCCACCACGGCTCAAGGTATCTGAATATGGATATTTTTAACATTCCTATTTTATTGTGCTTTTTAAAAAAAATCTAGGTGAAATGTTAATACACAGCCACACAGCCACACACACAGCCACACACAGCCACAGCCACACACAGCAACACAGACACAGCCACAGCCACACAAAGCCACACAGCCACACAGCCACACACACACACACAGCCACAGCCACACGCGCACACACACACACACACACACACACACACACATATATATATATAGCAAGTCCATGTATAATATGCCTTACATTACGTAAGTAAGTAAAGAAATAAATAAATAAATAAGTGGGTCATATGAAAGATGAACTTTTGTAAGGATCCTAGTCACTTAAGAGGTCTGTCTACACAAAAACCCCTTTTCTTTTTTCGCGAGCCTGGATAGGCTGAAAAAGATGAGGAGGAGGAGGAGGACAGTGATGGCAAATATTTTAGAGACCGAGTGCCCCAAAACTGCCCTGTCCCCTGCCCCACCCCTGCTCCATCCCCTGCTCCGCCCGCCCGCCCGCAGGACCACCCACCACCTCCACAGCCCGCCCCAATTCACCGAGGCGGCCCTGAAGTGCCATGTTGACCACGCTCTCCGCCCAATGCCCCAATGCATCATCTGCATGTGACGGTGCGCGAGGGCGGAATGTTGTCCCCGCTCCCCAGCTGCCATGTGCTTGGCTGCGCTGCTCCGTGGGGGCCATGCCCAAAGGCAACTCTCCTCCGGGGGGGGGCTACTGGTGAGGAGGGGGCCTCGGGGGGAGGTGGGGCCGGGGCGACGGCACGTGTGCCCACAGAGAGGGCTCTGAGTGCCGCCTCTGGCACCCGTGCCACAGGTTCGCCACCGCTGGAAAACTGTGTTCTTCTACTCTCTGAACTTGCTTGTTTTCTTGCAAACATTTCATGACCCAACTAGGTAACATCGTCAGTGCTAAAAGAGAGTGGAGTTTGCAGGGAGGAGGAGGAGGAGGAGGAGGAGGAGGAAGAGGAGCCGCAGCAGTCAGGTAACCTTCAAAGCCGTCTTTCCCAATCTCAACAACTTGCTGGCTGGCTATTAGAATTCTGGGAGTTGAAAGCCGCAGCTCTCCAAGTTGCCAAGCTTGAGAAACAGGGCCCCGTGTGCTCATCCAGGAGACCTTTCCTTCGCCTCCTCTCACCAGCTCAACCCCAGAGGTTGGGCTTCAGTCTTCCAAAGTGGAAGCAGAGTTTTTCGGGCTCCCCCCACCCCCCCACCCCAAAAAATAATCCCAGGTCCTTACAGTGGGAGGTGAAACCATCTCTCGCCTCTGAGTCACTTCCTCTGCAGCTGGAGGTAACTAACTACCCCCAGCCCTTTTCCTGACCTGTTCCTTTGTCCTGTGGGGGGGGTGGGAGGGGGGGGCATAGCGGCACAGGCCCTTTTGCCCCGGAAATCTAGACTCCCCCATTTGGGATTCCTGTAAGGAGTGGGAGAAGGGAAAAGGGGAGGGAAAGGAAGGGCATCGCAAGGGGAGGGCTGACATCCAGATGGAAAAAACCTGGCGGATGCCGGCCAGCCTTTGGGAATGGGGCATCTGTTTCCTTTGTGGACATCCCCATCATGGGATCTGTGATGAAATTCAAGCTTGTGCACGCACCACCGCAGCACCCTAGCCGGAGCCAAGGAGATTTACCCCCCCAACACACATCCATCAAAGAGACAGCAGGAAAATCCCCGCCTGTCCCCGTTGTAGTCCTCACAACGAGGACGACGCACTTCCTTCGCTTCTGGAAAAAGGGGTACTGGCCTTGCAGGTGGAATCTGAGGACAGGCGCAGCGGGGGGGAAATAAAAGGGAACCGTGGGTGCAGGGGAACGGGAGAGGCGCATTGGCAGAGGGGCGTTTGGGGGTCGGTTAAGGCTTGAACGGGGGGTGTGTGTTTAATGAGAGGGAAATTATGGGCGGGGGGGCTTGGGAAGCCGTGCACACCTAGCCCATCTCTGCGGGCTTGAAAATTGCTTCCGTGTTGCAACCCTGTGGAAAGAGGCAGTTGCTTTAAAGCGCTACTTCTCAACCTTGGCAACCTGAAGATGGGTGGGCTTCAAGTCCCAGAATTCCCCAAACAGCAAATTTCTGAGACTGAGAAAACTGTTTTGAAGGTTGCCTGGCTTGGTCCCCAAAACATCCTCCTCCTCCTCCTCCTCCTCATCATCATCATCATCATCATCATCATCAGCAGCAGCAGCAGCAGCATTTTTTCCAGTTCATCCAGGATCCTGAAAAAGAGAAGGGGGTCTAAGAGTTAACACCACTTTATAATGCTTTAGTAAGATTGTACAAAATAGAATAGAATAGAATAGAATAGAATAGAATAGAATAGAATAGAATAGAATAGAATAGAATAGAATAGAATAGAATAGAATAGAATAGAATAGAATAGAATAGAATAGAATAGAATAGAATAGAATAAACAGATTGTAGAACAGAACAGAATAGGATTGTTGAACAGAAATAGAATAGAATAGAATAGAATAGAATAGAATAGAATAGAATAGAATAGAATAGAATAGAATAGAATAGAATAGAATAGAATAGAATAGAATAGAATAGAATAGAATAGAATAGAATATGCAGACTAGACTAGACTAGACTAGAATAGGATAGAATAGAATAGAACAGAAATACAGACTAGAATAGAAAGAAAGAGAGAGAGAGACAGAGAGACAGAGAGAAAGAGAGAGAGACATAAAGGGAGAAAGAAAAAGAGAGAGAGAGAGAATTTCTCCCATCTCTGATTTCCCATTCCTGAAGAAAATCATTGTTCTCTCAGCTGCTATAAGCATTCAATGAAAATTCCCCCAGGCACCTGTGGGGTGAAGAAAGTCAATTACGGAAGGGGACCTTTGTTTCCAGCGTCATAAAAGGGAGACAAAGGATCAGTCTCCCTTCTACGCCCACTGCAGTCCCAACACTCATCTTGAATTCCAGGCTGAATCATTTTTAAACCCTTTGCCAACTTGGGCATAAGGATCCTTTTCATGTCCGTATACATCCAGGGTGAGCAGCTATGGCCCTTTCACGGCCTGGGGACTTCAGCTCCCCTTCAACAGAATAACAGAGTCGGAAGGGACCTTGGAGATCTTCTAGTCCAACCCCCTGCTCAGGCAGGAAACCCTACTGCACCATTTCAGACAAATACACTGTCCAATCTCTTCTTAAAAATCTCCAGTGATGGAGCACCCACAAGTTCTGGAGGCGTGTGGTTCCACGGATCAATTGTTCTCACTGTCAGGAAGTTTCTCCTTAGTTCTAGGTTGCTTCTCTCCTTGACTAGTTTCCATCCATTGCTTCTTGTCCTGCCTTCGGGTGCCTTGGAGAACAGATGGACCCCCTCTTCTTTGGGGCAACCCCTTTGACAATAACAACAACAACAACAGCTATGACAACAACAACAACAACAGCCTTGTGGAAGGGTATTAAAACTCGGGTTTTGCTGGAGTTACAGGTAGTCCTCGACGTATGACCACAATTGACAATTGTAGCAAAGCTACAAAAAACTGCGCTACTCGGAACATCTTACATTTTAAGGAGATACCTGGTTGATACCTAGGATGCTGGCAGCATGGCTTAGGTCCGGGATACTTACAGGACCGTCTGCTGCCAGGAACGACTTCCCTCCGCCCTGTGCGTTCACACAGAGAGGGTCTCCTCAGGGTGCCGTCGGCTAGACAGTGTCGGCTGGCGACCCCCAGGGGGAGGGCCTTCTCTGTCGGGGCGCCCGCCCTTTGGAATCAGCTCCCCCCGAGAACTTCGGATGTCCCCAGATCTCCGGTCCTTTCGTCGCGACCTAAAGACGTATCTTTTCCAACTGGCCGACCTGGACATGAGGATGGGGTTTTTTAATATTGTTTTAATTTTATTGGTTTTTTGTAATTAATTATGGGGCTTTGTAATTTAATTCTTTTTTAATAGTTGTATTACTGTCTTTTTTTATAGCTGTTTTATTGTTGTGAGCCGCCCTGAGTCCTTCGGGAGATAGGGCGGCATAAAAGTCCCATAAATAATAAATAAATAAATAAATAAATAAATAAATAAATGAATGAATGAATGAATGAATGAATGAATAAATAAATAAATAAATAAATAAAATAATAAATAAATAAATAAATACATAAATACATAAATAAATAAATACATAAATAAATAAATAAATAAATAAATAAATAAATAAATAAATAAATAAATAAATAAATAAATAAATAAATAAATAAATAAATATGTGTCAACCATTAGTGCAGGTCGATTGGAGTGTTCAGTTGACTGAGTTTCATGTTTTATGAATAAAAGTTTTATAATAATAATAATAGCCTGGTGGAAGGGTATTAAATCTTGGGTTTTGCTGGAGTTACAGGTAGTCCTCGAGCTATGACCACAATTGACTCCAAAAATTCTGTTGCTAAGGGAGACATTTAATAATAATATTAATGAAGTTGGAAGGGACCTTGGAGGTCATCTAATCCAACCCCCTGCTCAGGCAGGAAACCCTCTACCATTTCGGACAAATGGCTGTCCAGTCTCTTCTTAAAAACTTCCAGTCTTGGAGCATTCACCGCTTCTGGAGGCAGGTGGTTCCACTGGTCAATTGTTCCAACTGTCAGGAAGTTTCTGCTTAGTTCTAGATTGCTCCTCTCCTTGGCTAGTTTCCATCCGTTGCACTCTACAAGGTAGAGTTTGAGCAGGGGTGGGGTGGGGTTGACTAGAAGACCTCCAAGCTCCCTTCCAACTCTGTTCTTCTGTTATCTTTTGCTCCCGATGAAGTCCCCCCGAAAGAGTTAAATGTCCGCAAGCAGGATTAGCAACAACTGTGGAGGGGTGCTCATTCCATTGTTCCCAGCAGGGAAAGAGCCGCAAAGGCTAAAAACTGCCCGAAGCTTGAAATTTAACAGGAATGAAGGAGTCTCCCACAGAGTTATAAAAACAAGCCTTTGGTCCCATCCCTTTCTTGGGCCAGCAGACTCGCAGACCCCCATTTTTCCTAAGGCATTCCCTGACCTTGAGAGCAGTGGGGAGGGACTCAGGGTCCTGGGGTCAAGAGCCCAGCACAAGGGGAAGGCAGAGTCAACTGCATTCCATCTCATTTCCTCCTTGCTATTTAAATCCTTTTAAGACCCGAAATAAAACTGGGACCTCAGCGTGCACCCCACCCCACCCCCATGGAAAATGAGCAGTTTCTCTCTTCTTTTTTTTTCCCAGGAGGAGGGGGGGGGCAGAAGGTCTGTTGGAGGGGGGGGGGAAACTCTGGCTGGCATTCACACAATGGGTGGAACCAGGTCAGGGACCACGGCTGGAATGCTGCGTCCCCGCTTTGGTCACCACTTTACAAAAAAGATGTGGGGACTTTGGGAAAAGTCCCCACATCTTGTCCAAGAGGTTCCATCTTTGGTTATGGGGGGAGAGGTGTTGCCTCCCGTTGATAGGGCGCACAATTTAGGCGTCCTCCTGGATTCACAACTCAGTTTTGAAGATCATATTGGAGTCGTGGCCAGGAGGGCATTTGCCCAGCTTAGCCTGGTGCGCCAGTTGCGCCCCTATCTGGACGAGATGCCCTACGTACGGTCACTCATGCACTCGTTACCTCTCGGATAGATTACTGCAATGCTCTCTACATGGGGCTGCCCTTGAAGACCACCTGGAGGCTCCAGCTGGTGCAGAATGCGGCCGCGCGGGTAGTGATGGGAGCACCCCGATACTCCCATATTACACCCCTCCTGTGTGAGCTGCATTGGCTACCTGTTGTCTTCCGGGTGAGATTTAAGGTGCTGGTACTTACCTTTAAAGCCCTACATGGCCTAGGCCCGGGATATCTGCAGGACCGTCTGCTGCCGGGGACGACTTCCCATCGCCCAGTGCGCTCCTTTCGCCGCGACCTCAAGACGTTCTTTTTCCATCAGGGTGACCTGGATTGATGATGGGTTTTTAAAAGTTTTAATTTTAACTGTGTAATTTAATATTTGGGGCTGTTATTTAAATTTTTCTTAACTTTTGTATTGCTGGTTTTTTATTGTTGTTAGCCGCCCTGAGTCCTCTGGGAGGTAGGGCGGCATATAATAAATAAATAAATAAATAAATAAATAAAAAGCTCAAAGAAGAGCAACGAAGACGATTCAAGGCCTGGAGACTAAAACATAGGAAGAAGGGCTGCAGGATTTGGGGATGGCCAGTCTAGAGAAAAGAAGGACTGGGGGAGGGGGGGGACATGATAGCAGTCTTGCAGTATTTGAGGGGCTGCCACAAAGAAAGAGGGGGTCAACCCATTCTCCAAAGCTCCTGAAGGCTGGAGAAGAAACAACGGTTGGAAACTGATCAAAGAGAGAAGCAACCTGGAATTAAGGAGAAACTTCCTAACAGCGAGGACAATTAACCTGTGGAACAGCTTGCCTCCAGAACTTGTAGGTGCTTCATCACTCGACGGTTTTTAAGAAAAGACTGGACAATCACTTGCCTGAAAGGGCATTGGGTCCCCTGCTTAAACAGGGGGCTGGACTAGAAGATCTTCAAGGTCCCTTTCAAGCCCTATTCTGATTTAAGTCTTTGGACAAGGCGCAAACTTTGCTTTGGTTTTGACCTTGGTTACCTTGCTTAGGTGCTTGATGTGCTGGATTCCAGGTAGTCCTCAAATTATGACTACAACTGAGCCCCAAATTTCCATTGCTAAGCGAGACATTTGCTAAGTGCCCCATTTTACAAGCTTTCTTGCCACTATCGTTAAGGGAATCACTGCAGTTATTAAGTTAGGAACACGGTTGTTAAGTGAATCTGGCTTTCCCCATTGACTTTGCTTGTCAGAAGGTCGCAAAAGGGAATCACATGACCTCGGGACACTGTGACTGTCACAAATACGAGTCAGTTGCCAAGCATCTGAATTTTGATCACATGACCATAAGGGGGGATGCCGCAGCTGTTGTAAGAGTGAAAAACTGTTGTTAAGTCACTTTTTTCAGTGCCGTTGTAAGTTCAAACTGTCTCTAAATGAACTGTTGTAAGTCGAGGACTATCTGTATCTATTTGCAACTCCAGGTAGTACTTGAGTTACGACCCCGGTTGGGACAAGAATCCCCATCGTGATGCAAGGTGGTTAATAAATGAGATATGCCTGATTTTACAACCTTTTTTCCCCCGTGGTTGTTAAACAAACCCCGGCAGTTGTTAAGTGAATCACTCAGTCCTTAAGTGAATCCAACTTCCCCCATTGACTTTGCTTGCCAGAAACTGGCTGGAAAAGTCACAAATGGCATGAGCCCAGGATACTGCAAACATTGTAATGCATGCCAGTTGCCAAATGCCCGAATTTTGTTCCCATGACTGGTGGAGGATGGTCGTAAGTGTGAGGACCAGTCATAAGTCACTTTTTTTCCACCGCCGTTGTAACTTTGAACTGTCACTAAATGAACTGTTCTTCAGTTGAGAACTATCTGTACCTATGACATAGGTCAGAGGTAGGCAACCTTGGCTCTTTTATGACTGGCGGACTTCAACTCCCAGAATTCCTGAGCCAGCCGTGCTGAGGGGAAAGGGAGAGGTTTCCAAGCTGAGCCATGCTGGCTCAGGAATTCTGGGAGTTGAAGTCCACCAGTCATGAAGGGGCCAAGGTTGCCTACCCCTGACCTAGGCCAAAGCTGACCAAACTTTCTCAGTTGGCGGACCGGATCGAAAAGCAGGGGGAAGCATTTCACACACACACACGCACATACGCAAACAGGGTGGGGCTAGCGCTTGCGTGATACTCGCTAGCCCTGCCCCGTTCTTGCGTGGCTCAGTGCTCCATTTCCGCACCCCGTGATATGGCGGCGTCCATTTTTGCGCCCTGCAGTGCAGCGGCACCCCATTTTCGTGCCCTGTGGTGCAGCAGCCTTCCATTTTCACACACACCCCGTGGCACAGCACAGCCCATTTTCACACCCCATGGCATGGTGGTATCCCATTTTCATCCCCAAGACCTAGCAGTGGGTCATCTTTATACCCCAAGACGCTGCGGTGGTCCATTTTTGCACCTCATTTTTGAGTGGCATCCTCTTTTTGTGCCCCGCGGCTGCAGCCACGGTGCTAGCACAAATGGGGGGATGTGCGCGCACATGTGTGCACACTGGCCAACTTATCCCGTGGCCTGGGGGGGGCAGAAGGCTATGGCCCACTATCTGGCCGCAGGTTGGGGACCCCTGACCTTGGCAACAGCAAACACATCAGAATAACAGAGTAACAGAGTTGGGAAGGGCCCCTGGAGGACTTCTAGTCCAACCCCCGGTTTAGGCAGGAGAAACTATACCATTTCAGGCAAATGGCAATTCAATCTCTTCTTAAAAGGCAAGCTGTTCCACTGGTAGATTGGTCTCCCTGTCAGGAAACTTTGCTTTCATTCTACGGTGATTCTCTCCTTCGTTAGTTTCCATCGGATGAGCTGTTTTGAAGACCTTTTAAGGCAGGGGTCCCCAACCCCCCGGTCCGTGGACTGGTACCGGGCTGCGGCACGCCAGCAACCGGACCACACAAACAAGCAAAGCCCCATCTGTGAGATGCAGGCAGCACACAAAACCACGCAACCTCCGGTCCGCGGAAAAACCTCTCTCCACGGAAGCGGTCCCTGGTGCCCCAAAGGTTGGGGACCTCTGTTCTAAGGAATACTGATGTGAATGCAAGCAGAAGTTATGTCCATGCTGGATAAATAGGAGGCCAGGTATACCTGGCTGGACACCTGGATCTTCAAGGCTCTGCACCTTTGCTGGGAAAGGATGATTTTTGGGGCAACCTGAGAATCGGAAGCTTAGGGCAGAACTCTCCATGGTGCTGAATAAGCCACCTGCCTCCTGCTCCTAGGATGCCACTGAAGGAGGACGGGACATGACACCTGCACGGTCAGGTGATCAAAATTCAGAGGCTTGGCAACTGGCATGTACTTATGGCGGTTGTAGTGTCCCTGGGGTCATGTGATCCCCTTAGGAGACTTTCTGACAAGCACAGTCAGTGGATAAGCCAGATCCACTTAACGGCTGCGTTGCTAACTTAACTTTGGTCACGAAACGAATGGCTGTAAGTCAAGGGCCTCGATGTACGATTGCAATGGGGCACAAAATTCTGTCACTAAGGGAGACCTTTGTTAAGTGAACGTTGCGACCTTTCTTCTCACAGTTGTTAAGTGAATCACTGTAGTTGTTAAGTTAGTAACATGGGTTGTTAAGTGAATCTGGCTCCCCCATTGCTTGTCAGAAAATCGCAAAGGTTGCTCACACGGAGCATCTATACAACATATTCCAGTACTCCTTACCAGCCCTGCTGACGTTACCTGGCTTGAGCAATGAACCGTCTGCAAGAGAACAAGGAAGCTCAGAGAACACCAAGGACTCCTTATCTGTCTGTCTGTCTGTCTGTCTGTCTATCTGTCTATCTATCTATCTATCTATCTATCTATCTATCTATCTATCTATCTATCTATCTATCTATCTATATCTATTATATCTATATCTATATCTATATCTATATTTCTTTCTATCTGTCTATCTATCTATCTATCTATCTATCTATCTATCTATCTATCTATCTATCTATCTATCTATCTATCTATCTATCTATCTATAATTCTATTTCTTATCTACCTCTACTAACTATCTATCTATCTATCTATCTATCTATCTATCTATCTATCTATCTATCTATCTATCTATCTATCTCTATCTATCTCTCTTTCTGTCTGTGTCTGTCTGTCTCTATCTATATTTCTATCTATCTTTTTCTATCTATCCATCCATTTCTTTCTATCTATCTATCTATCTATCTATCTATCTATCTATCTATCTATCTATCTATCTATCTATCATCTATCGATCTATCATCTGTGTATCTATCTATCTATCTATCTTTTTCTATCTCTATTTCTATCTATCTCTATTTCTTTCTAACATCTATCAATCATCTATCTATCTATCTATCATCTATTTATCTATCATCTATCTATCTATCTATCTATCTATCTATCTATCTATCTATCTATCTATCTCTATTTCTTTCTTTCTATCAATCAATTGATCAAATCACCAATCCTAAAAAAATACAACAGATAAAAACCTTAACAGATAAAATTGGGTTTAATAAATTTAGCCAATAACAAATGTAATCAGGATGAATTTGTTAATGAATAAAGCCATCAATAAAGAAAACATTGGCTGTCCTGAATACAACAGGGCTGACTGAGAAGAGACAGGTCTCCTGTTCTCTTGTGAAGAGATAAACATTTTGAGAGGTTGGATTCTCTCTCTCTCTCTCTCTCTCTCTCTCTCTCTCTCTCTCTCTCTCTCTCTCTCTCTCTCTCTCTCTCTCTCTCTCTCTCTCCTCTCCCTCTCCCTCTCCCTCTCCCTCTCCCTCTCCCTCTCCCTCTCCCTCTCCCTCTCCCTCTCCCTCCCCCCCCTCTCTCTCTCTCCTTTCAGCATTCTTTCTTTTTTTCTTTTTCCCCTTGGCTAATCTTTGAAATGATGAGACACGTCCTTGGTGACCTTGCTTTGCTTTCATCCCTCGGAGCTGCAGGACTGACTTCAGATTCCAGCCCTGGTCCGCTCCCTTCGGAAAGAAGGGGGGGCTCTTGACCACCCCCTCCCTCCCTGCTGCTTCCTCCCACCATCCAACCTTTGAGTCAGAGAGAGAGAGAGAGAGAGAGAGAGAGAGAGAGAGAGAGAGAGAGAGAGAGAGAGAGAAATCTCCAGATCAGAGTTAAAACAAATTCCCGTTGTCGTCGCAGGAGGAACCTTCAGGTGGGGGAGCAGGCAGGGGCAAGGATTTCACCCCACCTCTTCCCCTGGGGCAGCGAAGTGAGTGATGGCATGTGACCTTCTTGCCCCTTTTCATTAGCAGATGGAAGCGCTCCGAAATTGCGTTTTTTCCCCCCAGAGGGGAGGAACTGCAGCAAGAGCTTTGTCCTGGTGATGGATGCCAGCAGGTGTGGGATGTGGCAGGCCCATTACGGATTTGAGCAAAGCCTCAGCTGCAGAGAAGTTCACCTTCACCATAGACCTCCAGACTCTGCCCTGCCGAACAATGGCCAAACCGTGGTCAATAATCAAGCCACGGATGGAATCTGAGCAATTGAATCTCCAAACAGGCTTCGCTGCCAAAAGAGCTTCAAGCCAACACAACTGGACAGAAGGGCAGGGAGATATGGCGGCCACGAGATTAAAAGGCGTTTTGCTCCTTTGGGAGGGGAGCTATGCCAAAGCCAGGCAGCGTATTACAAAAAGCAGAGACATCACCTCGCTTACCAAAAGTCCATATACAGGAGTCAAAGCTGTGGTTTTTCTAATACAGATAGTCCTGGACTATATTAGGAGCCTTGGTGGTGCCAGTGGTTGGAATTCAGCATTGCAGGCTAATAATAATAATAATAATAATAATAATAATAATAATAATAATAATAACAACAACAACAACAACAACAACAACAACAACAACAACAACAACAACAACAATGAAGAAGAAGAAGTCTCTTCTTAAAAACTTCCAGTGTTGCAGCATCCACAGCTTCTGGAGGCAGGTTGTTCCACTGGCTCTATCTATCTATCTATCTATCTATCTATCTATCTATCTATCTATCTATCTATCTATCTATCTATCTATCATCATAACAACAACAACAACAACAACAACAACAGCAACAACAATAATAATAATAATAATAATAATAATAATAATAATAATAATGATGATGTTGGAAGGCACTTTGGAGGTCATCTAGTCGAACCCCCTGCTCAGTCAGGAAACCCGATACCATTCCAGACAAATGGCTGTCCAGTCTCTTCTTAAAAACTTCCAGGGTTGGAGCACCCACAACTTCTGGAGGCAGGCTGTTCCACTGGTTAATTGTTCCAACTGTCAGGAAGTTTCTCTTTAGTTCTAGGTTGCTTCTCTGTTTGGTTAGTTTCCATCCGTTGGTTCTTAATTCTGCCAACTGCCAGGGGTTCGACCCTGACCAGCTCAAGGTTGACTTAGCCTTCAGTCCTTCTCAGGTGGGTAAAATGAGGGCCCGGATTGTTGGGGGCAAGAGGCTGACTCTGTAACCTGCTTAGAGAGGGCTGCAAAGCACTGCAAAGAAGTATGTACGTCTAAGGGCTATTACTATTGACTTTTACAAGCTGTCTGGTGAATTCTGGCAGTTGAAGTCCACATGTTTTAAACTCGCCAAAGTTGAGCAACACATACTGTATATCCAAAAAAAAAAGACCTTGAATTTTGAGAGAGGCGGATTTTTCTGGTGTCTATAGATAAACCCCTTTAAGCCTCCCTTGGAAAAGAGATAAATCTTAAAAGTGATGACCTGGAATTAGAAATAGCGGTGCTTGTTAGGTGAGCAATTCAATGGGATTATGCTGTAGGGGCTGATGTGAACAAATGTGGGAAGGACTTTGTTGCGTAAACAGATAGTTACCTCAAAGGAAGACTATGCCACAGTTGGAAAACCCAAAAGTGCATTTTCCACGAGGCAACTGGACTTTCTTGTTTTTCTTCAAAGGCGTTTCGCTTCTCATCCCAGAAGCTTCTTCAGGTTCTGAACGAATGGTGTGGAATGGAAAGATTTATACTCCTTGCAGACAGCTGGTCATTTGCCTTCTTTTAGACAGTCGTTGAGGCCACTTGGAGGTTTACCTGTGTCCTCAGGCCCAAGAAGGCTCCCCACCCATTTGCACTGCTCAGGTGACCTTGAGGACACAGGTAAAACTCCAGGTGTCCTCAATAACTCTCTAAAAGAAGGCAAATGACCAGCTGTCTGCAAGGAGTATAAATCTTTCCATTTCCCCAACATCCGGTCACAACCTGAAGAAGCTTCTGGGATGAGAAGCGAAACATCTTGAAAGGAAAAGGAAGAAAGTACAGTTGCCTCATGGAAAAAAGCACCTTTGGGACAACCATGACCTGGAGGACCGAGGATCTCCGTAGATGGAGTTTGAAAAGTCACCTGTAGTGAAGTCTGTGCCTGATTTTGCAATGCTGTAGGTGTCAACTTTAGAATGAGCCTGACCGCAGCCATTTTTTCCTTCTCATTTTTAGTCGCCTCATAGGACAGAGGGAGGGGGGGGTTGCCAGGTGTTGCGCTAGACCAGGGGTAGGCAACCTTGGCTCTTTTATGACTTGTGGACTTCAACTCCCAGAATTCCTGAGCCAGCCATGCTGAGGGGAAAGGGAGAGGTTTCCAAGCTGAGCCATGCTGGCTCAGGAATTCTGGGAGTTGAAGTCCACAAGTCATGAAGGGGCCATAGTTTCCCCATGCTGGCTCAGGAATTCTGGGAGTTGAAGTCCCCAAGTCATGAAGGGGCCATAGTTTCCCCATGCTGGCTCAGGAATTCTGGGAGTTGAAGTCTGCAAGTCATGAAGGGGCCATAGTTCCCCCATGCTGGCTCAGGAATTCTGGGAGTTGAAGTCCACGAGTCATGAAGGGGCCATAGTTCCCCCATGCTGGCTGAAGAATTCTGGGAGTTGAAGTCCCCAAGTCATGAAGGGGCCATAGTTCCCCCACGCTGGCCCAGGGATTCTGGGAGTTGAAGTCCACAAATCATAAAAGAGCCAAGGTTGCCTACCCCTGCGCTAGACAAACAGACCTTCTCTATTCAACTTTCTCCCATGGGAACCAAGGTCAACGGCTGCTCCCGAGACTGCAGGCTGGCCATTTCCTGAAAAGCCCGCCAACAGGCGGAGTGGGGATACGTAGTTGCTTGCCTACCTTTGGGGGTGGGATTTCTTAACTTTGCATTGGGGAATTGTTATGCATCTCTTCAGACCTGGTTTCACTTTTGGCATGCTGACACTCGGCATCAATAAACATGTTCTTTGAGGAATTTGCAAGCCACGGAGTTCTGCTTTATTTGCCTCTGCCTGTCGTAACCATGACATAACACTCATTTAATACTATATACAACATATGTATAGACCTACACCCTTACATATACGTTACATATAAATACTAAGCACTGTCCATCTTGAACACATAACGGAAGGAAGAAGCTTGAGAGTTCACAAGGTTGATACTGTGTGGAGCGAAACTGTGGCCGAATCGGGATGTTCTGCTTCGGATACCACAAAGTGCCCCCCTCCCAGAAGGTAACAAGGAAAACAGGTTGTGAAGAGGGTGTGTCGTGTCCCAGACAATCTTGCGGACCCCGCTCAAGCAACGCTTATGTGCCACGTCCTGGATGGAAGGGAGGGAACTGCCAATGATCTTTTTGGCCATCCTCACCACTCTCTGCACTGCCAATGATCTTTTCGGCCATCCTCACCACTCTCTGCACTGCCTTCCTGTCTGAAGCAGGGATGCTTCCAAACCAGATGTCAGGACCCACCCCAAACCACGTCTTAGGAAGACAAAATTCTTGGAGTCAAATCTATTCCAAAAAGAATCTTTACTATGACATGCTTGGTTGTAGGAAATGAGACAGGACTTAATATTATTCCACGAACTAAACCCTTATATAGAGTTCCCGGTTTAACCCCCCTTAGCCCCATTTGGTCAGTCCCCCATCCTTTATCTCGTATCATCCCTCTCGTGGGAAGAAGGAACTTAGGACCTTTCATATTTATTGCTCTCTTCCGTGACACAAGCCAGAGGCTAGCCCTCCCTTTTGTTTCCCCAGTTCAAAAGGCTTCTCCTTTCCTTTGAAATGCCTAATGAGCCTTGGTGGAGCAGTGGGCTAATGCCTCCTTAAGTAACACCAGCTGCCTGCAATTAGTGCAGGTTCGAGTCCCACCAGGCTCAAGGTTGACTCAGCCTTCCATCCTTCCCAGGTAGGTAAAATGAGGACCCAGATTGTTGGGGGCAATTAAGCTGACTTTGTAATAATGCCGCTTGGGTGTGTGTGTGTGAAAGCCCTAATAAGCAGGCATATACATAGAATGAAGGCTACTGCTAAGTTTGTAAGCCGCCCTGAGTCTTCGGAGAAGGGCGGGATATAAATGGAATTAAAATAAAATAAAAATAAAATAAATAATACCGGTTCAATACACATCCATTCTCTTCTCTTCGGGAGATGGCAGAATCCATGGAATAATGTTTTAAACATACATTTATGAATATGATATAAATGGATTCTGGCACCAGACTGTGATGCCGTAGGACAGGATGCTCTCGACTGTCCCTCTGCAGAAAGTGGTGAGGACAGGGGAAGGAAGATGTGCTTTTCTCATGCGACGCAGAAAATGCAGGCGCTGCTGTGCCCGCTTCACCAGTGTCTGGTGAAGTGCCGATACTCTGCATCAATAAACATGTTCTTTGAGAAATTTGCAAGCCGCAAAGTGCTGCTTTATTTGCCTCTGTCTGTCGGAACCAGGACAGTAAGTGCGCCAGCCGCTGAGCCTCTCAAATACTGAAATTGTGGAGAAGATACAGCTTCTCAACTTACAATATTCATTGAGTGGCCGTTCAAAGTTACGACGGCACTGGAAAAAGTGACGTTTTCCACACTTACGGCCGTTGCAGCATCCTGAGGATCAGGTGATCGAAATTCAGACCCTTGGCAACTGACTCGTACTTATGATGGTCGTAACGTCCCAGGGTGGGGACTCGGGTGATCCGCTTTTGCAACCTTGTGACAAGCAAAGTCAACCGGGAAAGCCGATTCGCTTAACGACGGCATTACGAACTTCACAACTGCAGCGATCCCCTTAGCCCCCGTGACAGGCAAAGTCGTAAAAGGGGGCAGGATTCACTTAACAACCGTCGCACTCAGCAACAGAAATTTGAGGCTCGGTTGTGGCCGTACATCCAGGATTCCTTGTATCAAACAAGTTTTCCTTTGATCCTGCAGAAATTGGCCCTTTCCGGGGTCTGAGCAAGAACGCTTTGTGTATGGATTTGTTGCAGCTTCTAACTTCCTTTCCTTTGTGGTTTGCTTCGGGTGGCTTTTTAAAAAAGCCAAATCCGGTAAATTCATATAAGTGTGTGTGTGTGTGTGTCCCTTCTGTAGCTATGCAAGACGGAAGGTTTAAAAATACATTTCTGTGGTTATTTACCGCGGTGGAACAGTGCAAGCGAGCCATGAAATCTAGGCTGAAAATCTTAGATTTCCTCTTAACAGAGCGAGGGTGGGGGGGGGGGTGGGGGGGAATGTCTGTTGTTAAACAGGTTCCTCCACTTTGAAGACAAACTGGTTAAAAAAAAATAGAAAGCTGGGCTGGTTTGGTTGGAGTCAGTAGCTGGAGGAAACCACAATTACTGGAATAACCATCATAAAAAGGGGTTTGGAGAAAGGGTTAGGGTTGCGGGGAGAAAAGCTATTCAGTCCAGCTCTTCTCCGAAGCGCCCAAAGTCAGGAGAAGGAGCAACGGATGGAAACTAACCAAGGAGAGAAGCAACCTGGAACTAAGGAGAAACTTCCTGACAATTAATCAGTGGAACTACCTGCCTCCAGAAGTGGTGAATGCTCCAACACTGGAAGTTTTTAAGGAGAGACTGGACAGCCGTTTGTCTGAAATGGTATAGGGTTTCCAACCTGAGCAGGGGGTTGGACTAGATGACCTCCAAGGTCCCTTCCAACTTTATTATTATTATTATTATTATTATTATTATTATTATTATTATTATTATTATTATTATTATAGTTGTTGTTGTCAGAGCACTGCAGAAAATATGAAGATAAACAATGTACAGGTAGTCAACGTACGGCCACAGTCGAGCCGAAAATTTCTGTTGTTAAGCAAGGCAGGTGTGGCTTAAGTGAGTTTTCCCCCATTTGACAACTTTTCTTGCCGCCGCTGTTAAGCGCATCAGCCCCGCTGTTAAGTGAGGAACACAGTTGTAAGTGAATCCAGCTTCCCCCATCGGCTTTGCTTGTCAGGAGGTCGCAAAAGGGGATCACGTGAGCTCTGGGAGGCCGCGACCGTTGTAAAGTATGAACCTTTGGCCAAGGGTCTGAATTTTGATCATGTGACCGTGGGGGGGGGATGCTGCAGCAGTGAAAAATGATCATGAGCGCCCCTCTTTTTGTGTGTGCCGTTGTTGCAACTTTGAACGGTCATTAAATCAACTGTTGTAAATAGAGGACCGCCTGCATGTTCCTGAAATCTTGCTGTCTCTCTCCAGATATCGGACTGTGGGGTGTCCCTAAACAGGAAGATGGGAAAAGATATTTCTGCAACAGAGAAGACAGTTCTAGAAAGTATGGATGTCCATTCTCAAAATTGCACTGGGGACAGCTGGTCAACATCTGTTTGGGATCTATAATGGCTGATCTCCAACGAGGTTGCTGCTCCATATTAAAAGCCAGCCAGCTCCTGGAATGGCTGTAGCTTGATGGGGAGGGGGCTGAGACAGGGAGGGGGCCCAGCAATTCTACCTAGATGGCAGATCAACTAAGGGAAGGGAGAAAGAGGCAGCCATCGTATCAGAGAAATTAAGGTAGGGGGTGTCAACACAGATAGATAGATAGATGATAGATAGATAGATAGATAGATAGATAGATAGATAGATAGATAGATAGATAGATAGATAGATAGATAGATAGATAGATAGATAGATAGATAGATAGATAGATAGATAGATAGAAGAGAGATCATAGATCATAGATAGGGAGAGAGATCATGGATCATAGCTAGATAGATAGATAGGTATATAGATTCATAGATCATACATAGATGATAGCTAGATCATAGATCATAATCATAGATCAGATCAAAGATAGATAAATAGATAAATAGATATAGATGGATAATAATACAATAGATAGATAGATAGATAGATAGATAGATAGATAGATAGATAGATAGATAGATAGATAGATAGATAGATAGATAGATAGACGATATGGATGAGAGAGAGAGAGAGAGAGAGAGAGAGAGAGAGAGAGGGAGAGAGCCAAAGCTGCTTTGCATTGGGTTCCTTCAAGCCATCCAGCAGTCAGCCAAGGCCACTTTTAGACACCCCAGGAGTTTCCCTTCAACCACGGGGAGTTTGCATTTGAGCCCCTTCCCCTCTATGGGGCTGTTGCAGTTAGCAGGGTGGATGATTTCCTGTCCTTTTCATTCATCTTCCCCTTCTCCCCAGCCAGTTCCACCCCCCTTTGGCTTTCAAAGGCCTGTCTGCTTCCTCCCTTACGCCCCGGGGGCTTTCCATGCTGGCAGAGAATAAATCTTGGGCTATTTTTAAAGTGGGGAGGGGGCAGGGACAGGGAGTGAGGCAAACAAGGAGGGCCAGACAGATCCGGGCGCTGTATGCAGGTGGGGGGGGCAGGGGTCAAGGAAAAGCCGGGGATTTGGTAAGGGTGCATAGGGGACATGTGATGGGAAAAGTAGCTTGAAGAGATGAGGAGGAGGAGGAGGAGGAGGAGGAAGAGGAGGAGGAGGAGGAGGAGGATGTAGGGGAGGAGGGGGGAAAAAGGAGAAAAAGAAAAGTAGAAGGAAGGGGAGGAGGAAGAAGGGGAGGAGAAGGAGGAAAAATAAAAAGGAGATGATGGAGATGGTGATGGTGGCATAAAAATCAAATAAATAATATGTTAGCAGTGTTCCAATATCTCAGGGGCTGCCCCACAGAAGAGGGAGTCAAGCTATCCTCCAAAGCCCCTGAAGGCAGGAGAAGAAGCAACGGATGGAAACTAGTCAAGGAGAGAAGCAACCGAGAACTAAGGAGAAACTTCCTGACAGTTAGAACAATTAACCAGTGGAACAACCTGCCTCCAGAAGCTGTGAATGCTCCAACACTGGAGGTTTTTAAGAAGAGACTGGACAGCCATTTGTCTGAATGGTATAGGGCTTCCTGCTTGAGCAGGGGGTTGGACTAGATGACCTGCAAGGTCCCTTCCAACTCTGATATTCTATTCTATTCTATTCTATTCTATTCTATTCTATTCTATTCTATTCTATTCTATTCTATTCTATTCTATTCTATTCTATTCTATTCTATTCTATTCTATTCTATTCTATTGGGGATTGGGGATGTCTAGTCTAATGAAGAGAAGGACGAGGGGGGACATGATAGCAGTCTTCCAATATCTCAGGGGCTGCCCCAAAGAAGAGGCAGTCAAGCTATTCTCCAAAGCCCCTGAAGGCAGGACAAGAAGCAACAGATGGAAACTCATCAAGGAGAGAAGCAACCTAGAACTAAGGAGAAACTTCCTAACAGTTAGAACAATTAACCAGTGGAACCACCTGCCTCCAGAAGTGGTGAATGCTCCAACACTGGAAGTTTTTAAGAAGAGATTGGACAACCATTTGTCTGAAATTGTATAGGCTCTCCTGCTTGAGCAGGGGGTTGGACTAGATGACCTCCAAGGTCCCTTCCAACTGTTATTCTGTTGGAGACTTCATGGATAATACATCCACCTGGTCTTCTTGACACAAGGTCGACGTTATCTTCATCTAAGGCAGGGTTCAAACGTGGCCCTTGTGGACTTCAACTCCCAGAATTCCTCAGCCAGTGTGCCTGGCTGAGGAATTCTGGGAGTTGAAGTCCACAAGTCATAAAAAGGCCAACTTTGAAGACCCCTGATCTAAGACATTTCTCAACCTTAGCAATTGTAAGATGCGTGGACTTCAACTCCCAGAATTCCACAGCCACACCTGCTGCCTGGGGAATTCTGGGAGTTGAAGTCCACCCATCTTGGAACTGCCAAGATTAAGAAACACTGATCTAGGATTTCCCCCTCAATCCCAGTCTAGTCTACACACTGGTCATTTCCCACCCAAACTTTAAACTGAGCTGATCCTGGTTAGCTTTCTCAAGATCAGCCAAGGTTAGCTAGATGATCATCAGGGGTCTCCCTCGATCTCTTGGCTGCTTTCCAAGTTCATTTTTATTGTTGGTCATTGATTAACTCTTGTGGAAGTGAGTGCATTTGCTTGGTTATTTGTAATCTCGCCATTTTTTTTATATTTTAAACTTTTCCCCCCCTTTCGCTAAATGCAGAAGTATAACTTCTCAAAGGGGAAAATGGCTCTCGCAATTGGGTGACAGGATTTTTGCTGACTTTGCAGAGACATTTCCTCTCAGTGACCCTCACAGCAGCCTGGACTTCACTCTTGCAAAATCTTTGTCCCCCCCACCCCCACCCCGCCCCCTTCCAGCCAAAGATAACAGAAAATCCAAATGTTAACCCCTTTGGTTAGTGGATAGTTCAACGGGTTGTGGCAGTTGAGGAAGTGGGTTAATTTAGTAATCAGATTAAGGAAGTTGGGTGAATTTCATGACATGATAGAAGGTCTTCAGATTATGAGTTTCTCCTTCTCCCTTCTTTCTCCTCCTTTCACCTCTTTCTCCTTCCTTCTCCTTTTCCTTCTCCTCCTCTCTCTCCATGTCCCTCCATCTTTCTCTCTCTCTCTCCTCTCTCACTCTCTCATCTATCATCAGTCTATGATCTATCTTATCTATCTTTCTTTCTATCTATCTATCTATCTATCTATCTATCTATCTATCTATCTATCTATCTATCTATCTCTAATTTATCTATCTCTATCTAATCTTTCTATAACTATCATCTATTATCTTTCTATATAATATCAATATA